>NC_069075.1:90778211-91381423 GCF_025698485.1 Gossypium arboreum | reverse complement strand
TAATTAAATGTTTAAATAAACAAAATAAAAGCCAAATTTTGGTCATCTTCAACCCCTTGGCCGAAATTTTGAAGACCACCATGGCTAGGGTTTTGTTTAAGCTTTCCAAGGTCCATAGTAAGCCCGTTCTTGCCCCGTTTTTAATGATTTTCACGTTTTTGAAATCCTTGTAACATGATCTACCTATTTCTACCATTTATTTGAGTTATGATGAAGGTCTAGGGTTTGAACTATGTTATAAATTTGTGTATTTTGATGTTTAATGGTAGATTATGCATGTTTATGGTTGGAGAAACAACTTTTGCTAAGTGATTTTCAATGAAAATGCTAAAAAGACTAACTTGTAAAAGTTATAAAATTTGTCATAAAAGTGTGATTTAGTGGAAATTGTGGGTTTTATAGTTATGAAAGTGGTTTGGCTAGGCTTAAGGTGAAAATAAATTGAATGAAAATTATTTTACAAGCCTAGGGGTAAAAGTGTAAATATGATAAAATTTAGGGGCAAAAATGTAATTTTTGCCATAGTATGATAAAATTTAGTAATTAAATGTTTAAATAAACAAAATAAAAGCCAAATTTTTGTCATCTTCAACCCCTTGGCCGAAATTTTGAAGACCACCATGGCTAGGGTTTTGTTTAAGCTTTCCAAGCTCCATAGTAAGTCCGTTCTTGCCCCGTTTTTAATGATTTTCACGTTTTTGAAATCCTTGTAACATGATCTACCTATTTCTACCATTTATTTGAGTTATGATGAAGGTCTAGGGTTTGAACCATGTTATAAATTTGTGTATTTTGATGTTTAATGGTAGATTATGCATGTTTATGGTTGGAGAAACAACTTTTGCTAAGTGATTTTCAATGAAAATGCTAAAAGGACTAATTTGTAAAAGTTGTAAAATTTTTCATAAAAGTGTGATTTAGTGGAAATTGTGGGTTTTTATAGTTATGAAAGTGGTTTGGCTAGGCTTAAGGTGAAAATAAATTGAATGAAATTATTTTACAAGCCTAGGGATAAAAGTGTAAATATGATAAAATTTAGGGGTAAAAATGTAATTTTTCCATAGTATGATATAATTTAGTAATTAAATGTTTAAATGAACAAAATAAAAGCCAAATTTTGGTCATCTTCAACCCCTTGGCCGAAATTTTGAAGACCACCATGGCTAGGGTTTTGTTTAAGCTTTCCAAGCTCCATAGTAAGCCCGTTCTTGCCCCGTTTTTAATGATTTTCACGTTTTTGAAATCCTTGTAACATGATCTACCTATTTCTACCATTTATTTGAGTTATGATGAAGGTCTAGGGTTTGAACCATGTTATAAATTTGTGTATTTTGATGTTTAATGGTAGATTATGCATGTTTATGGTTGGAGAAACAACTTTTGCTAAGTGATTTTCAATGAAAATGCTAAAAGGACTAATTTGTAAAAGTTATAAAATTTGTCATAAAAGTGTGATTTAGTGGAAATTGTGGGTTTTATAGTTATGAAAGTGGTTTGGCTAGGCTTAAGGTGAAAATAAATTGAATGAAATTATTTTACAAGCCTAGGGTAAAAGTGTAAATATGATAAAATTTAGGGCAAAAATGTAATTTTTGCCATAGTATGATAAAATTTAGTAATTAAATGTTTAAATAAACAAAATAAAAGCCAAATTTTGGTCATCTTCAACCCCTGGCCGAAATTTTGAAGACCACCATGGCTAGGGTTTTGTTTAAGCTTTCCAAGCTCCATAGTAAGTCCGTTCTTGCCCTGCTTTTTAATGATTTTCACGTTTTGAAATCCTTGTAACATGATCTACCTATTTCTACCATTTATTTGAGTTATGATGAAGGTCTAGGGTTTGAACCATGTTATAAATTTGTGTATTTTGATGTTTAATGGTAGATTATGCATGTTTATGGTTGGAGAAACAACTTTTGCTAAGTGATTTTCAATGAAAATGCTAAAAAGGACTAATTTGTAAAAGTTATAAAATTTGTCATAAAAGTGTGATTTAGTGGAAATTGTGGGTTTTTATAGTTATGAAAGTGGTTCGGCTAGGCTTAAGGTGAAAATAAATTGAATGAAAATTATTTTACAAGCCTAGGGTAAAAGTGTAAATATGATAAAATTTAGGGGCAAAAATGTAATTTTTGCCATAGTATGATAAAATTTAGTAATTAAATGTTTAAATAAACAAAATAAAAGCCAAATTTTGGTCATCTTCAACCCCTTGGCCGAAATTTTGAAGACCACCATGGCTAGGGTTTTGTTTAAGCTTTCCAAGCTCCATAGTAAGTCCGTTCTTGCCCCGTTTTTAATGATTTTCACGTTTTTGAAATCCTTGTAACATGATCTACCTATTTCTACCATTTATTTGAGTTATGATGAAGGTCTAGGGTTTGAACCATGTTATAAATTTGTGTATTTTGATGTTTAATGGTAGATTATGCATGTTTATGGTTGGAGAAACAACTTTTGCTAAGTGATTTTCAATGAAAATGCTAAAAGGACTAATTTGTAAAAGTTATAAAATTTGTCATAAAAGTGTGATTTAGTGGAAATTGTGGGTTTTTATAGTTATGAAAGTGGTTCGGCTAGGCTTAAGGTGAAAATAAATTGAATGAAAATTATTTTACAAGCCTAGGGTAAAAGTGTAAATATGATAAAATTTAGGGGTAAAAATGTAATTTTTGCCATAGTATGATAAAATTTAGTAATTAAATGTTTAAATAAACAAAATAAAAGCCAAATTTTGGTCATCTTCAACCCCTTGGCCGAAATTTTGAAGACCACCATGGCTAGGGTTTTGTTTAAGCTTTCCAAGCTCCATAGTAAGTCCGTTCTTGCCTGCTTTTTAATGATTTTCACGTTTTGAAATCCTTGTAACATGATCTACCTATTTCTACCATTTATTTGAGTTATGATGAAGGTCTAGGGTTTGAACCATGTTATAAATTTGTGTATTTTGATGTTTAATGGTAGATTATGCATGTTTATGGTTGGAGAAACAACTTTTGCTAAGTGATTTTCAATGAAAATGCTAAAAGGACTAATTTGTAAAAGTTATAAAATTTGTCATAAAAGTGTGATTTAGTGGAAATTGTGGGTTTTATAGTTATGAAAGTGGTTTGGCTAGGCTTAAGGTGAAAATAAATTGAATGAAAATTATTTTACAAGCCTAGGGTAAAAGTGTAAATATGATAAAATTTAGGGGCAAAAATGTAATTTTGCCATAGTATGATAAAATTTAGTAATTAAATGTTTAAATAAACAAAATAAAAGCCAAATTTTGGTCATCTTCAACCCTTGGCCGAAATTTTGAAGACCACCATGGCTAGGGTTTTGTTTAAGCTTTCCAAGCTCCATAGTAAGTCCGTTCTTGCCTGCATTTTTAATGATTTTCACGTTTTGAAATCCTTGTAACATGATCTACCTATTTCTACCATTTATTTGAGTTATGATGAAGGTCTAGGGTTTGAACCATGTTATAAATTTGTGTATTTTGATGTTTAATGGTAGATTATGCATGTTTATGGTTGGAGAAACAACTTTTGCTAAGTGATTTTCAATGAAAATGCTAAAAGGACTAATTTGTAAAAGTTATAAAATTTGTCATAAAAGTGTGATTTAGTGGAAATTGTGGGTTTTATAGTTATGAAAGTGGTTGGCTAGGCTTAAGGTGAAAATAAATTGAATGAAAATTATTTTACAAGCCTAGGGTAAAAGTGTAAATATGATAAAATTTAGGGCAAAAATGTAATTTTTGCCATAGTATGATAAAATTTAGTAATTAAATGTTTAAATAAACAAAATAAAAGCCAAATTTTGGTCATCTTCAACCCCTTGGCCGAAATTTTGAAGACCACCATGGCTAGGGTTTTGTTTAAGCTTTCCAAGCTCCATAGTAAGTCCGTTCTTGCCCCGTTTTTAATGATTTTCACGTTTTGAAATCCTTGTAACATGATCTACCTATTTCTACCATTTATTTGAGTTATGATGAAGGTCTAGGGTTTGAACCATGTTATAAATTTGTGTATTTTGATGTTTAATGGTAGATTATGCATGTTTATGGTTGGAGAAACAACTTTTGCTAAGTGATTTTCAATGAAAATGCTAAAAAGGACTAATTTGTAAAAGTTATAAAATTTGTCATAAAAGTGTGATTTAGTGGAAATTGTGGGTTTTATAGTTATGAAAGTGGTTCGGCTAGGCTTAAGGTGAAAATAAATTGAATGAAAATTATTTTACAAGCCTAGGGTAAAAGTGTAAATATGATAAAATTTAGGGGCAAAAATGTAATTTTGCCATAGTATGATAAAATTTAGTAATTAAATGTTTAAATAAACAAAATAAAAGCCAAATTTTGGTCATCTTCAACCCTTGGCCGAAATTTTGAAGACCACCATGGCTAGGGTTTTGTTTAAGCTTTCCAAGCTCCATAGTAAGTCCGTTCTTGCCCCGTTTTTAATGATTTTCACGTTTTGAAATCCTTGTAACATGATCTACCTATTTCTACCATTTATTTGAGTTATGATGAAGGTCTAGGGTTTGAACCATGTTATAAATTTGTGTATTTTGATGTTTAATGGTAGATTATGCATGTTTATGGTTGGAGAAACAACTTTTGCTAAGTGATTTTCAATGAAAATGCTAAAAGGACTAATTTGTAAAAGTTATAAAATTTGTCATAAAAGTGTGATTTAGTGGAAATTGTGGGTTTTATAGTTATGAAAGTGGTTTGGCTAGGCTTAAGGTGAAAATAAATTGAATGAAAATTATTTTACAAGCCTAGGGTAAAAGTGTAAATATGATAAAATTTAGGGGCAAAAATGTAATTTTGCCATAGTATGATAAAATTTAGTAATTAAATGTTTAAATAAACAAAATAAAAGCCAAATTTTGGTCATCTTCAACCCCTTGGCGAAATTTTGAAGACCACCATGGCTAGGGTTTTGTTTAAGCTTTCCAAGCTCCATAGTAAGTCCGTTCTTGCCTGCTTTTTAATGATTTTCACGTTTTGAAATCCTTGTAACATGATCTACCTATTTCTACCATTTATTTGAGTTATGATGAAGGTCTAGGGTTTGAACCATGTTATAAATTTGTGTATTTTGATGTTTAATGGTAGATTATGCATGTTTATGGTTGGAGAAACAACTTTTGCTAAGTGATTTTCAATGAAAATGCTAAAAGGACTAATTTGTAAAAGTTATAAAATTTGTCATAAAAGTGTGATTTAGTGGAAATTGTGGGTTTTATAGTTATGAAAGTGGTTTGGCTAGGCTTAAGGTGAAAATAAATTGAATGAAAATTATTTTACAAGCCTAGGGTAAAAGTGTAAATATGATAAAATTTAGGGGCAAAAATGTAATTTTTGCCATAGTATGATAAAATTTAGTAATTAAATGTTTAAATAAACAAAATAAAAGCCAAATTTTGGTCATCTTTAACCCCTCGGCCGAAATTTTGAAGACCATCATGGCTAGGGTTTTGTTTAAGCTTTCCAAGATCCATAGTAAGTCCGTTCTTGCCCTGTTTTTAATGATTTTCACGTTTTTGAAATCCTTGTAACATGATCTACCTATTTCTACCATTTATTTGAGTTATGATGAAGGTCTAGGGTTTGAACCATGTTATAAATTTGTGTATTTTGATGTTTAATGGTAGATTATGCATGTTTATGGTTGGAGAAACAACTTTTGCTAAGTGATTTTCAATGAAAATGCTAAAATGGACTAATTTGTAAAAGTTATAAAATTTGTCATAAAAGTGTGATTTAGTGGAAATTGTGGGTTTTTATAGTTATGAAAGTGGTTCGGCAAGGCTTAAGGTGAAAATAAATTGAATGAAAATTATTTTACAAACCTAGGGTTAAAAGTGTAAATATGATGAAATTTAGGGCAAAAATGTAATTTTTGCCATAGTATGATAAAATTTAGTAATTAAATGTTTAAATAAACAAAATAAAAGCCAAATTTTTGTCATCTTCAACCCCTTGGCCGAAATTTTGAAGACCACCATGGCTAGGGTTTTGTTTAAGCTTTCCAAGCTCCATAGTAAGTCCGTTCTTGCCTGTTTTTAATGATTTTCACGTTTTGAAATCCTTGTAACATGATCTACCTATTTCTACCATTTATTTGAGTTATGATGAAGGTCTAGGGTTTGAACCATGTTATAAATTTGTGTATTTTGATGTTTAATGGTAGATTATGCATGTTTATGGTTGGAGAAACAACTTTTGCTAAGTGATTTTCAATAAAAATGCTAAAAAGGACTAATTTGTAAAAGTTATAAAATTTGTCATAAAAGTGTGATTTAGTGGAAATTGTGGGTTTTTATAGTTATGAAAGTGGTTCGGCTAGGCTTAAGGTGAAAATAAATTGAATGAAAATTATTTTAGAAGTCTAGGGTAAAAGTGTAAATATGATAAAATTTAGGGGCAAAAATGTAATTTTTGCCATAGTATGATAAAATTTAGTAATTAAATGTTTAAATAAACAAAATAAAAGCCAAATTTTTGTCATCTTCAACCCCTTGGCCGAAATTTTGAAGACCACCATGGCTAGGGTTTTGTTTAAGCTTTCCAAGCTCCATAGTAAGTCCGTTCTTGCCCCGTTTTTAATGATTTTCACGTTTTTGAAATCCTTGTAACATGATCTACCTATTTCTACCATTTATTTGAGTTATGATGAAGGTCTAGGGTTTGAACCATGTTATAAATTTGTGTATTTTGATGTTTAATGGTAGATTATGCATGTTTATGGTTGGAGAAACAACTTTTGCTAAGTGATTTTCAATGAAAATGCTAAAAGGACTAATTTGTAAAAGTTATAAAATTTGTCATAAAAGTGTGATTTAGTGGAAATTGTGGGTTTTTATACTTATGAAAGTGGTTTGGCTAGGCTTAAGGTGAAAATAAATTGAATGAAAATTATTTTACAAGTCTAGGGTAAAAGTGTAAATATGATAAAATTTAGGGGCAAAAATGTAATTTTTGCCATAGTATGATAAAATTTAGTAATTAAATGTTTAAATAAACAAAATAAAAGCCAAATTTTTGTCATCTTCAACCCTTGGCCGAAATTTTGAAGACCACCATGGCTAGGGTTTTGTTTAAGCTTTCCAAGCTCCATAGTAAGTCCGTTCTTGCCTGCTTTTTAATGATTTTCACGTTTTGAAATCCTTGTAACATGATCTACCTATTTCTACCATTTATTTGAGTTATGATGAAGGTCTAGGGTTTGAACCATGTTATAAATTTGTGTATTTTGATGTTTAATGGTAGATTATGCATGTTTATGGTTGGAGAAACAACTTTTGCTAAGTGATTTTCAATGAAAATGCTAAAAGGACTAATTTGTAAAAGTTATAAAATTTTTCATAAAAGTGTGATTTAGTGGAAATTGTGGGTTTTTATAGTTATGAAAGTGGTTTGGCTAGGCTTAAGGTGAAAATAAATTGAATGAAATTATTTTACAAGCCTAGGGGTAAAAGTGTAAATATGATAAAATTTAGGGGCAAAAATGTAATTTTCGACATAGTATGACAAATTTTAGTAATTAAATGTTTAAATAAACAAAATAAAAGCAAAATTTTTGTCATCTTCAACCCCTAGGCCGAAATTTTGAAGACCACCATGGCTAGGGTTTTATTTAAGCTTTCCAAGCTCCATAGTAAGTCCGTTCTTACCCTGTTTTTAATGATTTTCACGTTTTTGAAATCCTTGTATCATGATCTACCTATTTCTACCATTTATTTGAGTTATGATGAAGGTCTAGGGTTTGAACCATGTTATAAATTTGTGTATTTTGATGTTTAATGGTAGATTATGCATGTTTATGGTTGGAGAAACAACTTTTGCTAAGTGATTTTCAATGAAAATGCTAAAAGGACTAATTTGTAAAAGTTATAAAATTTTTCATAAAAGTGTGATTTAGTGGAAATTGTGGGTTTTTATAGTTATGAAAGTGGTTTGGCTAGGCTTAAGGTGAAAATAAATTGAATGAAATTATTTTACAAGCCTAGGGGTAAAAGTGTAAATATGATAAAATTTAGGGCAAAAATGTAATTTTGCCATAGTATGATAAAATTTAGTAATTAAATGTTTAAATAAACAAAATAAAAGCCAAATTTTGGTCATCTTCAACCCCTTGGCCGAAATTTTGAAGACCACCATGGCTAGGGTTTTGTTTAAGCTTTCCAAGCTCCATAGTAAGTCCGTTTTTGCCTTGTTTTTAATGATTTTCACGTTTTGAAATCCTTGTAATATGATCTACCTATTTCTACCATTTATTTGAGTTATGATGAAGGTCTAGGGTTTGAACCATGTTATAAATTTGTGTAATTTGATGTTTAATGGTAGATTATGTATGTTTATGGTTGGAGAAACAACTTTTGCTAAGTGATTTTCAATGAAAATGCTAGAAAGGACTAATTTGTAAAAGTTATAAAATTTG
The DNA here is from genome assembly GCF_025698485.1 of Gossypium arboreum. Taxonomy (NCBI): domain Eukaryota; kingdom Viridiplantae; phylum Streptophyta; class Magnoliopsida; order Malvales; family Malvaceae; genus Gossypium; species Gossypium arboreum. The sequence goes on along the minus strand of NC_069075.1, from coordinate 91,372,985 downwards.
TCATAAAAGTGTGATTTAGTGGAAATTGTGGGTTTTTATAGTTATGAAAGTGGTTTCGCTAGGCTTAAGGTGAAAATAAATTGAATGAAAATTATTTTACAAGCCTAGGGGTAAAAGTGTAAATATGATAAAATTTAGGGGCAAAAATGTAATTTCTGCCATAGTATGATAAAATTTAGTAATTAAATGTTTAAATAAACAAAATAAAAGCCAAATTTTGGTCATCTTCAACCCCTTGGCCGAAATTTTGAAGACCACCATGGCTAGGGTTTTGTTTAAGCTTTCCAAGCTCCATAGTAAGTCCGTTCTTGCCCCGTTTTTAATGATTTTCACGTTTTTGAAATCCTTGTAACATGATCTACCTATTTCTACCATTTATTTGAGTTATGATGAAGGTCTAGGGTTTGAACCATGTTATAAATTTGTGTATTTTGATGTTTAATGGTAGATTATGCATGTTTATGGTTGGAGAAACAACTTTTGCTAAGTGATTTTCAATGAAAATGCTAAAAGGACTAATTTGTAAAAGTTATAAAATTTGTCATAAAAGTGTGATTTAGTGGAAATTGTGGGTTTTTATAGTTATGAAAGTGGTTTGGCTAGGCTTAAGGTGAAAATAAATTGAATGAAATTATTTTACAAGCCTAGGGGTAAAAGTGTAAATATGATAAAATTTAGGGGCAAAAATGTAATTTTTACCATAGTATGATAAATTTTAGTAATTAAATGTTTAAATAAACAAAATAAAAGCAAAATTTTGGTCATCTTCAACCCCTTGGCCGAAATTTTGAAGACCACCATGGCTAGGGTTTTGTTTAAGCTTTCCAAGCTCCATAGTAAGTCCGTTCTTGCCCTGTTTTTAATGATTTTCACGTTTTTGAAATCCTTGTAACATGATCTACCTATTTCTACCATTTATTTGAGTTATGATGAAGGTCTAGGGTTTGAACCATGTTATAAATTTGTGTATTTTGATGTTTAATGGTAGATTATGCATGTTTATGGTTGGAGAAACAACTTTTGCTAAGTGATTTTCAATGAAAATGCTAAAAGGACTAATTTGTAAAAGTTATAAAATTTGTCATAAAAGTGTGATTTAGTGGAAATTGTGGGTTTTATAGTTATGAAAGTGGTTTGGCTAGGCTTAAGGTGAAAATAAATTGAATGAAAATTATTTTACAAGCCTAGGGGTAAAAGTGTAAATATGATAAAATTTAGGGGCAAAATGTAATTTTGCCATAGTATGATAAAATTTAGTAATTAAATGTTTAAATAAACAAAATAAAAGCCAAATTTTGGTCATCTTCAACCCCTTGGCCGAAATTTTGAAGACCACCATGGCTAGGGTTTTGTTTAAGCTTTCCAAGCTCCATAGTAAGTCCGTTCTTGCCCTGCTTTTTAATGATTTTCACGTTTTGAAATCCTTGTAACATGATCTACCTATTTCTACCATTTATTTGAGTTATGATGAAGGTCTAGGGTTTGAACCATGTTATAAATTTGTGTATTTTGATGTTTAATGGTAGATTATGCATGTTTATGGTTGGAGAAACAACTTTTGCTAAGTGATTTTCAATGAAAATGCTAAAAGGACTAATTTGTAAAAGTTATAAAATTTGTCATAAAAGTGTGATTTAGTGGAAATTGTGGGTTTTATAGTTATGAAAGTGGTTTGGCTAGGCTTAAGGTGAAAATAAATTGAATGAAAATTATTTTACAAGCCTAGGGGTAAAAGTGTAAATATGATAAAATTTAGGGCAAAAATGTAATTTTTGCCATAGTATGATAAAATTTAGTAATTAAATGTTTAAATAAACAAAATAAAAGCCAAATTTTGGTCATCTTCAACCCCTGGCCGAAATTTTGAAGACCACCATGGCTAGGGTTTTGTTTAAGCTTTCCAAGCTCCATAGTAAGTCCGTTCTTGCCTGTTTTTAATGATTTTCACGTTTTTGAAATCCTTGTAACATGATCTACCTATTTCTACCATTTATTTGAGTTATGATGAAGGTCTAGGGTTTGAACCATGTTATAAATTTGTGTATTTTGATGTTTAATGGTAGATTATGCATGTTTATGGTTGGAGAAACAACTTTTGCTAAGTGATTTTCAATGAAAATGCTAAAAGGACTAATTTGTAAAAGTTATAAAATTTGTCATAAAAGTGTGATTTAGTGGAAATTGTGGGTTTTATAGTTATGAAAGTGGTTTGGCTAGGCTTAAGGTGAAAATAAATTGAATGAAAATTATTTTACAAGCCTAGGGTAAAAGTGTAAATATGATAAAATTTAGGGGCAAAAATGTAATTTTTGCCATAGTATGATAAAATTTAGTAATTAAATGTTTAAATAAACAAAATAAAAGCCAAATTTTGTCATCTTCAACCCCTTGGCCGAAATTTTGAAGACCACCATGGCTAGGGTTTTGTTTAAGCTTTCCAAGCTCCATAGTAAGTCCGTTCTTGCCCCGTTTTTAATGATTTTCACGTTTTTGAAATCCTTGTAACATGATCTACCTATTTCTACCATTTATTTGAGTTATGATGAAGGTCTAGGGTTTGAACCATGTTATAAATTTGTGTATTTTGATGTTTAATGGTAGATTATGCATGTTTATGGTTGGAGAAACAACTTTTGCTAAGTGATTTTCAATGAAAATGCTAAAAGGACTAATTTGTAAAAGTTATAAAATTTTTCATAAAAGTGTGATTTAGTGGAAATTGTGGGTTTTATAGTTATGAAAGTGGTTTGGCTAGGCTTAAGGTGAAAATAAATTGAATGAAAATTATTTTACAAGCCTAGGGGTAAAAGTGTAAATATGATAAAATTTAGGGTAAAAATGTAATTTTTGCCATAGTATGATAAAATTTAGTAATTAAATGTTTAAATAAACAAAATAAAAGCCAAATTTTGGTCATCTTCAACCCTTGGCCGAAATTTTGAAGACCACCATGGCTAGGGTTTTGTTTAAGCTTTCCAAGCTCCATAGTAAGTCCGTTCTTGCCCTGCTTTTAATGATTTTCACGTTTTGAAATCCTTGTAACATGATCTACCTATTTCTACCATTTATTTGAGTTATGATGAAGGTCTAGGGTTTGAACCATGTTATAAATTTGTGTATTTTGATGTTTAATGGTAGATTATGCATGTTTATGGTTGGAGAAACAACTTTTGCTAAGTGATTTTCAATGAAAATGCTAAAAGGACTAATTTGTAAAAGTTATAAAATTTGTCATAAAAGTGTGATTTAGTGGAAATTGTGGGTTTTATAGTTATGAAAGTGGTTTGGCTAGGCTTAAGGTGAAAATAAATTGAATGAAAATTATTTTACAAGCCTAGGGTAAAAGTGTAAATATGATAAAATTTAGGGGCAAAATGTAATTTTTGCCATAGTATGATAAAATTTAGTAATTAAATGTTTAAATAAACAAAATAAAAGCCAAATTTTGGTCATCTTCAACCCCTTGGCCGAAATTTTGAAGACCACCATGGCTAGGGTTTTGTTTAAGCTTTCCAAGCTCCATAGTAAGTCCGTTCTTGCCTGCTTTTTAATGATTTTCACGTTTTGAAATCCTTGTAACATGATCTACCTATTTCTACCATTTATTTGAGTTATGATGAAGGTCTAGGGTTTGAACCATGTTATAAATTTGTGTATTTTGATGTTTAATGGTAGATTATGCATGTTTATGGTTGGAGAAACAACTTTTGCTAAGTGATTTTCAATGAAAATGCTAAAAGGACTAATTTGTAAAAGTTATAAAATTTGTCATAAAAGTGTGATTTAGTGGAAATTGTGGGTTTTATAGTTATGAAAGTGGTTTGGCTAGGCTTAAGGTGAAAATAAATTGAATGAAAATTATTTTACAAGCCTAGGGTAAAAGTGTAAATATGATAAAATTTAGGGTAAAAATGTAATTTTTGCCATAGTATGATAAAATTTAGTAATTAAATGTTTAAATAAACAAAATAAAAGCCAAATTTTGGTCATCTTCAACCCCTGGCCGAAATTTTGAAGACCACCATGGCTAGGGTTTTGTTTAAGCTTTCCAAGCTCCATAGTAAGTCCGTTCTTGCCTGCTTTTTAATGATTTTCACGTTTTGAAATCCTTGTAACATGATCTACCTATTTCTACCATTTATTTGAGTTATGATGAAGGTCTAGGGTTTGAACCATGTTATAAATTTGTGTATTTTGATGTTTAATGGTAGATTATGCATGTTTATGGTTGGAGAAACAACTTTTGCTAAGTGATTTTCAATGAAAATGCTAAAAGGACTAATTTGTAAAAGTTATAAAATTTGTCATAAAAGTGTGATTTAGTGGAAATTGTGGGTTTTATAGTTATGAAAGTGGTTTGGCTAGGCTTAAGGTGAAAATAAATTGAATGAAAATTATTTTACAAGCCTAGGGTAAAAGTGTAAATATGATAAAATTTAGGGGTAAAAATGTAATTTTGCCATAGTATGATAAAATTTAGTAATTAAATGTTTAAATAAACAAAATAAAAGCCAAATTTTGGTCATCTTCAACCCTTGGCCGAAATTTTGAAGACCACCATGGCTAGGGTTTTGTTTAAGCTTTCCAAGCTCCATAGTAAGTCCGTTCTTGCCTGCTTTTTAATGATTTTCACGTTTTGAAATCCTTGTAACATGATCTACCTATTTCTACCATTTATTTGAGTTATGATGAAGGTCTAGGGTTTGAACCATGTTATAAATTTGTGTATTTTGATGTTTAATGGTAGATTATGCATGTTTATGGTTGGAGAAACAACTTTTGCTAAGTGATTTTCAATGAAAATGCTAAAAGGACTAATTTGTAAAAGTTATAAAATTTGTCATAAAAGTGTGATTTAGTGGAAATTGTGGGTTTTATAGTTATGAAAGTGGTTTGGCTAGGCTTAAGGTGAAAATAAATTGAATGAAAATTATTTTACAAGCCTAGGGTAAAAGTGTAAATATGATAAAATTTAGGGGCAAAATGTAATTTTTGCCATAGTATGATAAAATTTAGTAATTAAATGTTTAAATAAACAAAATAAAAGCCAAATTTTGGTCATCTTCAACCCTTGGCCGAAATTTTGAAGACCACCATGGCTAGGGTTTTGTTTAAGCTTTCCAAGCTCCATAGTAAGTCCGTTCTTGCCCTGCTTTTAATGATTTTCACGTTTTGAAATCCTTGTAACATGATCTACCTATTTCTACCATTTATTTGAGTTATGATGAAGGTCTAGGGTTTGAACCATGTTATAAATTTGTGTATTTTGATGTTTAATGGTAGATTATGCATGTTTATGGTTGGAGAAACAACTTTTGCTAAGTGATTTTCAATGAAAATGCTAAAAGGACTAATTTGTAAAAGTTATAAAATTTGTCATAAAAGTGTGATTTAGTGGAAATTGTGGGTTTTATAGTTATGAAAGTGGTTTGGCTAGGCTTAAGGTGAAAATAAATTGAATGAAAATTATTTTACAAGCCTAGGGTAAAAGTGTAAATATGATAAAATTTAGGGCAAAAATGTAATTTTTGCCATAGTATGATAAAATTTAGTAATTAAATGTTTAAATAAACAAAATAAAAGCCAAATTTTGGTCATCTTCAACCCTTGGCCGAAATTTTGAAGACCACCATGGCTAGGGTTTTGTTTAAGCTTTCCAAGCTCCATAGTAAGTCCGTTCTTGCCCTGCTTTTTAATGATTTTCACGTTTTGAAATCCTTGTAACATGATCTACCTATTTCTACCATTTATTTGAGTTATGATGAAGGTCTAGGGTTTGAACCATGTTATAAATTTGTGTATTTTGATGTTTAATGGTAGATTATGCATGTTTATGGTTGGAGAAACAACTTTTGCTAAGTGATTTTCAATGAAAATGCTAAAAGGACTAATTTGTAAAAGTTATAAAATTTGTCATAAAAGTGTGATTTAGTGGAAATTGTGGGTTTTATAGTTATGAAAGTGGTTGGCTAGGCTTAAGGTGAAAATAAATTGAATGAAAATTATTTTACAAGCCTAGGGTAAAAGTGTAAATATGATAAAATTTAGGGGCAAAATGTAATTTTTGCCATAGTATGATAAAATTTAGTAATTAAATGTTTAAATAAACAAAATAAAAGCCAAATTTTTGTCATCTTCAACCCCTTGGCAGAAATTTTGACGACCACCATGGCTAGGGTTTTGTTTAAGCTTTCCAAGCTCCATAGTAAGTCCGTTCTTGCCTGCTTTTAATGATTTTCACGTTTTGAAATCCTTGTAACATGATCTACCTATTTCTACCATTTATTTGAGTTATGATGAAGGTCTAGGGTTTGAACCATGTTATAAATTTGTGTATTTTGATGTTTAATGGTAGATTATGCATGTTTATGGTTGGAGAAACAACTTTTGCTAAGTGATTTTCAATGAAAATGCTAAAAGGACTAATTTGTAAAAGTTATAAAATTTGTCATAAAAGTGTGATTTAGTGGAAATTGTGGGTTTTATAGTTATGAAAGTGGTTTGGCTAGGCTTAAGGTGAAAATAAATTGAATGAAAATTATTTTACAAGCCTAGGGTAAAAGTGTAAATATGATAAAATTTAGGGTAAAAATGTAATTTTGCCATAGTATGATAAAATTTAGTAATTAAATGTTTAAATAAACAAAATAAAAGCCAAATTTTGGTCATCTTCAACCCCTTGGCCGAAATTTTGAAGACCACCATGGCTAGGGTTTTGTTTAAGCTTTCCAAGCTCCATAGTAAGTCCGTTCTTGCCTGTTTTTAATGATTTTCACGTTTTGAAATCCTTGTAACATGATCTACCTATTTCTACCATTTATTTGAGTTATGATGAAGGTCTAGGGTTTGAACCATGTTATAAATTTGTGTATTTTGATGTTTAATGGTAGATTATGCATGTTTATGGTTGGAGAAACAACTTTTGCTAAGTGATTTTCAATGAAAATGCTAAAAGGACTAATTTGTAAAAGTTATAAAATTTGTCATAAAAGTGTGATTTAGTGGAAATTGTGGGTTTTATAGTTATGAAAGTGGTTTGGCTAGGCTTAAGGTGAAAATAAATTGAATGAAAATTATTTTACAAGCCTAGGGGTAAAAGTGTAAATATGATAAAATTTAGGGGCAAAATGTAATTTTGCCATAGTATGATAAAATTTAGTAATTAAATGTTTAAATAAACAAAATAAAAGCCAAATTTTGGTCATCTTCAACCCTTGGCCGAAATTTTGAAGACCACCATGGCTAGGGTTTTGTTTAAGCTTTCCAAGCTCCATAGTAAGTCCGTTCTTGCCTGCTTTTTAATGATTTTCACGTTTTGAAATCCTTGTAACATGATCTACCTATTTCTACCATTTATTTGAGTTATGATGAAGGTCTAGGGTTTGAACCATGTTATAAATTTGTGTATTTTGATGTTTAATGGTAGATTATGCATGTTTATGGTTGGAGAAACAACTTTTGCTAAGTGATTTTCAATGAAAATGCTAAAAGGACTAATTTGTAAAAGTTATAAAATTTGTCATAAAAGTGTGATTTAGTGGAAATTGTGGGTTTTATAGTTATGAAAGTGGTTTGGCTAGGCTTAAGGTGAAAATAAATTGAATGAAAATTATTTTACAAGCCTAGGGTAAAAGTGTAAATATGATAAAATTTAGGGCAAAAATGTAATTTTTGCCATAGTATGATAAAATTTAGTAATTAAATGTTTAAATAAACAAAATAAAAGCCAAATTTTGGTCATCTTCAACCCCTTGGCCGAAATTTTGAAGACCACCATGGCTAGGGTTTTGTTTAAGCTTTCCAAGCTCCATAGTAAGTCCGTTCTTGCCCTGCTTTTAATGATTTTCACGTTTTGAAATCCTTGTAACATGATCTACCTATTTCTACCATTTATTTGAGTTATGATGAAGGTCTAGGGTTTGAACCATGTTATAAATTTGTGTATTTTGATGTTTAATGGTAGATTATGCATGTTTATGGTTGGAGAAACAACTTTTGCTAAGTGATTTTCAATGAAAATGCTAAAAGGACTAATTTGTAAAAGTTATAAAATTTGTCATAAAAGTGTGATTTAGTGGAAATTGTGGGTTTTATAGTTATGAAAGTGGTTTGGCTAGGCTTAAGGTGAAAATAAATTGAATGAAAATTATTTTACAAGCCTAGGGTAAAAGTGTAAATATGATAAAATTTAGGGGCAAAATGTAATTTTTGCCATAGTATGATAAAATTTAGTAATTAAATGTTTAAATAAACAAAATAAAAGCCAAATTTTGGTCATCTTCAACCCTTGGCCGAAATTTTGAAGACCACCATGGCTAGGGTTTTGTTTAAGCTTTCCAAGCTCCATAGTAAGTCCGTTCTTGCCCTGCTTTTTAATGATTTTCACGTTTTGAAATCCTTGTAACATGATCTACCTATTTCTACCATTTATTTGAGTTATGATGAAGGTCTAGGGTTTGAACCATGTTATAAATTTGTGTATTTTGATGTTTAATGGTAGATTATGCATGTTTATGGTTGGAGAAACAACTTTTGCTAAGTGATTTTCAATGAAAATGCTAAAAGGACTAATTTGTAAAAGTTATAAAATTTTTCATAAAAGTGTGATTTAGTGGAAATTGTGGGTTTTATAGTTATGAAAGTGGTTTGGCTAGGCTTAAGGTGAAAATAAATTGAATGAAAATTATTTTACAAGCCTAGGGTAAAAGTGTAAATATGATAAAATTTAGGGTAAAAATGTAATTTTTGCCATAGTATGATAAAATTTAGTAATTAAATGTTTAAATAAACAAAATAAAAGCCAAATTTTGGTCATCTTCAACCCCTTGGCCGAAATTTTGAAGACCACCATGGCTAGGGTTTTGTTTAAGCTTTCCAAGCTCCATAGTAAGTCCGTTCTTGCCCTGCTTTTAATGATTTTCACGTTTTGAAATCCTTGTAACATGATCTACCTATTTCTACCATTTATTTGAGTTATGATGAAGGTCTAGGGTTTGAACCATGTTATAAATTTGTGTATTTTGATGTTTAATGGTAGATTATGCATGTTTATGGTTGGAGAAACAACTTTTGCTAAGTGATTTTCAATGAAAATGCTAAAAGGACTAATTTGTAAAAGTTATAAAATTTGTCATAAAAGTGTGATTTAGTGGAAATTGTGGGTTTTATAGTTATGAAAGTGGTTTGGCTAGGCTTAAGGTGAAAATAAATTGAATGAAAATTATTTTACAAGCCTAGGGTAAAAGTGTAAATATGATAAAATTTAGGGTAAAAATGTAATTTTTGCCATAGTATGATAAAATTTAGTAATTAAATGTTTAAATAAACAAAATAAAAGCCAAATTTTGGTCATCTTCAACCCTTGGCCGAAATTTTGAAGACCACCATGGCTAGGGTTTTGTTTAAGCTTTCCAAGCTCCATAGTAAGTCCGTTCTTGCCTGCTTTTAATGATTTTCACGTTTTGAAATCCTTGTAACATGATCTACCTATTTCTACCATTTATTTGAGTTATGATGAAGGTCTAGGGTTTGAACCATGTTATAAATTTGTGTATTTTGATGTTTAATGGTAGATTATGCATGTTTATGGTTGGAGAAACAACTTTTGCTAAGTGATTTTCAATGAAAATGCTAAAAGGACTAATTTGTAAAAGTTATAAAATTTGTCATAAAAGTGTGATTTAGTGGAAATTGTGGGTTTTATAGTTATGAAAGTGGTTTGGCTAGGCTTAAGGTGAAAATAAATTGAATGAAAATTATTTTACAAGCCTAGGGTAAAAGTGTAAATATGATAAAATTTAGGGGCAAAATGTAATTTTTGCCATAGTATGATAAAATTTAGTAATTAAATGTTTAAATAAACAAAATAAAAGCCAAATTTTGGTCATCTTCAACCCTTGGCCGAAATTTTGAAGACCACCATGGCTAGGGTTTTGTTTAAGCTTTCCAAGCTCCATAGTAAGTCCGTTCTTGCCTGCTTTTAATGATTTTCACGTTTTGAAATCCTTGTAACATGATCTACCTATTTCTACCATTTATTTGAGTTATGATGAAGGTCTAGGGTTTGAACCATGTTATAAATTTGTGTATTTTGATGTTTAATGGTAGATTATGCATGTTTATGGTTGGAGAAACAACTTTTGCTAAGTGATTTTCAATGAAAATGCTAAAAGGACTAATTTGTAAAAGTTATAAAATTTGTCATAAAAGTGTGATTTAGTGGAAATTGTGGGTTTTATAGTTATGAAAGTGGTTTGGCTAGGCTTAAGGTGAAAATAAATTGAATGAAAATTATTTTACAAAGCCTAGGGTAAAAGTGTAAATATGATAAAATTTAGGGCAAAAATGTAATTTTTGCCATAGTATGATAAAATTTAGTAATTAAATGTTTAAATAAACAAAATAAAAGCCAAATTTTGGTCATCTTCAACCCCTTGGCCGAAATTTTGAAGACCACCATGGCTAGGGTTTTGTTTAAGCTTTCCAAGCTCCAGTAAGTCCGTTCTTGCCTGCTTTTAATGATTTTCACGTTTTGAAATCCTTGTAACATGATCTACCTATTTCTACCATTTATTTGAGTTATGATGAAGGTCTAGGGTTTGAACCATGTTATAAATTTGTGTATTTTGATGTTTAATGGTAGATTATGCATGTTTATGGTTGGAGAAACAACTTTTGCTAAGTGATTTTCAATGAAAATGCTAAAAGGACTAATTTGTAAAAGTTATAAAATTTGTCATAAAAGTGTGATTTAGTGGAAATTGTGGGTTTTATAGTTATGAAAGTGGTTGGCTAGGCTTAAGGTGAAAATAAATTGAATGAAAATTATTTTACAAGCCTAGGGTAAAAGTGTAAATATGATAAAATTTAGGGCAAAATGTAATTTTGCCATAGTATGATAAAATTTAGTAATTAAATGTTTAAATAAACAAAATAAAAGCCAAATTTTGGTCATCTTCAACCCTTGGCCGAAATTTTGAAGACCACCATGGCTAGGGTTTTGTTTAAGCTTTCCAAGCTCCATAGTAAGTCCGTTCTTGCCCTGCTTTTAATGATTTTCACGTTTTGAAATCCTTGTAACATGATCTACCTATTTCTACCATTTATTTGAGTTATGATGAAGGTCTAGGGTTTGAACCATGTTATAAATTTGTGTATTTTGATGTTTAATGGTAGATTATGCATGTTTATGGTTGGAGAAACAACTTTTGCTAAGTGATTTTCAATGAAAATGCTAAAAGGACTAATTTGTAAAAGTTATAAAATTTGTCATAAAAGTGTGATTTAGTGGAAATTGTGGGTTTTATAGTTATGAAAGTGGTTTGGCTAGGCTTAAGGTGAAAATAAATTGAATGAAAATTATTTTACAAGCCTAGGGTAAAAGTGTAAATATGATAAAATTTAGGGCAAAAATGTAATTTTTGCCATAGTATGATAAAATTTAGTAATTAAATGTTTAAATAAACAAAATAAAAGCCAAATTTTGGTCATCTTCAACCCCTTGGCCGAAATTTTGAAGACCACCATGGCTAGGGTTTTGTTTAAGCTTTCCAAGCTCCATAGTAAGTCCGTTCTTGCCCTGCTTTTAATGATTTTCACGTTTTGAAATCCTTGTAACATGATCTACCTATTTCTACCATTTATTTGAGTTATGATGAAGGTCTAGGGTTTGAACCATGTTATAAATTTGTGTATTTTGATGTTTAATGGTAGATTATGCATGTTTATGGTTGGAGAAACAACTTTTGCTAAGTGATTTTCAATGAAAATGCTAAAAGGACTAATTTGTAAAAGTTATAAAATTTGTCATAAAAGTGTGATTTAGTGGAAATTGTGGGTTTTATAGTTATGAAAGTGGTTTGGCTAGGCTTAAGGTGAAAATAAATTGAATGAAAATTATTTTACAAGCCTAGGGTAAAAGTGTAAATATGATAAAATTTAGGGGCAAAATGTAATTTTTGCCATAGTATGATAAAATTTAGTAATTAAATGTTTAAATAAACAAAATAAAAGCCAAATTTTGGTCATCTTCAACCCTTGGCCGAAATTTTGAAGACCACCATGGCTAGGGTTTTGTTTAAGCTTTCCAAGCTCCATAGTAAGTCCGTTCTTGCCCTGCTTTTAATGATTTTCACGTTTTGAAATCCTTGTAACATGATCTACCTATTTCTACCATTTATTTGAGTTATGATGAAGGTCTAGGGTTTGAACCATGTTATAAATTTGTGTATTTTGATGTTTAATGGTAGATTATGCATGTTTATGGTTGGAGAAACAACTTTTGCTAAGTGATTTTCAATGAAAATGCTAAAAGGACTAATTTGTAAAAGTTATAAAATTTGTCATAAAAGTGTGATTTAGTGGAAATTGTGGGTTTTATAGTTATGAAAGTGGTTTGGCTAGGCTTAAGGTGAAAATAAATTGAATGAAAATTATTTTACAAGCCTAGGGTAAAAGTGTAAATATGATAAAATTTAGGGCAAAAATGTAATTTTTGCCATAGTATGATAAAATTTAGTAATTAAATGTTTAAATAAACAAAATAAAAGCCAAATTTTGGTCATCTTCAACCCCTTGGCCGAAATTTTGAAGACCACCATGGCTAGGGTTTTGTTTAAGCTTTCCAAGCTCCATAGTAAGTCCGTTCTTGCCCCGTTTTTAATGATTTTCACGTTTTTGAAATCCTTGTAACATGATCTACCTATTTCTACCATTTATTTGAGTTATGATGAAGGTCTAGGGTTTGAACCATGTTATAAATTTGTGTATTTTGATGTTTAATGGTAGATTATGCATGTTTATGGTTGGAGAAACAACTTTTGCTAAGTGATTTTCAATGAAAATGCTAAAAAGGACTAATTTGTAAAAGTTATAAAATTTGTCATAAAAGTGTGATTTAGTGGAAATTGTGGGTTTTATAGTTATGAAAGTGGTTGGCTAGGCTTAAGGTGAAAATAAATTGAATGAAAATTATTTTACAAGCCTAGGGTAAAAGTGTAAATATGATAAAATTTAGGGGCAAAATGTATTTTTGCCATAGTATGATAAAATTTAGTAATTAAATGTTTAAATAAACAAAATAAAAGCCAAATTTTGGTCATCTTCAACCCCTGGCCGAAATTTTGAAGACCACCATGGCTAGGGTTTTGTTTAAGCTTTCCAAGCTCCATAGTAAGTCCGTTCTTGCCCTGCTTTTAATGATTTTCACGTTTTGAAATCCTTGTAACATGATCTACCTATTTCTACCATTTATTTGAGTTATGATGAAGGTCTAGGGTTTGAACCATGTTATAAATTTGTGTATTTTGATGTTTAATGGTAGATTATGCATGTTTATGGTTGGAGAAACAACTTTTGCTAAGTGATTTTCAATGAAAATGCTAAAAGGACTAATTTGTAAAAGTTATAAAATTTGTCATAAAAGTGTGATTTAGTGGAAATTGTGGGTTTTATAGTTATGAAAGTGGTTTGGCTAGGCTTAAGGTGAAAATAAATTGAATGAAAATTATTTTACAAGCCTAGGGTAAAAGTGTAAATATGATAAAATTTAGGGCAAAAATGTAATTTTTGCCATAGTATGATAAAATTTAGTAATTAAATGTTTAAATAAACAAAATAAAAGCCAAATTTTGGTCATCTTCAACCCTTGGCCGAAATTTTGAAGACCACCATGGCTAGGGTTTTGTTTAAGCTTTCCAAGCTCCATAGTAAGTCCGTTCTTGCCCTGCTTTTAATGATTTTCACGTTTTGAAATCCTTGTAACATGATCTACCTATTTCTACCATTTATTTGAGTTATGATGAAGGTCTAGGGTTTGAACCATGTTATAAATTTGTGTATTTTGATGTTTAATGGTAGATTATGCATGTTTATGGTTGGAGAAACAACTTTTGCTAAGTGATTTTCAATGAAAATGCTAAAAAGGACTAATTTGTAAAAGTTATAAAATTTGTCATAAAAGTGTGATTTAGTGGAAATTGTGGGTTTTATAGTTATGAAAGTGGTTCGGCTAGGTTTAAGGTGAAAATAAATTGAATGAATATTATTTTACAAACCTCGGGGTAAAAGTGTAAATATGATAAAATTTAGGGCAAAATGTAATTTTGCCATAGTATGATAAAATTTAGTAATTAAATGTTTAAATAAACAAAATAAAAGCCAAATTTTGGTCATCTTCAACCCTTGGCCGAAATTTTGAAGACCACCATGGCTAGGGTTTTGTTTAAGCTTTCCAAGCTCCATAGTAAGTCCGTTCTTGCCCTGCTTTTTAATGATTTTCACGTTTTGAAATCCTTGTAACATGATCTACCTATTTCTACCATTTATTTGAGTTATGATGAAGGTCTAGGGTTTGAACCATGTTATAAATTTGTGTATTTTGATGTTTAATGGTAGATTATGCATGTTTATGGTTGGAGAAACAACTTTTGCTAAGTGATTTTCAATGAAAATGCTAAAAGGACTAATTTGTAAAAGTTATAAAATTTGTCATAAAAGTGTGATTTAGTGGAAATTGTGGGTTTTATAGTTATGAAAGTGGTTTGGCTAGGCTTAAGGTGAAAATAAATTGAATGAAAATTATTTTACAAGCCTAGGGTAAAAGTGTAAATATGATAAAATTTAGGGCAAAATGTAATTTTGCCATAGTATGATAAAATTTAGTAATTAAATGTTTAAATAAACAAAATAAAAGCCAAATTTTGGTCATCTTCAACCCCTTGGCCGAAATTTTGAAGACCACCATGGCTAGGGTTTTGTTTAAGCTTTCCAAGCTCCATAGTAAGTCCGTTCTTGCCTGCTTTTAATGATTTTCACGTTTTGAAATCCTTGTAACATGATCTACCTATTTCTACCATTTATTTGAGTTATGATGAAGGTCTAGGGTTTGAACCATGTTATAAATTTGTGTATTTTGATGTTTAATGGTAGATTATGCATGTTTATGGTTGGAGAAACAACTTTTGCTAAGTGATTTTCAATGAAAATGCTAAAAGGACTAATTTGTAAAAGTTATAAAATTTTTCATAAAAGTGTGATTTAGTGGAAATTGTGGGTTTTATAGTTATGAAAGTGGTTTGGCTAGGCTTAAGGTGAAAATAAATTGAATGAAAATTATTTTACAAGCCTAGGGTAAAAGTGTAAATATGATAAAATTTAGGGCAAAAATGTAATTTTTGCCATAGTATGATAAAATTTAGTAATTAAATGTTTAAATAAACAAAATAAAAGCCAAATTTTGGTCATCTTCAACCCCTTGGCCGAAATTTTGAAGACCACCATGGCTAGGGTTTTGTTTAAGCTTTCCAAGCTCCATAGTAAGTCCGTTCTTGCCTGCTTTTAATGATTTTCACGTTTTGAAATCCTTGTAACATGATCTACCTATTTCTACCATTTATTTGAGTTATGATGAAGGTCTAGGGTTTGAACCATGTTATAAATTTGTGTATTTTGATGTTTAATGGTAGATTATGCATGTTTATGGTTGGAGAAACAACTTTTGCTAAGTGATTTTCAATGAAAATGCTAAAAGGACTAATTTGTAAAAGTTATAAAATTTGTCATAAAAGTGTGATTTAGTGGAAATTGTGGGTTTTATAGTTATGAAAGTGGTTTGGCTAGGCTTAAGGTGAAAATAAATTGAATGAAAATTATTTTACAAGCCTAGGGTAAAAGTGTAAATATGATAAAATTTAGGGGCAAAATGTAATTTTTGCCATAGTATGATAAAATTTAGTAATTAAATGTTTAAATAAACAAAATAAAAGCCAAATTTTGGTCATCTTCAACCCCTTGGCCGAAATTTTGAAGACCACCATGGCTAGGGTTTTGTTTAAGCTTTCCAAGCTCCATAGTAAGTCCGTTCTTGCCCTGCTTTTAATGATTTTCACGTTTTGAAATCCTTGTAACATGATCTACCTATTTCTACCATTTATTTGAGTTATGATGAAGGTCTAGGGTTTGAACCATGTTATAAATTTGTGTATTTTGATGTTTAATGGTAGATTATGCATGTTTATGGTTGGAGAAACAACTTTTGCTAAGTGATTTTCAATGAAAATGCTAAAAGGACTAATTTGTAAAAGTTATAAAATTTGTCATAAAAGTGTGATTTAGTGGAAATTGTGGGTTTTATAGTTATGAAAGTGGTTTGGCTAGGCTTAAGGTGAAAATAAATTGAATGAAAATTATTTTACAAGCCTAGGGTAAAAGTGTAAATATGATAAAATTTAGGGCAAAAATGTAATTTTTGCCATAGTATGATAAAATTTAGTAATTAAATGTTTAAATAAACAAAATAAAAGCCAAATTTTGGTCATCTTCAACCCTTGGCCGAAATTTTGAAGACCACCATGGCTAGGGTTTTGTTTAAGCTTTCCAAGCTCCATAGTAAGTCCGTTCTTGCCTGCTTTTAATGATTTTCACGTTTTTGAAATCCTTGTAACATGATCTACCTATTTCTACCATTTATTTGAGTTATGATGAAGGTCTAGGGTTTGAACCATGTTATAAATTTGTGTATTTTGATGTTTAATGGTAGATTATGCATGTTTATGGTTGGAGAAACAACTTTTGCTAAGTGATTTTCAATGAAAATGCTAAAAGGACTAATTTGTAAAAGTTATAAAATTTGTCATAAAAGTGTGATTTAGTGGAAATTGTGGGTTTTATAGTTATGAAAGTGGTTTGGCTAGGCTTAAGGTGAAAATAAATTGAATGAAAATTATTTTACAAGCCTAGGGTAAAAGTGTAAATATGATAAAATTTAGGGCAAAAATGTAATTTTGCCATAGTATGATAAAATTTAGTAATTAAATGTTTAAATAAACAAAATAAAAGCCAAATTTTGGTCATCTTCAACCCCTTGGCCGAAATTTTGAAGACCACCATGGCTAGGGTTTTGTTTAAGCTTTCCAAGCTCCATAGTAAGTCCGTTCTTGCCCTGCTTTTAATGATTTTCACGTTTTGAAATCCTTGTAACATGATCTACCTATTTCTACCATTTATTTGAGTTATGATGAAGGTCTAGGGTTTGAACCATGTTATAAATTTGTGTATTTTGATGTTTAATGGTAGATTATGCATGTTTATGGTTGGAGAAACAACTTTTGCTAAGTGATTTTCAATGAAAATGCTAAAAGGACTAATTTGTAAAAGTTATAAAATTTGTCATAAAAGTGTGATTTAGTGGAAATTGTGGGTTTTATAGTTATGAAAGTGGTTTGGCTAGGCTTAAGGTGAAAATAAATTGAATGAAAATTATTTTACAAGCCTAGGGTAAAAGTGTAAATATGATAAAATTTAGGGCAAAAATGTAATTTTTGCCATAGTATGATAAAATTTAGTAATTAAATGTTTAAATAAACAAAATAAAAGCCAAATTTTGGTCATCTTCAACCCCTGGCCGAAATTTTGAAGACCACCATGGCTAGGGTTTTGTTTAAGCTTTCCAAGCTCCATAGTAAGTCCGTTCTTGCCTGCTTTTAATGATTTTCACGTTTTGAAATCCTTGTAACATGATCTACCTATTTCTACCATTTATTTGAGTTATGATGAAGGTCTAGGGTTTGAACCATGTTATAAATTTGTGTATTTTGATGTTTAATGGTAGATTATGCATGTTTATGGTTGGAGAAACAACTTTTGCTAAGTGATTTTCAATGAAAATGCTAAAAGGACTAATTTGTAAAAGTTATAAAATTTGTCATAAAAGTGTGATTTAGTGGAAATTGTGGGTTTTATAGTTATGAAAGTGGTTCGGCTAGGCTTAAGGTGAAAATAAATTGAATGAAAATTATTTTACAAGCCTAGGGTAAAAGTGTAAATATGATAAAATTTAGGGCAAAAATGTAATTTTTGCCATAGTATGATAAAATTAGTAATTAAATGTTTAAATAAACAAAATAAAAGCCAAATTTTGGTCATCTTCAACCCCTTGGCCGAAATTTTGAAGACCACCATGGCTAGGGTTTTGTTTAAGCTTTCCAAGCTCCATAGTAAGTCCGTTCTTGCCCTGCTTTTAATGATTTTCACGTTTTGAAATCCTTGTAACATGATCTACCTATTTCTACCATTTATTTGAGTTATGATGAAGGTCTAGGGTTTGAACCATGTTATAAATTTGTGTATTTTGATGTTTAATGGTAGATTATGCATGTTTATGGTTGGAGAAACAACTTTTGCTAAGTGATTTTCAATGAAAATGCTAAAAGGACTAATTTGTAAAAGTTATAAAATTTGTCATAAAAGTGTGATTTAGTGGAAATTGTGGGTTTTATAGTTATGAAAGTGGTTTGGCTAGGCTTAAGGTGAAAATAAATTGAATGAAAATTATTTTACAAGCCTAGGGTAAAAGTGTAAATATGATAAAATTTAGGGCAAAATGTAATTTTTGCCATAGTATGATAAAATTTAGTAATTAAATGTTTAAATAAACAAAATAAAAGCCAAATTTTGGTCATCTTCAACCCCTTGGCCGAAATTTTGAAGACCACCATGGCTAGGGTTTTGTTTAAGCTTTCCAAGCTCCATAGTAAGTCCGTTCTTGCCTGCTTTTAATGATTTTCACGTTTTGAAATCCTTGTAACATGATCTACCTATTTCTACCATTTATTTGAGTTATGATGAAGGTCTAGGGTTTGAACCATGTTATAAATTTGTGTATTTTGATGTTTAATGGTAGATTATGCATGTTTATGGTTGGAGAAACAACTTTTGCTAAGTGATTTTCAATGAAAATGCTAAAAGGACTAATTTGTAAAAGTTATAAAATTTGTCATAAAAGTGTGATTTAGTGGAAATTGTGGGTTTTATAGTTATGAAAGTGGTTTGGCTAGGCTTAAGGTGAAAATAAATTGAATGAAAATTATTTTACAAAGCCTAGGGTAAAAGTGTAAATATGATAAAATTTAGGGGCAAAATGTAATTTTTGCCATAGTATGATAAAATTTAGTAATTAAATGTTTAAATAAACAAAATAAAAGCCAAATTTTGGTCATCTTCAACCCTTGGCCGAAATTTTGAAGACCACCATGGCTAGGGTTTTGTTTAAGCTTTCCAAGCTCCATAGTAAGTCCGTTCTTGCCCTG
This sequence comes from Gossypium arboreum, assembly GCF_025698485.1. Classification (NCBI taxonomy): domain Eukaryota; kingdom Viridiplantae; phylum Streptophyta; class Magnoliopsida; order Malvales; family Malvaceae; genus Gossypium; species Gossypium arboreum. The sequence continues at coordinate 91,353,900 of NC_069075.1, read as the reverse complement.
CTTTTAATGATTTTCACGTTTTTGAAATCCTTGTAACATGATCTACCTATTTCTACCATTTATTTGAGTTATGATGAAGGTCTAGGGTTTGAACCATGTTATAAATTTGTGTATTTTGATGTTTAATGGTAGATTATGCATGTTTATGGTTGGAGAAACAACTTTTGCTAAGTGATTTTCAATGAAAATGCTAAAAGGACTAATTTGTAAAAGTTATAAAATTTGTCATAAAAGTGTGATTTAGTGGAAATTGTGGGTTTTATAGTTATGAAAGTGGTTTGGCTAGGCTTAAGGTGAAAATAAATTGAATGAAAATTATTTTACAAGCCTAGGGTAAAAGTGTAAATATGATAAAATTTAGGGCAAAATGTAATTTTTGCCATAGTATGATAAAATTTAGTAATTAAATGTTTAAATAAACAAAATAAAAGCCAAATTTTGGTCATCTTCAACCCTTGGCCGAAATTTTGAAGACCACCATGGCTAGGGTTTTGTTTAAGCTTTCCAAGCTCCATAGTAAGTCCGTTCTTGCCCTGCTTTTAATGATTTTCACGTTTTGAAATCCTTGTAACATGATCTACCTATTTCTACCATTTATTTGAGTTATGATGAAGGTCTAGGGTTTGAACCATGTTATAAATTTGTGTATTTTGATGTTTAATGGTAGATTATGCATGTTTATGGTTGGAGAAACAACTTTTGCTAAGTGATTTTCAATGAAAATGCTAAAAGGACTAATTTGTAAAAGTTATAAAATTTGTCATAAAAGTGTGATTTAGTGGAAATTGTGGGTTTTATAGTTATGAAAGTGGTTTGGCTAGGCTTAAGGTGAAAATAAATTGAATGAAAATTATTTTACAAGCCTAGGGTAAAAGTGTAAATATGATAAAATTTAGGGGCAAAATGTAATTTTGCCATAGTATGATAAAATTTAGTAATTAAATGTTTAAATAAACAAAATAAAAGCCAAATTTTGGTCATCTTCAACCCTTGGCCGAAATTTTGAAGACCACCATGGCTAGGGTTTTGTTTAAGCTTTCCAAGCTCCATAGTAAGTCCGTTCTTGCCCTGCTTTTAATGATTTTCACGTTTTGAAATCCTTGTAACATGATCTACCTATTTCTACCATTTATTTGAGTTATGATGAAGGTCTAGGGTTTGAACCATGTTATAAATTTGTGTATTTTGATGTTTAATGGTAGATTATGCATGTTTATGGTTGGAGAAACAACTTTTGCTAAGTGATTTTCAATGAAAATGCTAAAAGGACTAATTTGTAAAAGTTATAAAATTTGTCATAAAAGTGTGATTTAGTGGAAATTGTGGGTTTTATAGTTATGAAAGTGGTTGGCTAGGCTTAAGGTGAAAATAAATTGAATGAAAATTATTTTACAAGCCTAGGGTAAAAGTGTAAATATGATAAAATTTAGGGCAAAAATGTAATTTTGCCATAGTATGATAAAATTTAGTAATTAAATGTTTAAATAAACAAAATAAAAGCCAAATTTTGGTCATCTTCAACCCTTGGCCGAAATTTTGAAGACCACCATGGCTAGGGTTTTGTTTAAGCTTTCCAAGCTCCATAGTAAGTCCGTTCTTGCCTGCTTTTTAATGATTTTCACGTTTTGAAATCCTTGTAACATGATCTACCTATTTCTACCATTTATTTGAGTTATGATGAAGGTCTAGGGTTTGAACCATGTTATAAATTTGTGTATTTTGATGTTTAATGGTAGATTATGCATGTTTATGGTTGGAGAAACAACTTTTGCTAAGTGATTTTCAATGAAAATGCTAAAAGGACTAATTTGTAAAAGTTATAAAATTTGTCATAAAAGTGTGATTTAGTGGAAATTGTGGGTTTTATAGTTATGAAAGTGGTTTGGCTAGGCTTAAGGTGAAAATAAATTGAATGAAAATTATTTTACAAGCCTAGGGTAAAAGTGTAAATATGATAAAATTTAGGGGCAAAATGTAATTTTGCCATAGTATGATAAAATTTAGTAATTAAATGTTTAAATAAACAAAATAAAAGCCAAATTTTGGTCATCTTCAACCCTTGGCCGAAATTTTGAAGACCACCATGGCTAGGGTTTTGTTTAAGCTTTCCAAGCTCCATAGTAAGTCCGTTCTTGCCCTGCTTTTAATGATTTTCACGTTTTTGAAATCCTTGTAACATGATCTACCTATTTCTACCATTTATTTGAGTTATGATGAAGGTCTAGGGTTTGAACCATGTTATAAATTTGTGTATTTTGATGTTTAATGGTAGATTATGCATGTTTATGGTTGGAGAAACAACTTTTGCTAAGTGATTTTCAATGAAAATGCTAAAAGGACTAATTTGTAAAAGTTATAAAATTTGTCATAAAAGTGTGATTTAGTGGAAATTGTGGGTTTTATAGTTATGAAAGTGGTTTGGCTAGGCTTAAGGTGAAAATAAATTGAATGAAAATTATTTTACAAGCCTAGGGTAAAAGTGTAAATATGATAAAATTTAGGGCAAAAATGTAATTTTGCCATAGTATGATAAAATTTAGTAATTAAATGTTTAAATAAACAAAATAAAAGCCAAATTTTGGTCATCTTCAACCCCTTGGCCGAAATTTTGAAGACCACCATGGCTAGGGTTTTGTTTAAGCTTTCCAAGCTCCATAGTAAGTCCGTTCTTGCCTGCTTTTAATGATTTTCACGTTTTGAAATCCTTGTAACATGATCTACCTATTTCTACCATTTATTTGAGTTATGATGAAGGTCTAGGGTTTGAACCATGTTATAAATTTGTGTATTTTGATGTTTAATGGTAGATTATGCATGTTTATGGTTGGAGAAACAACTTTTGCTAAGTGATTTTCAATGAAAATGCTAAAAGGACTAATTTGTAAAAGTTATAAAATTTGTCATAAAAGTGTGATTTAGTGGAAATTGTGGGTTTTATAGTTATGAAAGTGGTTGGCTAGGCTTAAGGTGAAAATAAATTGAATGAAAATTATTTTACAAGCCTAGGGTAAAAGTGTAAATATGATAAAATTTAGGGCAAAAATGTAATTTTGCCATAGTATGATAAAATTTAGTAATTAAATGTTTAAATAAACAAAATAAAAGCCAAATTTTGGTCATCTTCAACCCTGGCCGAAATTTTGAAGACCACCATGGCTAGGGTTTTGTTTAAGCTTTCCAAGCTCCATAGTAAGTCCGTTCTTGCCCTGCTTTTTAATGATTTTCACGTTTTGAAATCCTTGTAACATGATCTACCTATTTCTACCATTTATTTGAGTTATGATGAAGGTCTAGGGTTTGAACCATGTTATAAATTTGTGTATTTTGATGTTTAATGGTAGATTATGCATGTTTATGGTTGGAGAAACAACTTTTGCTAAGTGATTTTCAATGAAAATGCTAAAAGGACTAATTTGTAAAAGTTATAAAATTTGTCATAAAAGTGTGATTTAGTGGAAATTGTGGGTTTTATAGTTATGAAAGTGGTTGGCTAGGCTTAAGGTGAAAATAAATTGAATGAAAATTATTTTACAAGCCTAGGGTAAAAGTGTAAATATGATAAAATTTAGGGCAAAATGTAATTTTTGCCATAGTATGATAAAATTTAGTAATTAAATGTTTAAATAAACAAAATAAAAGCCAAATTTTGGTCATCTTCAACCCCTTGGCCGAAATTTTGAAGACCACCATGGCTAGGGTTTTGTTTAAGCTTTCCAAGCTCCATAGTAAGTCCGTTCTTGCCCTGCTTTTAATGATTTTCACGTTTTGAAATCCTTGTAACATGATCTACCTATTTCTACCATTTATTTGAGTTATGATGAAGGTCTAGGGTTTGAACCATGTTATAAATTTGTGTATTTTGATGTTTAATGGTAGATTATGCATGTTTATGGTTGGAGAAACAACTTTGCTAAGTGATTTTCAATGAAAATGCTAAAAGGACTAATTTGTAAAAGTTATAAAATTTGTCATAAAAGTGTGATTTAGTGGAAATTGTGGGTTTTATAGTTATGAAAGTGGTTTGGCTAGGCTTAAGGTGAAAATAAATTGAATGAAAATTATTTTACAAGCCTAGGGTAAAAGTGTAAATATGATAAAATTTAGGGGCAAAATGTAATTTTTGCCATAGTATGATAAAATTTAGTAATTAAATGTTTAAATAAACAAAATAAAAGCCAAATTTTGGTCATCTTCAACCCTTGGCCGAAATTTTGAAGACCACCATGGCTAGGGTTTTGTTTAAGCTTTCCAAGCTCCATAGTAAGTCCGTTTTGCCTGCTTTTAATGATTTTCACGTTTTGAAATCCTTGTAACATGATCTACCTATTTCTACCATTTATTTGAGTTATGATGAAGGTCTAGGGTTTGAACCATGTTATAAATTTGTGTATTTTGATGTTTAATGGTAGATTATGCATGTTTATGGTTGGAGAAACAACTTTTGCTAAGTGATTTTCAATGAAAATGCTAAAAGGACTAATTTGTAAAAGTTATAAAATTTGTCATAAAAGTGTGATTTAGTGGAAATTGTGGGTTTTATAGTTATGAAAGTGGTTTGGCTAGGCTTAAGGTGAAAATAAATTGAATGAAAATTATTTTACAAGCCTAGGGTAAAAGTGTAAATATGATAAAATTTAGGGCAAAAATGTAATTTTTGCCATAGTATGATAAAATTTAGTAATTAAATGTTTAAATAAACAAAATAAAAGCCAAATTTTGGTCATCTTCAACCCTGGCCGAAATTTTGAAGACCACCATGGCTAGGGTTTTGTTTAAGCTTTCCAAGCTCCATAGTAAGTCCGTTCTTGCCTGCTTTTAATGATTTTCACGTTTTGAAATCCTTGTAACATGATCTACCTATTTCTACCATTTATTTGAGTTATGATGAAGGTCTAGGGTTTGAACCATGTTATAAATTTGTGTATTTTGATGTTTAATGGTAGATTATGCATGTTTATGGTTGGAGAAACAACTTTTGCTAAGTGATTTTCAATGAAAATGCTAAAAGGACTAATTTGTAAAAGTTATAAAATTTGTCATAAAAGTGTGATTTAGTGGAAATTGTGGGTTTTATAGTTATGAAAGTGGTTGGCTAGGCTTAAGGTGAAAATAAATTGAATGAAAATTATTTTACAAGCCTAGGGCAAAAGTGTAAATATGATAAAATTTAGGGGCAAAATGTAATTTTTGCCATAGTATGATAAAATTTAGTAATTAAATGTTTAAATAAACAAAATAAAAGCCAAATTTTGGTCATCTTCAACCCTTGGCCGAAATTTTGAAGACCACCATGGCTAGGGTTTTGTTTAAGCTTTCCAAGCTCCATAGTAAGTCCGTTCTTGCCCTGCTTTTAATGATTTTCACGTTTTGAAATCCTTGTAACATGATCTACCTATTTCTACCATTTATTTGAGTTATGATGAAGGTCTAGGGTTTGAACCATGTTATAAATTTGTGTATTTTGATGTTTAATGGTAGATTATGCATGTTTATGGTTGGAGAAACAACTTTTGCTAAGTGATTTTCAATGAAAATGCTAAAAGGACTAATTTGTAAAAGTTATAAAATTTTTCATAAAAGTGTGATTTAGTGGAAATTGTGGGTTTTATAGTTATGAAAGTGGTTTGGCTAGGCTTAAGGTGAAAATAAATTGAATGAAAATTATTTTACAAGCCTAGGGTAAAAGTGTAAATATGATAAAATTTAGGGCAAAAATGTAATTTTTGCCATAGTATGATAAAATTTAGTAATTAAATGTTTAAATAAACAAAATAAAAGCCAAATTTTGGTCATCTTCAACCCTTGGCCGAAATTTTGAAGACCACCATGGCTAGGGTTTTGTTTAAGCTTTCCAAGCTCCATAGTAAGTCCGTTCTTGCCCTGCTTTTAATGATTTTCACGTTTTGAAATCCTTGTAACATGATCTACCTATTTCTACCATTTATTTGAGTTATGATGAAGGTCTAGGGTTTGAACCATGTTATAAATTTGTGTATTTTGATGTTTAATGGTAGATTATGCATGTTTATGGTTGGAGAAACAACTTTTGCTAAGTGATTTTCAATGAAAATGCTAAAAGGACTAATTTGTAAAAGTTATAAAATTTGTCATAAAAGTGTGATTTAGTGGAAATTGTGGGTTTTATAGTTATGAAAGTGGTTTGGCTAGGCTTAAGGTGAAAATAAATTGAATGAAAATTATTTTACAAGCCTAGGGTAAAAGTGTAAATATGATAAAATTTAGGGCAAAAATGTAATTTTTGCCATAGTATGATAAAATTTAGTAATTAAATGTTTAAATAAACAAAATAAAAGCCAAATTTTGGTCATCTTCAACCCCTTGGCCGAAATTTTGAAGACCACCATGGCTAGGGTTTTGTTTAAGCTTTCCAAGCTCCATAGTAAGTCCGTTCTTGCCTGCTTTTAATGATTTTCACGTTTTGAAATCCTTGTAACATGATCTACCTATTTCTACCATTTATTTGAGTTATGATGAAGGTCTAGGGTTTGAACCATGTTATAAATTTGTGTATTTTGATGTTTAATGGTAGATTATGCATGTTTATGGTTGGAGAAACAACTTTTGCTAAGTGATTTTCAATGAAAATGCTAAAAGGACTAATTTGTAAAAGTTATAAAATTTGTCATAAAAGTGTGATTTAGTGGAAATTGTGGGTTTTATAGTTATGAAAGTGGTTTGGCTAGGCTTAAGGTGAAAATAAATTGAATGAAAATTATTTTACAAGCCTAGGGTAAAAGTGTAAATATGATAAAATTTAGGGGCAAAATGTAATTTTTGCCATAGTATGATAAAATTTAGTAATTAAATGTTTAAATAAACAAAATAAAAGCCAAATTTTGGTCATCTTCAACCCCTTGGCCGAAATTTTGAAGACCACCATGGCTAGGGTTTTGTTTAAGCTTTCCAAGCTCCATAGTAAGTCCGTTCTTGCCCTGCTTTTAATGATTTTCACGTTTTGAAATCCTTGTAACATGATCTACCTATTTCTACCATTTATTTGAGTTATGATGAAGGTCTAGGGTTTGAACCATGTTATAAATTTGTGTATTTTGATGTTTAATGGTAGATTATGCATGTTTATGGTTGGAGAAACAACTTTTGCTAAGTGATTTTCAATGAAAATGCTAAAAGGACTAATTTGTAAAAGTTATAAAATTTGTCATAAAAGTGTGATTTAGTGGAAATTGTGGGTTTTATAGTTATGAAAGTGGTTTGGCTAGGCTTAAGGTGAAAATAAATTGAATGAAAATTATTTTACAAGCCTAGGGTAAAAGTGTAAATATGATAAAATTTAGGGGCAAAAATGTAATTTTTGCCATAGTATGATAAAATTTAGTAATTAAATGTTTAAATAAACAAAATAAAAGCCAAATTTTGGTCATCTTCAACCCTTGGCCGAAATTTTGAAGACCACCATGGCTAGGGTTTTGTTTAAGCTTTCCAAGCTCCATAGTAAGTCCGTTCTTGCCCTGCTTTTAATGATTTTCACGTTTTGAAATCCTTGTAACATGATCTACCTATTTCTACCATTTATTTGAGTTATGATGAAGGTCTAGGGTTTGAACCATGTTATAAATTTGTGTATTTTGATGTTTAATGGTAGATTATGCATGTTTATGGTTGGAGAAACAACTTTTGCTAAGTGATTTTCAATGAAAATGCTAAAAGGACTAATTTGTAAAAGTTATAAAATTTGTCATAAAAGTGTGATTTAGTGGAAATTGTGGGTTTTATAGTTATGAAAGTGGTTTGGCTAGGCTTAAGGTGAAAATAAATTGAATGAAAATTATTTTACAAGCCTAGGGCAAAAGTGTAAATATGATAAAATTTAGGGCAAAATGTAATTTTTGCCATAGTATGATAAAATTTAGTAATTAAATGTTTAAATAAACAAAATAAAAGCCAAATTTTGGTCATCTTCAACCCCTTGGCCGAAATTTTGAAGACCACCATGGCTAGGGTTTTGTTTAAGCTTTCCAAGCTCCATAGTAAGTCCGTTCTTGCCCTGCTTTTAATGATTTTCACGTTTTGAAATCCTTGTAACATGATCTACCTATTTCTACCATTTATTTGAGTTATGATGAAGGTCTAGGGTTTGAACCATGTTATAAATTTGTGTATTTTGATGTTTAATGGTAGATTATGCATGTTTATGGTTGGAGAAACAACTTTTGCTAAGTGATTTTCAATGAAAATGCTAAAAGGACTAATTTGTAAAAGTTATAAAATTTTTCATAAAAGTGTGATTTAGTGGAAATTGTGGGTTTTATAGTTATGAAAGTGGTTTGGCTAGGCTTAAGGTGAAAATAAATTGAATGAAAATTATTTTACAAGCCTAGGGTAAAAGTGTAAATATGATAAAATTTAGGGTAAAAATGTAATTTTTGCCATAGTATGATAAAATTTAGTAATTAAATGTTTAAATAAACAAAATAAAAGCCAAATTTTGGTCATCTTCAACCCCTTGGCCGAAATTTTGAAGACCACCATGGCTAGGGTTTTGTTTAAGCTTTCCAAGCTCCATAGTAAGTCCGTTCTTGCCCTGCTTTTAATGATTTTCACGTTTTGAAATCCTTGTAACATGATCTACCTATTTCTACCATTTATTTGAGTTATGATGAAGGTCTAGGGTTTGAACCATGTTATAAATTTGTGTATTTTGATGTTTAATGGTAGATTATGCATGTTTATGGTTGGAGAAACAACTTTTGCTAAGTGATTTTCAATGAAAATGCTAAAAGGACTAATTTGTAAAAGTTATAAAATTTGTCATAAAAGTGTGATTTAGTGGAAATTGTGGGTTTTATAGTTATGAAAGTGGTTTGGCTAGGCTTAAGGTGAAAATAAATTGAATGAAAATTATTTTACAAGCCTAGGGTAAAAGTGTAAATATGATAAAATTTAGGGCAAAAATGTAATTTTTGCCATAGTATGATAAAATTTAGTAATTAAATGTTTAAATAAACAAAATAAAAGCCAAATTTTGGTCATCTTCAACCCTTGGCCGAAATTTTGAAGACCACCATGGCTAGGGTTTTGTTTAAGCTTTCCAAGCTCCATAGTAAGTCCGTTCTTGCCCTGCTTTTAATGATTTTCACGTTTTGAAATCCTTGTAACATGATCTACCTATTTCTACCATTTATTTGAGTTATGATGAAGGTCTAGGGTTTGAACCATGTTATAAATTTGTGTATTTTGATGTTTAATGGTAGATTATGCATGTTTATGGTTGGAGAAACAACTTTTGCTAAGTGATTTTCAATGAAAATGCTAAAAGGACTAATTTGTAAAAGTTATAAAATTTGTCATAAAAGTGTGATTTAGTGGAAATTGTGGGTTTTATAGTTATGAAAGTGGTTTGGCTAGGCTTAAGGTGAAAATAAATTGAATGAAAATTATTTTACAAGCCTAGGGTAAAAGTGTAAATATGATAAAATTTAGGGCAAAATGTAATTTTGCCATAGTATGATAAAATTTAGTAATTAAATGTTTAAATAAACAAAATAAAAGCCAAATTTTGGTCATCTTCAACCCTTGGCCGAAATTTTGAAGACCACCATGGCTAGGGTTTTGTTTAAGCTTTCCAAGCTCCATAGTAAGTCCGTTCTTGCCTGCTTTTAATGATTTTCACGTTTTTGAAATCCTTGTAACATGATCTACCTATTTCTACCATTTATTTGAGTTATGATGAAGGTCTAGGGTTTGAACCATGTTATAAATTTGTGTATTTTGATGTTTAATGGTAGATTATGCATGTTTATGGTTGGAGAAACAACTTTTGCTAAGTGATTTTCAATGAAAATGCTAAAAGGACTAATTTGTAAAAGTTATAAAATTTGTCATAAAAGTGTGATTTAGTGGAAATTGTGGGTTTTATAGTTATGAAAGTGGTTTGGCTAGGCTTAAGGTGAAAATAAATTGAATGAAAATTATTTTACAAACCTAGGGTAAAAGTGTAAATATGATAAAATTTAGGGGCAAAATGTAATTTTTGCCATAGTATGATAAAATTTAGTAATTAAATGTTTAAATAAACAAAATAAAAGCCAAATTTTTGTCATCTTCAACCCTTGGCCGAAATTTTGAAGACCACCATGGCTAGGGTTTTGTTTAAGCTTTCCAAGCTCCATAGTAAGTCCGTTCTTGCCCGTTTTTAATGATTTTCACGTTTTGAAATCCTTGTAACATGATCTACCTATTTCTACCATTTATTTGAGTTATGATGAAGGTCTAGGGTTTGAACCATGTTATAAATTTGTGTATTTTGATGTTTAATGGTAGATTATGCATGTTTATGGTTGGAGAAACAACTTTTGCTAAGTGATTTTCAATGAAAATGCTAAAAGGACTAATTTGTAAAAGTTATAAAATTTGTCATAAAAGTGTGATTTAGTGGAAATTGTGGGTTTTATAGTTATGAAAGTGGTTGGCTAGGCTTAAGGTGAAAATAAATTGAATGAAAATTATTTTACAAGCCTAGGGTAAAAGTGTAAATATGATAAAATTTAGGGCAAAAATGTAATTTTTGCCATAGTATGATAAAATTTAGTAATTAAATGTTTAAATAAACAAAATAAAAGCCAAATTTTGGTCATCTTCAACCCTTGGCCGAAATTTTGAAGACCACCATGGCTAGGGTTTTGTTTAAGCTTTCCAAGCTCCATAGTAAGTCCGTTCTTGCCCTGCTTTTAATGATTTTCACGTTTTGAAATCCTTGTAACATGATCTACCTATTTCTACCATTTATTTGAGTTATGATGAAGGTCTAGGGTTTGAACCATGTTATAAATTTGTGTATTTTGATGTTTAATGGTAGATTATGCATGTTTATGGTTGGAGAAACAACTTTTGCTAAGTGATTTTCAATGAAAATGCTAAAAGGACTAATTTGTAAAAGTTATAAAATTTTTCATAAAAGTGTGATTTAGTGGAAATTGTGGGTTTTATAGTTATGAAAGTGGTTTGGCTAGGCTTAAGGTGAAAATAAATTGAATGAAAATTATTTTACAAGCCTAGGGTAAAAGTGTAAATATGATAAAATTTAGGGGCAAAATGTAATTTTGCCATAGTATGATAAAATTTAGTAATTAAATGTTTAAATAAACAAAATAAAAGCCAAATTTTGGTCATCTTCAACCCCTGGCCGAAATTTTGAAGACCACCATGGCTAGGGTTTTGTTTAAGCTTTCCAAGCTCCATAGTAAGTCCGTTCTTGCCCTGCTTTTAATGATTTTCACGTTTTTGAAATCCTTGTAACATGATCTACCTATTTCTACCATTTATTTGAGTTATGATGAAGGTCTAGGGTTTGAACCATGTTATAAATTTGTGTATTTTGATGTTTAATGGTAGATTATGCATGTTTATGGTTGGAGAAACAACTTTTGCTAAGTGATTTTCAATGAAAATGCTAAAAGGACTAATTTGTAAAAGTTATAAAATTTGTCATAAAAGTGTGATTTAGTGGAAATTGTGGGTTTTATAGTTATGAAAGTGGTTTGGCTAGGCTTAAGGTGAAAATAAATTGAATGAAAATTATTTTACAAACCTAGGGTAAAAGTGTAAATATGATAAAATTTAGGGCAAAAATGTAATTTTGCCATAGTATGATAAAATTTAGTAATTAAATGTTTAAATAAACAAAATAAAAGCCAAATTTTGGTCATCTTCAACCCTTGGCCGAAATTTTGAAGACCACCATGGCTAGGGTTTTGTTTAAGCTTTCCAAGCTCCATAGTAAGTCCGTTCTTGCCTGCTTTTTAATGATTTTCACGTTTTGAAATCCTTGTAACATGATCTACCTATTTCTACCATTTATTTGAGTTATGATGAAGGTCTAGGGTTTGAACCATGTTATAAATTTGTGTATTTTGATGTTTAATGGTAGATTATGCATGTTTATGGTTGGAGAAACAACTTTTGCTAAGTGATTTTCAATGAAAATGCTAAAAGGACTAATTTGTAAAAGTTATAAAATTTGTCATAAAAGTGTGATTTAGTGGAAATTGTGGGTTTTATAGTTATGAAAGTGGTTTGGCTAGGCTTAAGGTGAAAATAAATTGAATGAAAATTATTTTACAAACCTAGGGTAAAAGTGTAAATATGATAAAATTTAGGGGCAAAAATGTAATTTTGCCATAGTATGATAAAATTTAGTAATTAAATGTTTAAATAAACAAAATAAAAGCCAAATTTTGGTCATCTTCAACCCCTTGGCGAAATTTTGAAGACCACCATGGCTAGGGTTTTGTTTAAGCTTTCCAAGCTCCATAGTAAGTCCGTTCTTGCCTGCTTTTAATGATTTTCACGTTTTGAAATCCTTGTAACATGATCTACCTATTTCTACCATTTATTTGAGTTATGATGAAGGTCTAGGGTTTGAACCATGTTATAAATTTGTGTATTTTGATGTTTAATGGTAGATTATGCATGTTTATGGTTGGAGAAACAACTTTTGCTAAGTGATTTTCAATGAAAATGCTAAAAGGACTAATTTGTAAAAGTTATAAAATTTGTCATAAAAGTGTGATTTAGTGGAAATTGTGGGTTTTATAGTTATGAAAGTGGTTTGGCTAGGCTTAAGGTGAAAATAAATTGAATGAAAATTATTTTACAAACCTAGGGCAAAAGTGTAAATATGATAAAATTTAGGGGCAAAATGTAATTTTTGCCATAGTATGATAAAATTTAGTAATTAAATGTTTAAATAAACAAAATAAAAGCCAAATTTTGGTCATCTTCAACCCTTGGCCGAAATTTTGAAGACCACCATGGCTAGGGTTTTGTTTAAGCTTTCCAAGCTCCATAGTAAGTCCGTTCTTGCCTGCTTTTTAATGATTTTCACGTTTTGAAATCCTTGTAACATGATCTACCTATTTCTACCATTTATTTGAGTTATGATGAAGGTCTAGGGTTTGAACCATGTTATAAATTTGTGTATTTTGATGTTTAATGGTAGATTATGCATGTTTATGGTTGGAGAAACAACTTTTGCTAAGTGATTTTCAATGAAAATGCTAAAAGGACTAATTTGTAAAAGTTATAAAATTTTTCATAAAAGTGTGATTTAGTGGAAATTGTGGGTTTTATAGTTATGAAAGTGGTTTGGCTAGGCTTAAGGTGAAAATAAATTGAATGAAAATTATTTTACAAGCCTAGGGTAAAAGTGTAAATATGATAAAATTTAGGGTAAAAATGTAATTTTGCCATAGTATGATAAAATTTAGTAATTAAATGTTTAAATAAACAAAATAAAAGCCAAATTTTGGTCATCTTCAACCCCTTGGCCGAAATTTTGAAGACCACCATGGCTAGGGTTTTGTTTAAGCTTTCCAAGCTCCATAGTAAGTCCGTTCTTGCCTCGTTTGTAATGATTTTCACATTTTTGAAATCCTTGTAACATGATCTACCTATTTCTACCATTTATTTGAGTTATGATGAAGGTCTAGGGTTTGAACCATGTTATAAATTTGTGTATTTTGATGTTTAATGGTAGATTATGCATGTTTATGGTTGGAGAAACAACTTTTGCTAAGTGATTTTCAATGAAAATGCTAAAAGGACTAATTTGTAAAAGTTATAAAATTTTTCATAAAAGTGTGATTTAGTGGAAATTGTGGGTTTTATAGTTATGAAAGTGGTTTGGCTAGGCTTAAGGTGAAAATAAATTGAATGAAAATTATTTTACAAGCCTAGGGCAAAAGTGTAAATATGATAAAATTTAGGGGCAAAATGTAATTTTTGCCATAGTATGATAAAATTTAGTAATTAAATGTTTAAATAAACAAAATAAAAGCCAAATTTTGGTCATCTTCAACCCTTGGCCGAAATTTTGAAGACCACCATGGCTAGGGTTTTGTTTAAGCTTTCCAAGCTCCATAGTAAGTCCGTTCTTGCCCTGCTTTTAATGATTTTCACGTTTTGAAATCCTTGTAACATGATCTACCTATTTCTACCATTTATTTGAGTTATGATGAAGGTCTAGGGTTTGAACCATGTTATAAATTTGTGTATTTTGATGTTTAATGGTAGATTATGCATGTTTATGGTTGGAGAAACAACTTTTGCTAAGTGATTTTCAATGAAAATGCTAAAAGGACTAATTTGTAAAAGTTATAAAATTTGTCATAAAAGTGTGATTTAGTGGAAATTGTGGGTTTTATAGTTATGAAAGTGGTTTGGCTAGGCTTAAGGTGAAAATAAATTGAATGAAAATTATTTTACAAACCTAGGGCAAAAGTGTAAATATGATAAAATTTAGGGGCAAAAATGTAATTTTGCCATAGTATGATAAAATTTAGTAATTAAATGTTTAAATAAACAAAATAAAAGCCAAATTTTGGTCATCTTCAACCCTTGGCCGAAATTTTGAAGACCACCATGGCTAGGGTTTTGTTTAAGCTTTCCAAGCTCCATAGTAAGTCCGTTCTTGCCTGCTTTTAATGATTTTCACGTTTTGAAATCCTTGTAACATGATCTACCTATTTCTACCATTTATTTGAGTTATGATGAAGGTCTAGGGTTTGAACCATGTTATAAATTTGTGTATTTTGATGTTTAATGGTAGATTATGCATGTTTATGGTTGGAGAAACAACTTTTGCTAAGTGATTTTCAATGAAAATGCTAAAAGGACTAATTTGTAAAAGTTATAAAATTTGTCATAAAAGTGTGATTTAGTGGAAATTGTGGGTTTTATAGTTATGAAAGTGGTTTGGCTAGGCTTAAGGTGAAAATAAATTGAATGAAAATTATTTTACAAACCTAGGGTAAAAGTGTAAATATGATAAAATTTAGGGGCAAAATGTAATTTTTGCCATAGTATGATAAAATGTAGTAATTAAATGTTTAAATAAACAAAATAAAAGCCAAATTTTTGTCATATTCAACCCCTTGGCCGAAATTTTGAAGACCACCATGGCTAGGGTTTTGTTTAAGCTTTACAAGCTTCATAGTAAGTCCGTTCTTGCCCCGTTTTTAATGATTTTCACGTTTTTGAAATCCTTGTAACATGATCTACCTATTTCTACCATTTATTTGAGTTATGATGAAGGTCTAGGGTTTGAACCATGTTATAATTGTTTGTATTTTGATGTTTAATTGTAGATTATGCATGTTTATGGTTGGAGAAACAACTTTTGCTAAGTGATTTTCAATGAAAATGCTAAAATGGACTAATTTGTAAAAGTTATAAAATTTGTCATAAAAGTGTGATTTAGTGGAAATTGTGGGTTTTATAGTTATGAAAGTGGTTCGGCTAAGCTTAAGGTGAAAATAAATTGAATGAAAATTATTTTACAAACCTAGGGCAAAAGTGTAAATATGATAAAATTTAGGGCAAAATGTAATTTTGCCATAGTATGATAAAATTTAGTAATTAAATGTTTAAATAAACAAAATAAAAGCCAAATTTTGGTCATCTTCAACCCTTGGCCGAAATTTTGAAGACCACCATGGCTAGGGTTTTGTTTAAGCTTTACAAGCTCCATAGTAAGTCCGTTCTTGCCCTGCTTTTAATGATTTTCACGTTTTGAAATCCTTGTAACATGATCTACCTATTTCTACCATTTATTTGAGTTATGATGAAGGTCTAGGGTTTGAACCATGTTATAAATTTGTGTATTTTGATGTTTAATGGTAGATTATGCATGTTTATGGTTGGAGAAACAACTTTTGCTAAGTGATTTTCAATGAAAATGCTAAAAGGACTAATTTGTAAAAGTTATAAAATTTGTCATAAAAGTGTGATTTAGTGGAAATTGTGGGTTTTATAGTTATGAAAGTGGTTTGGCTAGGCTTAAGGTGAAAATAAATTGAATGAAAATTATTTTACAAACCTAGGGTAAAAGTGTAAATATGATAAAATTTAGGGGCAAAATGTAATTTTTGCCATAGTATGATAAAATTTAGTAATTAAATGTTTAAATAAACAAAATAAAAGCCAAATTTTGGTCATCTTCAACCCTTGGCCGAAATTTTGAAGACCACCATGGCTAGGGTTTTGTTTAAGCTTTCCAAGCTCCATAGTAAGTCCGTTCTTGCCTGCTTTTAATGATTTTCACGTTTTGAAATCCTTGTAACATGATCTACCTATTTCTACCATTTATTTGAGTTATGATGAAGGTCTAGGGTTTGAACCATGTTATAAATTTGTGTATTTTGATGTTTAATGGTAGATTATGCATGTTTATGGTTGGAGAAACAACTTTTGCTAAGTGATTTTCAATGAAAATGCTAAAAAGGACTAATTTGTAAAAGTTATAGAATTTGTCATAAAGGTGTGATTTAGTGGAAATTGTGGGTTTTTATAGTTATGAAAGTGGTTCGGCTAAGCTTAAGGTGAAAAGAAATTGAATGAAAATTATTTTACAAACCTAGGGGCAAAAGTGTAAATATGATGAAATTTAGGGGCAAAAATGTAATTTTTGCCATAGTATGATGTAATGTAGTAATTAAATGTTTAAATAAACAAAATAAAAGCCAAATTTTGGTCATCTTCAACCCCTTGGCCGAAATTTTGAAGACCACCATGGCTAGGGTTTTGTTTAAGCTTTCCAAGCTCCATAGTAAGTCCGTTCTTGCCTGCTTTTAATGATTTTCACGTTTTGAAATCCTTGTAACATGATCTACCTATTTCTACCATTTATTTGAGTTATGATGAAGGTTTAGGGTTTGAACCATGTTATAAATTTGTGTATTTTGATGTTTAATGGTAGATTATGCATGTTTATGGTTGGAGAAACAACTTTTGCTAAGTGATTTTCAATGAAAATGCTAAAAAGGACTACTTTGTAAAAGTTATAAAATTTGTCATAAAAGTATGATTTAGTAGAAATTGTGGGTTTTTGTAGTTGTGAAAGTGGTTCGGCTGGGCTTAAGGTGAAAATAAATTGAATGAAAATTATTTTACAAGCCTAGGGGCAAAAGTGTAAATATGAGAAAATTTAGGGGTAAAAATGTATTTTTTCCATAGTATGATATAATTTAGTAATTAAATGTTTAAATGAACAAAATAAAAGCCAAATTTTTGTCATCTTCAACCCCTTGGCCGAAATTTTGAAGACCACCATGGCT
Organism: Gossypium arboreum; assembly: GCF_025698485.1. NCBI lineage: Eukaryota > Viridiplantae > Streptophyta > Magnoliopsida > Malvales > Malvaceae > Gossypium > Gossypium arboreum. The sequence goes on along the minus strand of NC_069075.1, from coordinate 91,336,807 downwards.
AGGGTTTTGTTTAAGCTTTCCAAGCTCCATAGTAAGTCCGTTTTTGCCCTGCTTTTTAATGATTTTCACGTTTTGAAATCCTTGTAACATGATCTACCTATTTCTACCATTTATTTGAGTTATGATGAAGGTCTAGGGTTTGAACCATGTTATAAATTTGTGTATATTGATGTTTAATGGTAGATTATGCATGTTTATGGTTGGAGAAACAACTTTTGCTAAGTGATTTTCAATGAAAATACTAAAAAGGACTAATTTGTAAATGTTATATAATTTGACATAAAAGTGTGATTTAGTGGAAATTGTGGGGTTTATAGTTATGAAAGTGGTTCGGCTAGGTTTAAGGTGAAAATAAATTGAATGAAAATTATTTTACAAACCTAGGGGCAAAAGTGTAAATATGATGAAATTTAGGGGCAAAATGTAATTTTGCCATAGTATGATAAAATGTAGTAATTAAATGTTTAAATAATCAAAATAAAAGCCATATTTTTGTCATATTCAACCCCTTGGCCGAAATTTTGAAGACCACCATGGCTAGGGTTTTGTTTAAGCTTTACAAGCTTCATAGTAAGTCCGTTCTTGCCTGCTTTTAATGATTTTCACGTTTTGAAATCCTTGTAACATGATCTACCTATTTCTACCATTTATTTGAGTTATGATGAAGGTCTAGGGTTTGAACCATGTTATAAATTTTTGTATTTTGATGTTTAATGGTAGATTATGCATGTTTATGGTTGGAGAAACAACTTTTGCTAAGTGATTTTCAATGAAAATGCTAAAAGGACTAATTTGTAAAAGTTATAAAATTTGTCATAAAAGTGTGATTTAGTGGAAATTGTGGGTTTTATAGTTATGAAAGTGGTTCGGCTAGGCTTAAGGTGAAAATAAATTGAATGAAAATTATTTTACAAACCTAGGGTTAAAAGTGTAAATATGATGAAATTTAGGGGCAAAAATGTATTTTTTCCATAGTATGATATAATTTAGTAATTAAATGTTTAAATGAACAAAATAAAAGCCAAATTTTTGTCATCTTCAACCCCTTGGCCGAAATTTTGAAGACCACCATGGCTAGGGTTTTGTTTAAGCTTTCCAAGATCCATAGTAAGTCCGTTCTTGCCCCGTTTTTAATGATTTTCACGTTTTTGAAATCCTTGTAACATGATCTACCTATTTCTACCATTTATTTGAGTTATGATGAAGGTCTAGGGTTTGAACCATGTTATAAATTTGTGTATTTTGATGTTTAATGGTAGATTATGCAAGTTTATGGTTGGAGAAACAACTTTTGCTAAGTGATTTTCAATAAAAATGCTAAAAAGGACTAATTTGTAAAAGTTATAAAATTTGTCATAAAAGTGTGATTTAGTGGAAATTGTGGGTTTTATAGTTATGAAAGTGGTTCGGCTAGGTTTAAGGTGAAAATAAATTGAATGAAAATTATTTTACAAAGCCTAGGGGCAAAAGTGTAAATATGATAAAATTTAGGGGCAAAATGTAATTTTTGCCATAGTATGATAAAATTTAGTAATTAAATGTTTAAATAAACAAAATAAAAGCCAAATTTTGGTCATCTTCAACCCCTTGGCGAAATTTTGAAGACCACCATGGCTAGGGTTTTGTTTAAGCTTTCCAAGCTCCATAGTAAGTCCGTTCTTGCCTGCTTTTTAATGATTTTCACGTTTTGAAATCCTTGTAACATGATCTACCTATTTCTACCATTTATTTGAGTTATGATGAAGGTCTAGGGTTTGAACCATGTAATAAATTTGTGTATTTTGATGTTTAATGGTAGATTATGCATGTTTATGGTTGGAGAAACAACTTTTGCTAAGTAATTTTCAATGAAAATGCTAAAAAGGACTAATTTCTAAAAGTTATAAAATTTTTCATAAAAGTGTGATTTAATGGAAATTGTGGGTTTTTATAGTCATGAAAGTGGTTCGGCTCGGCTTAAGGTGAAAATAAATTGAATGAAATTATTTTACAAGCCTAGGGGTAAAAGTGTAAATATGAGAAAATTTAGGGTAAAAAATGTAATTTTTGCATTAGTATGAGAAAATTTAGTAATTAAATGTTTAAATAAACAAAATAAAAGCCAAATTTTGGTCATCTTAAACCCCTTGGCCGAAATTTTGAAGACCACCATGGCTAGGGTTTTGTTTAAGCTTTCCAAGCTCCATAGTAAGTCCGTTCTTGCCCCGTTTTTAATGATTTTCACGTTTTTGAAATCCTTGTAACATGATCTACCTATTTCTACCATTTATTTGAGTTATGATGAAGGTCTAGGGTTTGAACCATGTTATAAATTTGTGTATATTGATGTTTAATGGTAGATTATGCATGTTTATGGTTGGAGAAACAACTTTTGCTAAGTGATTTTCAATGAAAATGCTAAAAGGACTAATTTGTAAAAGTTATAAAATTTTTCATAAAAGTGTGATTTAGTGGAAATTGTGGGTTTTATAGTTATGAAAGTGGTTCGGCTAGGCTTAAGGTGAAAATAAATTGAATGAAAATTATTTTACAAGCCTAGGGGCAAAAGTGTAAATATGAGAAAATTTAGGGTAAAAATGTAATTTTTGCCATAGTATGATATAATTTAGTAATTAAATGTTTAAATAAACAAAATAAAAGCCAAATTTTGGTCATCTTCAACCCCTTGGCCGAAATTTTGAAGACCACCATGGCTAGGGTTTTGTTTAAGCTTTCCAAGCTCCATAGTAAGTCCGTTCTTGCCCCGTTTTTAATGATTTTCACGTTTTTGAAATCCTTGTAACATGATCTACCTATTTCTACCATTTATTTGAGTTATGATGAAGGTCTAGGGTTTGAACCATGTTATAAATTTGTGTATATTGATGTTTAATGGTAGATTATGCATGTTTATGGTTGGAGAAACAACTTTTGCTAAGTGATTTTCAATGAAAATGCTAAAACGGACTAATTTGTAAAAGTTATAAAATTTGTCATAAAAGTGTGATTTAGTGGAAATTGTGGGTTTTATAGTTATGAAAGTGGTTTGGCTAGGTTTAAGGTGAAAATAAATTGAATGAAAATTATTTTACAAACCTCAGGGTAAAAGTGTAAATATGATGAAATTTGGGGCAAAAATGTAATTTTTGCCGTAGGATGGTAAAATGTAGTAATGAAATGTTTAAATAAACAAAATAAAATCCAAATTTTGGTCATCTTCAAGCCCTTGGCCGAAATTTTGAAGACCACCATGGCTAGGGTTTTGTTTAAGCTTTCCAAGCTCCATAGTAAGTCCGTTCTTGCCCCGTTTTTAATGATTTTCACGTTTTTGAAATCCTTGTAACATGATCTACCTATTTCTACCATTTATTTGAGTTATGATGAAGGTCTAGGGTTTGAACCATGTTATAAATTTTTGTATTTTGATGTTTAATGGTAGATTATGCATGTTTATGGTTGGAGAAACAACTTTTGCTAAGTGATTTTCAATGAAAATGCTAAAAAGGACTAATTTGTAAAAGTTATAAAATTTGTCATAAAAGTGTGATTTAGTGGAAATTGTGGGTTTTATAGTTATGAAAGTGGTTCGGCTAGGTTTAAGGTGAAAATAAATTGAATGAAAATTATTTTACAAACCTAGGGGCAAAAGTGTAAATATGATGAAATTTAGGGGCAAAAATGTAATTTTGCCATAGGATGGTAAAATGTAGTAATGAAATGTTTAAATAAACAAAATAAAAGCCAAATTTTTGTCATATTCAACCCCTTGGCCGAAATTTTGAAGACCACCATGGCTAGGGTTTTGTTTAAGCTTTACAAGCTTCATAGTAAGTCCGTTCTTGCCCCGTTTTTAATGATTTTCACGTTTTTGAAATCCTTGTAACATTATCTGCCTATTTCTACCATTTATTTGAGTTATGATGAAGGTTTAGGGTTTGAACCATGTTATAAATTTTTGTATTTTGATGTTTAATGGTAGATTATGCATGTTTATGGTTGGAGAAACAACTTTTGCTAAGTGATTTTCAATGAAAATGCTAAAAAGGACTAATTTGTAAAAGTTATAAAATTTTTCATAAAAGTGTGATTTAATGGAAATTGTGGGTTTTTATAGTCATGAAAGTGGTTTGGCTCGGCTTAAGGTGAAAATAAATTGAATGAAATTATTTTACAAGCCTAGGGGTAAAAGTCTAAATATGAGAAAATTTAGGGTAAAAAATGTAATTTTTGCCATAGTATGAGAAAATTTAGTAATTAAATGTTTAAATAATCAAAATAAAAGCCAAATTTTTGTCATATTCAACCCCTTGGCCGAAATTTTGAAGACCACCATGGCTAGGGTTTTGTTTAAGCTTTACAAGCTTCATAGTAAGTCCGTTCTTGCCCCGTTTATAATGATTTTCACGTTTTTGAAATCCTTGTAACATTATCTGCCTAGTTCTACCATTTATTTAAGTTATGATGAAGGTCTAGGGTTTGAACCATGTTATAAATTTTTGTATTTTGATGTTTAATGGTAGATTATGCATGTTTATGGTTGGAGAAACAACTTTTGCTAAGTAATTTTCAATGAAAATGCTAAAAAGGACTAATTTGTAAAAGTTATAAAATTTTTCATAAAAGTGTGATTTAATGGAAATTGTGGGTTTTTATAGTCATGAAAGTGGTTTGGCTCGGCTTAAGGTGAAAATAAATTGAATGAAATTATTTTACAAGCCTAGGGCAAAAGTGTAAATATGAGAAAATTTAGGGTAAAAATGTAATTTTGCCATAGTATGATAAAATTTAGTAATTAAATGTTTAAATAAACAAAATAAAAGCCAAATTTTGGTCATCTTCAACCCTTGGCCGAAATTTTGAAGACCACCATGGCTAGGGTTTTGTTTAAGCTTTCCAAGCTCCATAGTAAGTCCGTTCTTGCCTGCTTTTAATGATTTTCACGTTTTGAAATCCTTGTAACATGATCTACCTATTTCTACCATTTATTTGAGTTATGATGAAGGTCTAGGGTTTGAACCATGTTATAAATTTGTGTATATTGATGTTTAATGGTAGATTATGCATGTTTATGGTTGGAGAAACAACTTTTGCTAAGTGATTTTCAATGAAAATGCTAAAAAGGACTAATTTGTAAAAGTTATAGAATTTGTCATAAAGGTGTGATTTAGTGGAAATTGTGGGTTTTTATAGTTATGAAAGTGGTTCGGCTAAGCTTAAGGTGAAAATAAATTGAATGAAAATTATTTTACAAACCTAGGGGCAAAAGTGTAAATATGATGAAATTTAGGGGCAAAAATGTAATTTTTGCCATAGTATGATGTAATGTAGTAATTAAATGTTTAAATAAACAAAATAAAAGCCAAATTTTTGTCATATTCAACCCCTTGGCCGAAATTTTGAAGACCACCATGGCTAGGGTTTTGTTTAAGCTTTACAAGCTTCATAGTAAGTCCGTTCTTGCCCCGTTTTTAATGATTTTCACGTTTTTGAAATCCTTGTAACATGATCTACCTATTTCTACCATTTATTTGAGTTATGATGAAGGTTTAGGGTTTGAACCATGTTATAAATTTGTGTATTTTGATGTTTAATGGTAGATTATGCATGTTTATGGTTGGAGAAACAACTTTTGCTAAGTGATTTTCAATGAAAATGCTAAAAAGGACTAATTTGTAAAAGTTATAAAATTTGTCATAAAAGTGTGATTCAGTGGAAATTGTGGGTTTTATAGTTATGAAAGTGGTTCGGCTAGGTTTAAGGTGAAAATAAATTGAATGAAAATTATTTTCCAAACCTCGGGGTAAAAGTGTAAATATGATGAAATTTGGGGCAAAAATGTAATTTTTGCCATAGGATGGTAAAATGTAGTAATGAAATGTTTAAATAAACAAAATAAAAGCCAAATTTTTGTCATATTCAACCCCTTGGCCGAAATTTTGAAGACCACCATGGCTAGGGTTTTGTTTAAGCTTTACAAGCTTCATAGTAAGTCCGTTTCTTGCCTGCTTTTAATGATTTTCACGTTTTTGAAATCCTTGTAACATGATCTACCTATTTCTACCATTTATTTGAGTTATGATGAAGGTCTAGGGTTTGAACCATGTTATAAATTTTTGTATTTTGATGTTTAATGGTAGATTATGCATGTTTATGGTTGGAGAAACAACTTTTGCTAAGTAATTTTCAATGAAAATGCTAAAAAGGACTAATTTGTAAAAGTTATAAAATTTTTCATAAAAGTGTGATTTAATGGAAATTGTGGGTTTTTATAGTCATGAAAGTGGTTTGGCTCGGCTTAAGGTGAAAATAAATTGAATGAAATTATTTTACAAGCCTAGGGGTAAAAGTCTAAATATGAGAAAATTTAGGGTAAAAAATGTAATTTTTGCCATAGTATGAGATAATTTAGTAATTAAATGTTTAAATAAACAAAATAAAAGCCAAATTTTGGTCATCTTCAACCCCTTGGCCGAAATTTTGAAGACCACCATGGCTAGGGTTTTGTTTAAGCTTTACAAGCTTCATAGTAAGTCCGTTCTTCCCCCATTTATAATGATTTTCACGTTTTTGAAATCCTTGTAACATTATCTGCCTATTTCTACCATTTATTTAAGTTATGATGAAGGTCTAGGGTTTGAACCATGTTATAAATTTTTGTATTTTGATGTTTAATGGTAGATTATGCATGTTTATGGTTGGAGAAACAACTTTTGCTAAGTGATTTTCAATGAAAATGCTAAAAAGGACTAATTTGTAAAGTTATAAAATTTTTCATAAAAGTGTGATTGAATGGAAATTGTGGGTTTTTATAGTCTTGAAAGTGGTTTGGCTCGGCTTAAGGTGAAAATAAATTGAATGAAATTATTTTACAAGCCTAGGGGCAAAAGTGTAAATATGAGAAAATTTAGGGTAAAAAATGTAATTTTTGCCATAGTATGAGAAAATTTAGTAATTAAATGTTTAAATAAACAAAATAAAATCCAAATTTTGGTCATCTTCAAGCCCTTGGCCGAAATTTTGAAGACCACCATGGCTAGGGTTTTGTTTAAGCTTTCCAAGCTCCATAGTAAGTCCGTTCTTGCCTGCTTTTAATGATTTTCACGTTTTGAAATCCTTGTAACATGATCTACCTATTTCTACCATTTATTTGAGTTATGATGAAGGTCTAGGGTTTGAACCATGTTATAAATTTGTGTATATTGATGTTTAATGGTAGATTATGCATGTTTATGGTTGGAGAAACAACTTTTGCTAAGTGATTTTCAATGAAAATGCTAAAAAGGACTAATTTGTAAGAGTTATAACATTTTTCATAAAAGTGTGATTGAATGGAAATTGTGGGTTTTTATAGTCTTGAAAGTGGTTTGGCTCGGCTTAAGGTGAAAATAAATTGAATGAAATTATTTTACAAGCCTAGGGGCAAAAGTGTAAATATGAGAAAATTTAGGGTAAAAAATGTAATTTTTGCCATAGTATGAGAAAATTTAGTAATTAAATGTTTAAATAAACAAAATAAAATCCAAATTTTGGTCATCTTCAAGCCCTTGGCCGAAATTTTGAAGACCACCGTGGCTAGGGTTTGGTTTAAGCGTTCCAAGCTCCATAGTAAGTCCGTTCTTGCCCCGTTTTTAATGATTTTCACGTTTTTGAAATCCTTGTAACATGATCTACCTATTTCTACCATTTATTTGAGTTATGATGAAGGTCTAGGGTTTGAACCATGTTATAAATTTGTGTATATTGATGTTTAATGGTAGATTATGCATGTTTATGGTTGGAGAAACAACTTTTGCTAAGTAATTTTCAATGAAAATGCTAAAATGGACTAATTTGTAAAAGTTATAAAATTTGTCATAAAAGTGTGATTTAGTGGAAATTGTGGGTTTTATAGTTATGAAAGTGGTTCGGCTAGGTTTAAGGTGAAAATAAATTGAATGAAAATTATTTTACAAACCTAGGGGCAAAAGTGTAAATATGATGAAATTTAGGGGCAAAAATGTAATTTTTGCCATAGGATGGTAAAATGTAGTAATGAAATGTTTAAATAAACAAAATAAAAGCCAAATTTTTATCATATTCAACCCCTTGGCCGAAATTTTGAAGACCACCATGGCTAGGGTTTTGTTTAAGCTTTACAGGCTTCATAGTAAGTTCGTTCTTGCCCCGTTTTTAATGATTTTCACGTTTTTGAAATCCTTGTAAGATTATCTGCCTATTTCTACCATTTATTTGAGTTATGATGAAGGTTTAGGGTTTGAACCATGTTATAAATTTTTGTATTTTGATGTTTAATGGTAGATTATGCATGTTTATGGTTGGAGAAACAACTTTTGCTAAGTAATTTTCAATGAAAATGCTAAAAAGGACTAATTTGTAAAAGTTATAAAATTTTTCATAAAAGTGTGATTTAATGGAAATTGTGGGTTTTTATAGTCATGAAAGTGGTTTGGCTCGGCTTAAGGTGAAAATAAATTGAATGAAATTATTTTACAAGCCTAGGGGTAAAAGTCTAAATATGAGAAAATTTAGGGTAAAAAATGTAATTTTTGCCATAGTATGAGATAATTTAGTAATTAAATGTTTAAATAAACAAAATAAAAGCCAAATTTTGGTCATCTTCAACCCCTTGGCCGAAATTTTGAAGACCACCATGGCTAGGGTTTTGTTTAAGCTTTACAAGCTTCATAGTAAGTCCGTTCTTCCCCCATTTATAATGATTTTCACGTTTTTGAAATCCTTGTAACATTATCTGCCTATTTCTACCATTTATTTAAGTTATGATGAAGGTCTAGGGTTTGAACCATGTTATAAATTTTTGTATTTTGATGTTTAATGGTAGATTATGCATGTTTATGGTTGGAGAAACAACTTTTGCTAAGTGATTTTCAATGAAAATGCTAAAAAGGACTAATTTGTAAGAGTTATAACATTTTTCATAAAAGTGTGATTGAATGGAAATTGTGGGTTTTTATAGTCTTGAAAGTGGTTTGGCTCGGCTTAAGGTGAAAATAAATTGAATGAAATTATTTTACAAGCCTAGGGGCAAAAGTGTAAATATGAGAAAATTTAGGGTAAAAAATGTAATTTTTGCCATAGTATGAGAAAATTTAGTAATTAAATGTTTAAATAAACAAAATAAAATCCAAATTTTGGTCATCTTCAAGCCCTTGGCCGAAATTTTGAAGACCACCGTGGCTAGGGTTTGGTTTAAGCGTTCCAAGCTCCATAGTAAGTCCGTTCTTGCCCCGTTTTTAATGATTTTCACGTTTTTGAAATCCTTGTAACATGATCTACCTATTTCTACCATTTATTTGAGTTATGATGAAGGTCTAGGGTTTGAACCATGTTATAAATTTGTGTATATTGATGTTTAATGGTAGATTATGCATGTTTATGGTTGGAGAAACAACTTTTGCTAAGTGATTTTCAATGAAAATGCTAAAAAGGACTAATTTGTAAAAGTTATAGAATTTGTCATAAAGGTGTGATTTAGTGGAAATTGTGGGTTTTTATAGTTATGAAAGTGGTTCGGCTAAGCTTAAGGTGAAAATAAATTGAATGAAAATTATTTTACAAACCTAGGGGCAAAAGTGTAAATATGATGAAATTTAGGGGCAAAAATGTAATTTTTGCCATAGTATGATGTAATGTAGTAATTAAATGTTTAAATAAACAAAATAAAAGCCAAATTTTTGTCATCTTCAACCCCTTGGCCGAAATTTTGAAGACCACCATGGCTAGGGTTTTGTTTAAGCTTTACAAACTTCATAGTTAGTTCGTTCTTGCCCCGTTTTTAATGATTTTCAGGTTTTTGAAATCCTTGTAAATGATCTGCCTATTTCTACCATTTATTTGAGTTATGATGAAGGTTTAGAGTTTGAACCATGTTATAAATTTGTGTATTTTGATGTTTAATGGTAGATTATGCATGTTTATGGTTGGAGAAACAACTTTTGCTAAGTGATTTTCAATGAAAATGCTAAAAAGGACTAATTTGTAAAAGTTATAAAATTTTTCATAAAAGTGTGATTTAATGGCAATTGTGGGTTTTTATAGTCATGAAAGTGGTTTGGCTCGGCTTAAGGTGAAAATAAATTGAATGAAATTATTTTACAAGCCTAGGGGTAAAAGTGTAAATTCGAGAAAATTTAGGGTAAAAAATGTAATTTTTGCCATAATATGCTAAAATGTAGTAATTAAATGTTTAAATAAACAAAATACAAGCAAAATTTTTGTCATCTTCAACCCCTTGGCCGAAATTGTGAAGACCACCATGGCTAGGGTTTTGTTTAAGCTTTACAAGCTTCATAGTAAGTCTGTTCTTGCCCCGTTTTTAATGATTTTCACGTTTTTGAAGTCCTTGTAACATTATCTACCTATTTCTACCATTTATTTAAGTTATGATGAAGGTTTAGGGTTTGAACCGTGTTATAAATTTTTGTATTTTGATGTTTAATGGTAGATTATGCATGTTTATGGTTGGAGAAACAACTGTTGCTAAGTGATTTTAAATGAAAATGCTAAAAAGGACTAATTTGTAAAAGTTATAAAATTTTTCATAAAAGTGTGATTTAATGGAAATTGTGGGTTTTTATAGTCATGAATGTGGTTTGGCTCGGCTTAAGGTGAAAATAAATTGAATGAAATTGTTTTACAAGCCTAGGGGTAAAAGTGTAAATATGAGAAAATTTAGGGGCAAAAATGTAATTTTTGCCATAGTATGAGAAAATTTAGTAATTAAATGTTTAAATAAACAAAATAAAAGCCAAATTTTGGTCATCTTCAACCCCTTGGCCGAAATTTTGAAGACCACAATGGCTAGGGTTTTGTTTAAGCTTTCCAAGCTCCATAGTAACTTCGTTCTTGCCCCGTTTTTAATGATTTTCACGTTTTTGAAATCCTTGTAACATGATCTACCTATTTCTTCCATTTATTTGAGTTATGATAAAGGTCTAGGGTTTTAACCATGTTATAAATTTGTGTATATTGATGTTTAGTGGTAGATTATGCATGGTTATGGTTGGAGAAACAACTTTTGCTAAGTGATTTTCAATGAAAATGCTAAAAGGACTAATTTGTAAAAGTTATAAAATTTGTCATAAAAGTGTGATTTAGTGGAAATTGTTGGTTTTTATAGTTATGAAAGTGGTTCGGCTAGGCTTAATGTGAAAATAAATTGAATGAAAATTATTTTACAAACCTAGGGGCAAAAGTGTAAATATGATGAAATTTAGGGGCAAAAATGTAATTTTTCCCATAGTATGATAAAATGTAGTAATTAAATGTTTAAATAAACAAAATAAAAGGAAAATTTTTGTCATCTTCAACCCCTTGGCCGAAATTTTGAAGACCACCATGGCTAGGGTTTTGTTTAAGCTTTACAAGCTTCATAGTTAGTTCGTTCTTGCCCCGTTTTTAATGATTTCACGTTTTTGAAATCCTTGTAACATTATCTGCCTATTTCTACCATTTATTTGAGTTATGATGAAGGTTTAGGGTTTGAACCATGTTATAAATTTGTGTATTTTGATGTTTAATGGTAGATTATGCATGTTTATGGTTGGAGAAACAACTTTTGCTAAGTGATTTTCAATGAAAATGCTAAAAAGGACTAATTTGTAAAAGTTATAAAATTTTTCATAAAAGTGTGATTTAATGGCAATTGTGGGTTTTTATAGTCATGAAAGTGGTTTGGCTCGGCTTAAGGTGAAAATAAATTGAATGATATTATTTTACAAGCCTAGGGGCAAAAGTGTAAATATGATGAAATTTAGGGGCAAAAATGTAAATTTTGCCATAGGATGGTAAAATGTAGTAATGAAATTTTTAAATAAACAAAATAAAAGCCAAATTTTTGTCATCTTCAACCCCTTGGCTGAAACTGTGAAGACCACCATGGCTAGGGTTTTGTTTAAGCTTTACAAGCTTCATAGCAAGTCCGTTCTTGCCCCGTTTTTAATGATTTTCACGTTTTTGAAATCCTTGTAACATTATCTGCCTATTTCTACCATTTATTTAAGTTATGATGAAGGTTTAGGGTTTGAACCGTGTTATAAATTTTTGTATTTTGATGTTTAATGGTAGATTATGCATGTTTATGGTTGGAGAAACAACTTTTGCTAAGTGATTTTAAATGAAAATGCTAAAAAGGACTAATTTGTAAAAGTTATAAATTTTTTCATAAAAGTGTGATTTAATGGAAATTGTGGGTTTCTATAGTCATGAAAGTGGTTTGGCTCGGCTTAAGGTGAAAATAAATTGAATGAAATTATTTTACAAGCCTAGGGGTAAAAGTGTAAATATGAGAAAATTTAGGGGCAAAAATGTAATTTTTGCCATAGTATGAGAAAATTTAGTAATTAAATGCTTAAATAAACAAAATAAAAGCCAAATTTTGGTCATCTTCAACCCCTTGGCCGAAATTTTGAAGACCACCGTCGCTAGGGTTTTGTTTAAGCTTTCCAAGCTCCATAGTAACTTCGTTCTTGCCCCGTTTTTAATGATTTTCACGTTTTTGAAATCCTTGTAACATGATCTACCTATTTCTTCCATTTATTTGAGTTATGATGAAGGTCTAGGGTTTGAACCATGTTATAAATTTGTGTATATTGATGTTTAATGGTAGATTATGCATGTTTATGGTTGGAGAAACAACTTTTGCTAAGTGATTTTCAATGAAAATGCTAAAAAGGACTAATTTGTAAAAGTTATAAAATTCGTCATAAAAGTGTAATTTAGTGGAAATTGGTGGTTTTTATAGTTATGAAAGTGGTTCGGCTAGGCTTAAGGTGAAAATAAATTGAATGAAAATTATTTTACAAACCTAGGGGCAAAAGTGTAAATATGATGAAATTTAGGGGCAAAAATGTAATTTTTGCCATAGTATGATAAAATGTAGTAATTAAATGTTTAAATAAACAAAATAAAAGGCAAATTTTTGTCATCTTCAACCCCTTGGCCGAAATTTTGAAGACCACCATGGCTAGGGTTTTGTTTAAGCTTTACAAGCTTTATAGTTAGTTCGTTCTTGCCCCGTTTTTAATGATTTTTAGGTTTTTGAAATCCTTGTAACATTATCTGCCTATTTCTACCATTTATTTGAGTTATGATGAAGGTTTAGGGTTTGAACCATGTTATAAATTTGTGTATTTAGATGTTTAATGGTAGATTATGCATGTTTATGGTTGGAGAAACAACTTTTGCTAAGTGATTTTCAATGAAAATGCTAAAAAGGACTAATTTGTAAAACTTATAAAATTTTTCATAAAAGTGTGATTTAATGGCAATTGTGGGTTTTTATAGTCATGAAAGTGGTTTGGCTCGGCTTAAGGTGAAAATAAATTGAATGAAATTATTTTACAAGCCTAGGGGTAGAAGTGTAAATATGAGAAAATTTAGGGTCAAAAATGTAATTTTTGCCATAGTATGAGAAGATTTAGTAATTAAATGTTTAAATAAAGAAAATAAAAGCGAAATTTTGGTCATCTTAAACCCCTTGGCCGAAATTTTGAAGACCACCATGGCTAGGGTTTGGTTTAAGCTTTCCAAGCTCCATAGTAAGTCTGTTCTTGCCCCGTTTTTAGTAATTTTCACGTTTTTGAAATCCTTGTAACATGATCTACCTATTTCTTCCATTTATTTGAGTTATGATGGAGGTCTAGGGTTTGAGCCATGTTATAAATTTGTGTATTTTGATGTTTAATGGTAGATTATGCATGTTTATGGTTGGAGAAACAACTTTTGCTAAGTGATTTTCAATGAAAATGCTAAAAAAGACTAATTTGTAAAAGTTATAAAATTTGTCATAAAAGTGTGATTTAGTGGAAATTGTGGGTTTTTATAGTTATGAAAGTGGTTCGGCTAGGCTTAAGGTGAAAATAAATTGAATGAAAATTATTTTACAAGCCTAGGGTAAAAGTGTAAATATGATAAAATTTAGGGGCAAAATGTAATTTTGCCATAGTATGATAAAATTTAGTAATTAAATGTTTAAATAAACAAAATAAAAGCCAAATTTTGGTCATCTTCAACCCCTCGGCCGAAAGATTGAAGACCACCATGGCTAGGGTTTTGTTTAAGCTTTCCAAGCTCCATAGTAAGTCCGTTCTTGCCCCGTTTTTAATGATTTTCACGTTTTTGAAATACTTGTAACATGATCTGGAACGCCCTAATTTTTCGGAATTCTGTGAATGTTGGCATAGGTTTAATTATGTTAGTGGGCCTCTAGAAGGCCCAAGCTTAAGATAGAACCCGACAATTTTAGTTAATTTTTGTTCCATAAGAAAAAGGGGGTGAAATTATGAAATAGGACATATGTGAAAATGTTTGAAAATGCTATATGCTAAATTGAAGTGGCCAAACAAATAGGTGTGCAAAATAGGAGGATTTGCATGACAAACCTCCCATTTTACATGAAGTGGCCGGCCATCATGTTGTTGAAGACAATATGTGCACTTGATATCCATAATTTATGGTACAAATTGATAAAAATTGATAATGGGTTAGGTAAATGTTCCATGATAATGGGTTAGGTAAATGTTCCATGATGGGCATTTCATGTCTTTTGTATTAAAGAATTAAATGGATGAAATATGAAATTTTATTAAAAGAAAAAGGGGTGAAAAGAACAAAGTTTTGTCCATCTTTGTTCATCATAGCCGAAAGTTAGAGAAGAGAAAGGAGAGGAGAAAGCTCTTGAATGTTCGGTCACTTGGGGAAGAAAATTGATGGTAAGTTCATGGTAGTTTGCTTCTATCTTGATGTTCATGAGTTCTTCTTAATTCTACCTTAACTCTTGAAGAATATTTTGGTTTTTGGGTGTGTTGTGAGCATTTGGTCATGAATTAAAATGAAGGAAATGGTTGTTGTTTCATGTTCTTTTGATGAAAAATGGAAGATAGGTGAAGTTGAGCCAAACAAATGATCATGCATGTGCCTTAGATGCTAAAGGGAAAAATCGGATAACATGTTGTGCTTTAAAATGATGAAATAGAGATTATGCTTAAGTAAAAATCATAGATATGTGATGATTGATTGGTGATATACATGTTTAAATAACATGCATGCAAGATAGGTGTGTGAAAGAGTGATTTGGTAATAAATTTGCTTGGGACAGCAGTAGTAACGTGACTTTGGAAAATCACCATAAATTGTGGGAGATGAATTAGAAGCTGAATAAATTATGTAATTAAAGATTAATGAGTCTAGTTGCAAATTAAATAAACGAGAACATATTTTGAATTCTGTACAATGAGAAATTTGATTCGTAATGAAGAGTGGTCAGATTAGTCAAACAGTGAAACATGGGAAACTTTGAGAAAAATCTGGTATTGATTGGCTAAACCAAAAATTCTGAAAATTTTATGGATAGGAGATATATGAGTCTATTTTCAGGGAAAATTAACGGCACTTGATTTGGAGTTTTGTAGCTCCAGTTATAAATGATTTAGTGACTGTTGCTCAGGAAGACAGCTTGCAGTGAAATTATGATTATGTGGTAAACATTGACAAAAATTTGTTAATGAGTTGCTTATTGATTTCTTATAAGCTTACTATGACCTGTAGGTGTGGTTGGCCGAATATTGTAAGGGGTTAATACGTAGTTTTTATTTGAATAGTTAGATTAACGTGTTAGTAATCCAATTGTAGGCGGTTCGTGTGTAGATCTAAATCAAGATATCGTCGCAAACAGGTGTGTAACTAACACCCTCTTTCTTAGTCTAGATCAGCAAAAGCCGAAAAGCCGAAATGCCAAAAATCAATATTTTGTAGATTTGCGAGTGTGCGAATGCTCATGAGGTAAATCAATTAATGTTTTTGGTAAGCTGCAATGTTTGGACTGCAAAGTGCATGATTTCTGTGCCCTCGATATTTTTTGGGCTTAATGGGCCAAAATTAGAATGATGGGCCAATGTGCCCAATTCAAGAAGAACCCTCGGTAGTGATTACATTAGTACGTGAAAGGTAGGAATATGCATGAAAAACCCTAAAATAGATAAATTACTGAAATACCTTTAAAAGTGGAAAATTTACAGTTTTACCCCTAGGAGATAAATTAAAATACCCCTAGGGTTAAATTGACCTAAATGCATGTTTGATTGTTGTTATTTCTTGCATGCCATGTTGTTATTATCGATGCATGGACTGGGATATTGACGGAGGAAGTACTGAAAGTGGCTTGTCCACGTCTTGGAGGCTTTGTTTCAATTCTTGTTAAGCGAGCAAAGAAGGTCAAGAATGTGGAGTGTTAATTTGGGTGGGTTGAGCTATTCCCACATGGAGTGTATGGCTGGTATGGGTGGAGTGTAGTGGTTGGTGGGTTGAGTAGTCTCCCAAATGGGCTTGTATATGTTATTGATGTTGCATGTATTTTGAAATGGGCCTATGGGCCATACTGTTATCTAAATAAGGGCTCAGGCCCGGTTTATTATAATCTGAAAAGGGCTCGGCCCGATATCATTATTACTGAATGGACTTAGGCCCAATGGGCTTGAGTGACTTGGGCTTTGAATGGGTTTCTTTACACTAAGTTTCCCCAAACTCACCCCTTCTTTAACCTTGCAGGTGAGCCTTGATGTGGGTGGCTTGGAGCCGGAGGGGATTCAGAGTGGCCATGGTGAATACTTTTGGGTTTGAAAAAGAGACTGGTTTTCTTAAGTTATTTTTAATTACTATTTAATTTTGGGTTGTAATAAGGCCATTTTAACTTTATTTTCTTCTTTGATTTTACGGGAATATATTATTTTAAACAACTTTAAATTGATGGATAATAATTCAAATGGGCTAGACTTAGGGCGTGATTTCAAAACGATACTTGTTTTTTTTTTAAATAACACGACGTCATGAATACTCAATTTACCAAAGATAACCACTCAAAGAAATTTCAACTTGTTATAACCAAGTGTGGCAATGGATGTGGACATGTCTAGGATTGGATCCAATCGGAGAGCTTGGTACTTAAGCAGCCTTCATGGCTCACCTCTTCTGTTATGGGTACCTACCTGGTGCCCAGCTTCCATTCACTTGGTTAGTTTAACAAAAGTCGGCTTTTAAAACACTAAAAAGGGAACACGGGTTTTTGACTTTAAAGTGGCACGTCAGATTCGGCCTTAACGTCTGGGTCGGGTTTGGGGTGCTACATGATCTACCTATTTCTACCATTTATTTGAGTTATGATGAAGGTTTAGGGTTTGAACCATGTTATAATTTTCTGTATTTTGATGTTTAATGGTAGATTATGCATGTTTATGGTTAGAGAAACAACTTTTGCTAAGTTATTTTCAATGAAAATGCTAAAAAGGACTAATTTCTAAAAGTTATACAATTTGTCATAAAAGTGTGATTTAGTGGAAATTGTGGGTTTTAATAGTTATGAAAGTGGTTCGGCTAGGCTTAAGGTGAAAATAAATTGAATGAAAATTATTTTACAAGCCTAGGGGCTAAAGTTTAAATATGATAAAATTTAGGGGAAAAATGTAATTTTTGCCATAGTATGATAAAATTTAGTAATTAAATGTTTAAATAAACAAAATAAAAGCAAAATTTTGGTCATCTTCAACCCCTTGGCCGAAATTTTGAAGACCACCATGGCTAGGGTTTTGTTTAAGCTCTCCAAGCTCCATAGTAAGTCCGTTCTTTCCCCGTTTTTAATGATTTTCACGTTTTGAAATCCTTGTAACATGATCTACCTATTTCTACCATTTATTTGAGTTATGATGAAGGTTTAGGGTTTGAACCATGTTATAAATTTGTGTATTTTGATGTTTAATGGTAGATTATGCATGTTTATGGTTGGAGAAACAACTTTTGCTAAGTGATTTTCAATGAAAATGCTAAAAAGGACTAATTTAAAAAAGTTATAAAATTTGTCATAAAAGTGTGATTTAGTGAAAATTATGGGTTTTTATAGTTATGAAAGTGGTTCGTCTAGGCTTAAGGTGAAAATAAATTGAATGAAAATTATTTTACAAGCCTAGGGGCAAAAGTGTAAATATGATAAAATTTAGTGGCAAAAATTTAATTTTTTCCATAGTATGATAAAATGTAGTAATTAAATATTTAAATAAACAAAATAAAAGCGAAATTTTGGACATCTTCAACCCCTTGGCCGAAATTTTGAAGACCACTATGGCTAGGGTTTTGTTTAAGCTTTCCAAGCTCCATAATAAGTCCGTTCTTGCCCCATTTTTAATGATTTTCATGTTTTTGAAATCCTTGTAACATGATCTACCTATTTCTACCATTTATTTGAGTTATGATGAAGGTCTAGGGTTTGAACCATGTTATAAATTTGTGTATTTTGATGTTTAATGGTAGATAATGTGTAACGCCCCAAAAATTGGGCCTAGAAGAGTTGGGCTTTGAGTCTGGGATTCGGATAGAAGAAAACCTGAATATTGAGAAGTTTTGAATATTACTAGTGTTTAAATATATATATTGATAAAATATTTATGTTAGTACTAATATTTTAATTTTTATGAAAATTATTATCATTATAATTATTAGATACAAATATATTTATACAATTATTGTTAATTTAGTGTTTAAATTAACATATTATCAAAAATTTTCTTGTATCTATTTTCATTGATTTATGGAAATTATAATTATTATTATTAGGAAAAAATTTTATCGTATTTGAAATCTTCATTATTATGGTTATTATTATTATTATTATTTTAGTTTTTAAATAAATTTAGAAGTATTTAAAGTGTGGGAAAAATTAGGACCAAGACTCTAGCAAAAAATTATTATTTTTGCTTCTTTAGGGATCTGGACATTAAGGTTTATTAATAAGTTAGGCTAAAATTAGACATAAGGAGGAGTCGGCCCGGTGGTTAGGAGTGTTGGGCAGTGAAAGGGAATTGAGGTTCGATACCAGTGATGCATAAATTGGGTTTTTTTAGTATCTGAGTTGCGGTTGGAATAGGCCTTAAAGGAAATTCTGAATGAAGTTTGACACAAAGAGAGCACGTAGTGCGGTGACAAGCAACGTATGTGTGTGTTAAAGAGGTCGCAGAGTTCGATTTAAACGCGTGGCGAATCTTGTTTTATTTTTAAAGTGGGCGAGGCTGAAGCGGTAAGGTTTATAATTTATTGTGACCATATATTAGCAAGGAAGGAAGCACAGTGCGATGGCGGTGACATGGGCGTGGGCACTAGGCGGACGGAGGTGCAGGGTTCGAGTCCAGCGAAGGTATGTTTTAATGTTATATTTTTAAAATGAACAGGACTTCACGAGGTAACCTTTAAGATAAAAGGTGACGGTATATTATTGAAAACAAATGCCCGTCCAGTGGCCAGCGTCTTTGGGCAACACTGGGGTCCTAGGTTCGATCAGCGCTATGCTAAAAGGGTGATTCTTTTTCTTTGAGCGTGCGTGGGAAGGACCGTATGGAATTGAAACAGTACCAGTGCGGGAGGAGGTGAGTGGGGGACTTTGCTTTCGGAATGGGAGTTTGAATTAAATTCAAACTTTGATTATGGCCATGAATTAAGGAGATAAGGAAGGAATTAAAATTGGAAAAGGATTTTATTTTATTCTAATCTTAATCTTATTTCTTTTTGCTCTTATTCTTTTCTATTTTTCCCAAAAGCTGAACAATTTTCTCATTTTTTTAATTATTTTCTTTCCTTCTCTCATCTATTCCCCTCTTTTCTTTTCTTTCTCCTCTTGCCAATTGTTCTTAAGCTAATCCCTCTATTTTCTCTTTCGTTATTTCTTCCACAAACTCTCTACCTCTCATTCTTCCTCTCTTTCATTTATAGTAAAAGCTGAACCGATCATTCTTTTCATTGCTAACCGAATATCAACAAGCCAAATCCCGAAGGAGTCAAAGGAAGTCGATTGCTTTATAAAGGTATACACTTGTTCTTTTTCTTTTTAGCCGATTCTTGTTATTTTAAAAAGCCTTTCAACTCTTTTGTCAACACCCTTTTTGGTCCATAACCACTTTTTCTTCAGTGACCCAAAAGCCAAAAGCACAGCACCCTTGGGTGACTTGGTGGCCGATTCGTAGGATCCTTGTGGTACGGGTTCTGCTAGTGTATTAGAGCTGCGACTACGTTGAATCGGAGTTAACACGGGATTGAAACCGTTTGGGTAAGTGAACCTTGGTAAGTGCTCGTAGCTTTAATCAATTCAATATTAGGGAGTTTAAGAAAAGCCGAAACCTCTCTAATTTAGGGAGATGGCCGAATGTGGGTATAGGCCTTATGGGGTCTTCTTTTAACATTTTTGTGGTTTATTTAGTGAAGGAGCAGCAAGGTGTAGTGTCGACTTGGAGTAGCTTGGATCACCGGAGTAGTTAGACCTAGTCATCAATCGCGACAAAGGTAAGGTGCCTAAGGCCATTATGGATGGTGGCCGAATGTGTAAGTGTTAATATTGGATAGCTCTTGATTTGGTTCAATTATTGCGAGCTGATCTATTTAACAAATGATTATAGGAGAAATCGTGTAGGAGATCTCGTCGAGGAATATCACAAATCGTGTGTAACGAACCCTTTCATAGCTTAAAGCGATAAAATGCGAAAAGCAAAATGCCGAAATTCGGCATTTCGAGGACTTATGAGCAAGCTTAACGCTCACTAGTTAGTTAGAATCGATGAGGCGGTGATCGAGAACGATGGAAACAAGAAGAATGTGATTTTTGGCGTTCTTGGTAAGTTGGGCCTCGAGGGGTCAAGTAGAACCCAGATGGGCTTCGGGCCCATTTGGGTAAAATTGGTAGAAAATGGAAATCGTTAAATTGCATGATAAGACCGTTAAAACCGTTATGGAATATAGGCTAAATGGGCCTAGATGACGAAATTGGCTAAGTAGGGCCCATTAGGGTTTTAGGCCCAATAACTCGATTTCGCTAAAATAGGCCGGAATCACTTTTGCACCCATGGATTGTTAGTAATCGTTAATGAACATGGAAACCCTAATTTTGGTAAAATTATGAGATTTCCTTATACCATGAAAATGACCGTTTGCCCCTAGGTAAAAATGACCATTATACCCTTAGGGTTTATGTATGATTTTAATACATGGGATTTTGTTAAATATGGTATGTATGAGATGCACATGACATGTATGATATGCACATGATATGTATGATATGCACATGATGTAATCATAACTGCATTGGGTTGGGTTTTATATGGATGGAGGAAGTGAAAAGGGCTTATGCCCTGCTTATCAAAAGGGCTTATGCCCTGAGTTATCAAAAGGCTTATGCCCCGATTATAAAAGGGCTTATGCCCGAGTTATTGAAAGGGCTTTTGCCCAGTTATTAAAAGAGGCTAGGCCTCGGTTACATGATAAAGACTATCTTGCCAAAGGGAAGTATGGCGGGGTGGGTCGAGTTAATCCCACATGGTGTGTTGGTTGGTACGGTGGAGAGTAGCGGATGGTGGGTTGAGTAGTCTCCCAAATGGGTTGCATTCTTTCATTGAAATTATATGTGATATTGAAATGGGCCTAAGGGCCATACTGATTTCTGATAAAAGGCTTGCCCGATAATATGAAATATGAAAAGGCTTGACCAGTGTTATGGAATATGAAACATGAAAAGGGCTATGGCCCAAGATATGTTGAGATTGGATTTGGGCTTAGACCCAACAGTCATTATTGTTTTGGGCTCGAAAGGGCTTGTTGCACATGAGTTTCCAAACTCACCCCTTTCCTCAACCTTGCAGTGAGCCTTAATATGGGGACTTGGTAGGAGAGGATTCAGAGTGGCCACGGTGATCATCTTTGGGCTTTTAAATAAGTGTTGGTTTTCATTTAATTTCCTTTAATTATTATTTATTTTGGGTTGTAATAAGGCCAATTTTAACTTTCCTTTTATTTCTTTTGAATTATTTTAATTTTAATAACTTTAAAATTGGTTAATAATTATTCAAATGGGCTAGACTTAGGGCGTGTTTTCAAAATGATACTTGTTTTCAAAATATCTCAACACCACGATTAATTGATTTATCAAAGACGTCCACTTAAACAAATTTAAACTCGATATAACAAAGTGTGGCTATGGTTGTGGGCATGTCTAGGATTGGATCCAATTAAAGAGCTTGGTACTTAAGCAGCCTTCATGGCTCACCTCCTTTGTCTCGGATACCTACCTGGTGCCCAACTTCCATACACTTTGTTAACTCAATAAAATGTATGGTTTTAAAACACTAAAACAGAACGTGGGTTTTGAACTCCAATGTGGCACGTCAGATTCGGCCATAACGTCTGGGCTGGGTTTTGGGTGTTACATTTAGTGGTATCAGAGCCTAGGTTGCAACAACTCGGCGTGGATCGGGTCCGAAAATCTATTCGAAAACTTAGGCCTAAGAAGGGTATTTTTGGAGATGGTTTTTGAAAAGTTCATTTTAAAGATATTTTGCGGAGTATATTTGTTAAAATGGTACAAGTTTTTATGTTTTAAACAAGAGTTTCAAAATAAGTGCGCTTTCAAATCAAAATTTTTAAATTTCTACCCTCTATAAGCAAAAATATGGCTTTTGAGTTTTAAATGGATTGGAGAAAGAAGTGGCGACTTGAATCCCGGCACCAAGTCTGTAAGTATACTCTCTTTACGTTATGTGATATTGATATGATGCTATGAATAGAACTGAGACCCTACTATGATACTCTAGATAAGGTAGAGTCAGAAACCCTAGAATATCGAGGCTGTAGCTAGGCTATGATTACGTGAAAATAGAAACTCTAAAATACTATCTCTGCATAAGACATATAAATAAATAGTATATTTTTTGAGATCTTTGTAGTTATTTGATATGTGTACTGGTAATGTAGAGCATTGATATGGATTCTGAGGGTAAGCAAAGTCTGCCAACTTCGGGTAGCGGTAACTCGGAGCTTGGTACTGAGGTAGTGGCCGAGTTAGTAAGGAAAGTGGTAGAGGAAGTATTGGATACCAAAATTAAGGAAATTAGGGAAATGTTTCAAGCGGGGTGCTTGGAGTGTAAAAAGAGAAAGGATCCTAGTTCTCGAGAATACTGACCTGCTTACGTGAAACATGTTCGAGCACGACCAAACTTTCCAACACGCAAAGATCGCAGCAGGCGTCATCGGGTGAATGCCATAGGAAGACAGGAGCATGTCTTAGATGTGGGTCCAAGGAGCATCGAGCTCGGGATTGCCAAGTTTATTCTATTTGAGTGTGTGTTACACATTTCTTTATTTCGGTAATTAGATGTTCGGGTCGTATTAAAATTATTTAGATCGAGTCTTGCAATGATAGCATATTAGCATAGTGGTTTGACTTGAGTAATCTGATTAGTTGATAGTTGGAAATTTCGAGGATGAAATTTTTTAGGGATAGAGTTGTAACGCCCAAAAATTGGGCCTAGAAGAGTTGGGCTTTGAGTGCAGGATTGGATAGAAGAAAACCGAATATTGAGAAGTTTTGAATATTACTAGTGTTTAAATATATATATTGATAAAATATTTATGTTAGTACTAATATTTTAATTTTTATGAAAATTATTATCATTATAATTATTAGATACAAATATATTTATACAATTATTGTTAATTTAGTGTTTAAATTAACATATTATCAAAAATTTTCTTGTATCTATTTTCATTGATTTATGGAAATTATAATTATTATTATTAGGAAAAAAATTTTATCGTATTTGAAATCTTCATTATTATGGTTATTATTATTATTATTATTTTAGTTTTAAATAAATTTAGAAGTATTTAAAGTGTGGGAAAAATTGGACCAAGACTCTAGCAAAAAATTATTATTTTTGCTTCTTTAGGGATCTGGACATTAAGGTTTATTAATAAGTTAGGCTAAAATTAGACATAAGGAGGAGTCGGCCCGGTGGTTAGGAGTGTTGGGCGCAGAAAGGAATTGAGGTTCGATACCAGTGAAGGCGCAAATTGGGTTTTTTTTAGTATCTGAGTTGCGGTGGGAATAGGCCTTAAAGGAAGTTCTGAATGAAGTTTGACACAAAGAGAGCACGTGGTGCAAATGACAAGCAACGTATGTGTGTGTTAAAGAGGTCGCATGAGTTCGATTCCGTGACGTGAGCGAATCTTGTTTTATTTTTAAAGTGGGCGAGCTGAAGGTAAGGTTTATAATTTATTGTGACCATATATTAGCAAGGAAGGAAGCTCAGTGCAGTGGGGTGACATGGGCGTGGGCGCTAGGCGGACGGAGGTCCAGGGTTCGAGTCCAGCGAAGGTATGTTTTAATGTTATATTTTTAAAATGAACGGACTTCAGAGTAACCTTTAAGATAAAAGGTGACGGTATATTATTGAAAACAAATGCCCGTCACGGTGGCTGCCAGCGTCTTCGGGCAACTGGGGTCCTAGGTTCGATCAGCTATACGCAAAAGGGTGATTCTTTTGCTGAGCGTGCGTGGGAAGGACCGTATGGAATTGAAAGCAGTACCAATGCGGGAGGAGTGAGTGGGGGACTGCTTTCGGCGGTGGGAGTTTGAATTAAATTCAAACTTTGATTATGGCCATGAATTAAGGAGATAAGGAAGGAATTAAAATTGGAAAAGGATTTTATTTTATTCTAATCTTAATCTTATTTCTTTTGCTCTTATTCTTTTCTATTTTTCCCAAAAGTGAACAATTTTCTCATTTTTTTAATTATTTTCTTTCCTTCTCTCATCTATTCCCCTCTTTTCTTTTCTTTCTCCTCTTGCCAATTGTTCTTAAGCTAATCCCTCTATTTTCTCTTTCGTTATTTCTTCCACAAACTCTCTACCTCTCATTCTTCCTCTCTTTCATTTATAGTAAAAGCTGAACCGATCATTCTTTTCATTGCTAACCGAATATCAACAAGCCAAATCCCGAAGGAGTCAAAGGAAGTCGATTGCTTTATAAAGGTATACACTTGTTCTTTTTCTTTTTAGCCGATTCTTGTTATTTTAAAAAGCCTTTCAACTCTTTTATCAACACCCTTTTTGGTCCATAACCACTTTTTCTTCAGTGACCCAAAAGCCAAAAGCACAAACACCCTTGGGTGACTTGGTGGCCGATTCGTAGGATCCTTGTGGTACGGGTTATGCTAGTGTATTAGAGCTGCGACTACGTTGAATCGGAGTTAACACGGGATTGAAACCGTTTGGGTAAGTGAACCTTGGTAAGTGCTCGTAGCTTTAATCAATTCAATATTAGGGAGTTTAAGAAAAGCCGAAACCTCTCTAATTTAGGGAGATGGCCGAATGTGGGTATAGGCCTTATGGGGTCTTCTTTTAACATTTTTGTGGTTTATTTAGTGAAGGAGCAGCAAGGTGTAGTGTCGACTTGGAGTAGCTTGGATCACCGAGTAGTTAGACCTAGTCATCAATCGCGACAAAGGTAAGGTGCCTAAGGCCATTATGGATGGTGGTAGAATGTGTAAGTGTTAATATTGGATAGCTCTTGATTTGGTTCAATTATTGCGAGCTGATCTATTTAACAAATGATTATAGGAGAAATCGTGTAGGAGATCTCGTCGAGGAATATCACAAATCAGGTGTGTAACGAACCCTTTCATAGCTTAAAGCGATAAAATGCGAAAAAGCGAAATGCCAAAATTCGGCATTTCGAGGACTTGTGAGCAAGCTTAACGCTCATTAGTTAGTTAGAATCGATGAGACGGTGATCGAGAACGATGGAAACGGTAAGAATCTGATTTTGGCGTTCTTGGTAAGTTGGGCCTCGAGGGGTCAAGTGGGCCCGATGGGCTTCGGGCCCATTTGGGTAAAATTGGTAGAAAACGGAAATGTTAAATTGCATGATAAGACCGTTAAAACCGTTATGGAATATAGGCTAAATGGGCCTAGATGACGAAATTGGCTAAGTAGGGCCCATTAGGGTTTTAGGCCCAATAACTCGATTTCGCTAAAAATGGGCCGAATCACTGCTTGCACCCATGGATTGTTAGTAATCGTTAATGAACATGGAAACCCTAATTTTGGTAAAATTATGAGATTTCCCTTATACCATGAAAATGACCGTTTGCCCCTAGGTAAAATGACCATTATACCCCTAGGGTTTATGTATGATTTTAATACATGGGATTTTGATAAATATGGTATGTATGAGATGCACATGACATGTATGATATGCACATGATATGTATGATATGCACATGATGTAATCATAACTGCATTGGGTTGGGTTTTATATGGATGGAGGAAGTGAAAAGGGCTTATGCCCCGATTATCAAAAGGGCTTATGCCCGATTATCAAAAGGGCTTATGCCCCGCTTATAAAAGGGCTTATGCCCAGATTATTGAAAGGGCTTTTGCCCTGATTATTAAAAGAGGCTAGGCCTCGGTTACATGATAAAAAATGACTATCTTTGCCGATTGGAGAGTATGGCGGGGTGGGTCGAGTTAATCCCACATGGTGTGTTGGTTGGTACGGTGGAGAGTAGCGGATGGTGGGTTGAGTAGTCTCCCCAAATGGGTTGCATTCTTTCATTGAAATTATATGTGATATTGAAATGGGCCTAAGGGCCATACTGCTTCTGATAAAGCTTGCCCAAGAATATGAAATATGAAAAGGCTTCGCCCAGTGTTATGGAATATGAAACATGAAAAGGGCTATGGCCCAAGATATGTTGAGATTGGATTTGGGCTTAGACCCAACAGTCGTTATTGTTTTGGGCTCGAAAGGGCTTGTTGCACTGAGTTTCCAAACTCACCCCTTTCCTTAACCTTGCGGTGAGCCTTAATATGGGGACTTGGATAGGAGAGGATTCAGAGTGGCCACGGTGATCATCTTTGGGCTTTTAAATAAGTGTTGGTTTTCATTTAATTTCCTTTAATTATTATTTATTTTTGGGTTGTAATAAGGCCAATTTTAACTTTCCTTTTATTTCTTTTCGGAATTATTTTAATTTTAATAACTTTAAAAATTGGTTAATAATTATTCAAATGGGCTAGACTTAGGACGTGTTTTCAAAATGATACTTGTTTTCAAAATATCTCAACACCACGATTAATCTATTTATCAAAGACGTCCACTTAAACAAATTTAAACTCGATATAACAAAGTGTGGCTATGGTTGTGGGCATGTCTAGATTGGATCCAATTAAAGAGCTTGGTACTTAGCGCCTTCATAGCTCACCTCCTCTGTCTCGGAGACCTACACGGTGCCCGACTTCCATACACTTTGTTAACTCAATAAAATGTATGGTTTTAAAACACTAAAACGGAACGTGGGTTTTCAACTCCAATGTGGCACGTCAGATTCGGCCATAACGTCTGGGCCGGGTTTGGGGTGTTGCATAATGCATGTTTATGGTTGGAGAAACAACTTTTGCTAAGTGATTTTCAATAAAAATGCTAAAAAGGACTAATTTGTAAAAGTTATAAAATTTTTCATAAAAGTGTGATTTAGTGGAAATTGTGGGTTTTTATAGTTATGAAAGTGGTTCGACTAGGCTTAAGGTGAAAATAAATTGAATGAAAATTATTTTACAAACCTAGGGGCAAAAGTGTAAATATGATGAATTTAGGGGCAAAATGTAATTTTGCCATAGTATGATAAATTTAGTAATTAAATGTTTAAATAAACAAAATAAAAGCCAAATTTTGGTTATCTTCAACCCTTGGCGAAATTTCAAGACCACCATGGCTAGGGTTTTGTTTAAGCTTTCCAAGCTCCATAGTAAGTCCGTTCTTGCCCGCTTTTAATGATTTTCACGTTTTGAAATCCTTGTAACATGATCTACCTATTTCTACCATTTATTTGAGTTATGATGAAGGTCTAGGGTTTGAACCATGTTATAAATTTGTGTATTTTGATGTTTAATGGTAGATTATGCATGTTTTTGGTTGGAGAAACAACTTTTGCTAAGTGATTTTCAATGAAAATGCTAAAAAGGACTAATTTGTAAAAGTTATAAAATTTGTCATAAAAGTGTGATTTAGTGGAAATTGTGGGTTTTTATAGTTATGAAAGTGGTTCGGCTAGGCTTAAGGTGAAAATAAATTGAATGAAAACAATTTTACAAGCCTAGGGGAAAAAGTGTAAATATGATAAAATTTAGTGGCAAAAATTTAATTTTTTCCATAGTATGATAAAATGTAGTAATTAAATATTTAAATAAACAAAATAAAAGAGAAATTTTTGTCATCTTCAACCCCTTGGCCAAAATTTTGAAGACCACTATGGGTAGGGTTTTGTTTAAGGTTTCCAAGCTCCATAATAAGTCCGTTCTTGCCCCATTTTTAATGAGTTTCATGTTTTGAAATCCTTGTAACATGATCTACCTATTTCTACCATTTATTTGAGTTATGATGAAGGTCTAGGGTTTGAACCATGTTATAAATTTGTGTATTTTGATGTTTAATGGTAGATTATGCATGTTTATGGTTGGAGAAACAACTTTTGCTAAGTGATTTTCAATAAAAATGCTAAAAAGGACTAATTTGTAAAAGTTATAAAATTTGTCATAAAAGTGTGATTTAGTGGAAATTGTGGGTTTTTATAGTTATGAAAGTGGTTCGACTAGGCTTAAGGTGAAAATAAATTGAATGAAAATTATTTTACAAACCTAGGGGCAAAAGTGTAAATATGATGAATTTAGGGGCAAAATGTAATTTTGCCATAGTATGATAAATTTAGTAATTAAATGTTTAAATAAACAAAATAAAAGCCAAATTTTGGTTATCTTCAACCCCTTGGCTGAAATTTTGAAGACCACCATGGCTAGGGTTTTGTTTAAGCTTTCCAAGCTCCATAGTAAGTCCGTTCTTGCCCTGTTTTTAATGATTTTCACGTTTTTGAAATCCTTGTAACATGATCTACCTATTTCTACCATTTATTTGAGTTATGATGAAGGTCTAGGGTTTGAACCATGTTATAAATTTGTGTAAATTGATGTTTAATGGTAGATTATGCATGTTTTTGGTTGGAGAAACAACTTTTGCTAAGTGATTTTCAATAAAAATGCTAAAAGGACTAATTTGTAAAAGTTATAAAATTTGTCATAAAAGTGTGATTTAGTAGAAATTGTGGGTTTTATAGTTATGAAAGTGGTTCGCTAGGCTTAAGGTGAAAATAAATTGAATGAAAATTATGTTACAAACCTAGGGAAAAAGTGTAAATATGATGAAATTTAGGGGAAAAAATGTAATTTTTGCCATAGTATGATAAAATTTAGTAATTAAATGTTTAAATAAAGAAAATAAAAGCCAAATTTTGTCATCTTCAACCCTTGGCCGAAATTTTGAAGACCGCCATGGCTAGGGTTTTGTTTAAGCTTTGCAAGCTCCATAGTAAGTCCGTTCTTGCCTGCTTTTTAATTATTTTCACGTTTTGAAATCCTTGTAAAATGTTCTACCTATTTCTACCATTTATTTAGTTATGATGAAGGTCTAAGGTTTGAACCATGTTATAAATTTTGTATTTTGATGTTTAATGGTAGATTATGCATGTTTATGGTTGGAGAAACAACTTTTGCTAAGTGATTTTCAATGAAAATGCTAAAAAGGACTAATTTGTAAAAGTTATAAAATTTGTCATAAAAGTGTGATTTAGTGGAAATTGTGGGTTTTTATAGTTATGAAAGTGGTTCGGCTAGGCTTAAGGTGAAAATAAATTGAATGAAAATTATTTTACAAACCTAGGGGCAAAAGTGTAAATATGATGAAATTTAGGGGAAAAAATGTAATTTTTGCCATAGTATGATAAAATTTAGTAATTAAATGTTTAAATAAAGAAAATAAAAGCCAAATTTTTGTCATCTTCAACCCCTTGGCCGAAATTTTGAAGACCGCCATGGCTAGGGTTTTGTTTAAGCTTTGCAAGCTCCATAGTAAGTCCGTTCTTGCCCCGTTTTTAATTATTTTCACGTTTTTGAAATCCTTGTAAAATGTTCTACCTATTTCTACCATTTATTTAGTTATGATGAAGGTCTAAGGTTTGAACCATGTTATAAATTTTGTATTTTGATGTTTAATGGTAGATTATGCATGTTTATGGTTGGAGAAACAACTTTTGCTAAGTGATTTTCAATGAAAATGCTAAAAAGGACTAATTTGTAAAAGTTATAAAATTTGTCATAAAAGTGTGATTTAGTGGAAATTGTGGGTTTTTATAGTTATGAAAGTGGTTCGGCTAGGCTTAAGGTGAAAATAAATTGAATGAAAATTATTTTACAAACCTAGGGGCAAAAGTGTAAATATGATGAAATTGAGGGGAAAAAATGTAATTTTTTCCATAGTATGATAAACTTTAGTAATTAAATGTTTAAATAAACAAAATAATAGCCAAATTTTGTCATCTTCAACCCCTTGGCGAAATTTTGAAGACCATCATGGCTAGGGTTTTGTTTAAGCTTTCCAAGCTCCATAGTAAGTCCGTTTTACCTGCTTTTAATTATTTTCACATTTTTGAAATCCTTGTAACATGATCTACCTATTTCTACCATTTATTTGAGTTATGATGAAGGTCTAAGGTTTGAACTATGTGATAATTTTTGTATTTTGATGTTTAATGGTAGATTATGCATGTTTATGGTTGGAGAAACAACTTTTGCTAAGTGTTTTTCAATGAAAATGCTAAAAAGGAATAATTTGTAAAAGTTATAAAATTTGTCATAAAAGTATGAGTTTGTGGAAATTGTGTGTTTTTATAGTTATGAAAGTGGTTCGGCTAGGCTTAAGGTGAAAATAAATTGAATGAAAATTATTTTACAAGCCTAGGGGCAAAAGTGTAAATATGATAAAGTTTAGGGGCAAAAATATAATTTTACCATAGTATGATTTTTGGGTTACATTGAATAATGTGACTAATAAGTGTGCTAGATGTGATGTTATAGATCAAAGAAAACAAGATCCGGGCCTAGAACGAGGGAAAACGAGAAATTGACGATTAGGTCCCTCTTAGCCATTTTGGTGTTGAGGCAAGTTCATGTGTAAATAATTCAATATTTTATCATGTTTTAATGCTTTTTTAATGTATGAATTTCTGTGTTTGATTTTTATAATGAGTGTATGAATGATATTGTGGTCAATGAGAATGACATTGTGAACAAGTTCGACAAATATGTGATATCGATAAAAATCTCGTTTGAACCTTAGGAATAATTTAGGATACAATGTGACATGTCACTAGGAAGTATGTGGTTATGAGCTCATGAGATTATGTGTATATGTGACTATGTGAATCCGGTGCTAGTTATGTACGCCCCTTGGTGGTTAGGTAGCCGGCATGTGTTGGGGTACTGTCGACTTGTGTGAGTAGGCCCGTGATTAGCTCGAGAGCGAGCAATGTGTGATATGTGATATGAGGTAGCATGTGGCTACGTATGAAGCACTATGTGCAAGATTTTCGTGTATCCGATTGTATTCCATGTGGTTCAACAGGTAAATCAAAGATGAGCATGATAATGAAATTACTACGTGTGAACAAGCATAAATGTAAGCCTATAATTGTAAATTCAAGATTATTGTGGAAATAATTGTTTATTATCCATTGTGATTGATAGTGTACACACTTTTGATGTTAGATATATGATAAATATAAATGATGATTACATGTTAGGCTTTTGGGCCGAATTGAAATGTGATCTAATATGTTTATATGCTTAAATTGTATTTCAACGGGTATGTTAAGAATGATAAAGCATGCGACTATATTGCGAGTGGTACAGGTATGTACACAGAACTCATGTGAAGTAAATTTGGTAATTGATGAATATGTGGTAAGACTGGATACGAGAAAGTTATGCTGTGAAATATTGATAACCTTGTGACTAAAGATCTACATTTATGATGAATGGATATATGATAAGAATTGAAAAATAATCATGTGTTGTGCTTATGAGCCTAATTGAATTGTGATAAAATACGATGTATATACTTAAGCCGTGATTCAATAGATATGTGAAAGATTGTAAAGCTATATGTGAAAATTATGATTACTCGTAAATGATGTGCATGTTGTTAAGTCAGTTAAAATAACTTGCTAATAATGTGATATGCTATAATGGGGAGATTATGGTTGCTAGTCTAATGCCAAGACATACAATTAGTTTTGTAAGATAAAAGAGTAAGCATTATGAATGAGTAAGTAATAATAATGGGATTTAATGCACATTGTAATAATAGTATCATTACGGATGGATAAAGCAAATGAATGTTAATAGTTGTATATTATTCGCATATGAACTTACTAAGCTTTGAAGCTTACTCCCCTTCCTTTCCCATGTTTTATAAGTTAATTTAGCTAGCTCGGGTTGGAGACCGCTAGAGATGCCATCACACTATCAAGCTATCATTTGGGTATAAGTGAACACAAGTATTTTAAGTTTATGGCATGTATATGGACTTCGTCTTTTGATTAATTATGTCATTATTAATTTGGCCAAGCGTGTTGGCTTATAGTGATTTGGTGATTCATTTTGTATATGGCCATGAGTTATGGTTCATATTGATTATTTGATTGTAAACCTACTCATATATGCATGCATGTGCCAATGTCATACATGATGTGGTTAAAATTGTTTGGCATGGATGAATTGTGGATGTGACTATGTATGTTTGATAATGGAATTGTGAGTAAGTGGCATGATAATAACTAAGACATGAGTATGTTAAATGGAAGTAAACTTCAACTCTTAGTGCATGCAAATTTATAAATTTGGCTTGACAAAGTATGAAGTTTTATGCATGTATTAGTAAAAATGGAATGATCATGATCATGTCTTGTTTGTGTATATTTTAAGTGCTCAATTATGCCATGTTAAGTGCCTTTGAAGTCGTGTATGTGTTTGTGCAAATAAGGGTGGCAATTGGCTTGGAAAATAGCCTTGTAATTGTCCACACGGGTAAACACACGGGCATGTGTCTAGGCCATGTATGGCACACGGTCAGCCCCATGGGCGTGTGATTCGGCCGCGTGTCTTCTGCACCCTAATTAGGTAAAACAAAATGCCCAGTAGTAAACACACAGGCAGAGACACATTGTGTGTCTTTGCGTGTGAAGGACACACCTTCAGACACTGCAGGCGTGTGACTTGGCCGTGTGCCCCTATTTTGTTGATGATGTCATAAACAGAGAGTTACATGGGCTAAAGACACGGGCGTGTCCCAAGTCATACATGCATGTGTGACCACACGACTTACTTATACGGGCGTGTAACTCCCCAAAATAAGAAAATTTTCTAAGTGTTGTAAAAGTTTTGAAAGTTCTCGGTATAGTCCCGAACCACACCCAATGTATGTTTTGGGCATCAAGGGTGTGACAGCCCAAAATTGACCCTAGTCGGGAAGTGGTTTCGGGACCGCTAAACCGAGTCACTGAAATGTTTGAACGTAATATTTATTGTCTAGAATATGTAATTATGAATGTGTGAAAATTTCAAGCTTCGATTTAGTCGATTGCATGTGAATTCAGTTAGTAGGACTTGTGTGACACTTTTGAAATGTGATAGGCTAATCTATAAGGACCTAATAGTGCATGTAATCACTTTTGAAATGTGATAGGCTAATCTATAAGGACCGAAGTGGGGCCCAGTGGGCTTTCGGGCCCATTTGGGTAAAATTGGTAGAAAACGGAAATCTGTTAAATTGCATGATAAGACTGTTAAAACCGTTATGGAATATAGGCTAAATGGGCCTAGATGACGAAATTGGCTAAGTAGGGCCCATTAGGGTTTTAGGCCCAATAACTCGATTTCGCTAAAATGGGCCGTAATCACTGTTTGCACCCATGGATTGTTAGTAATCGTTAATGAACATGGAAACCCTAATTTTGGTAAAATTATGAGATTTCCTTATACCATGAAAATGACCGTTTTGCCCCTAGGTAAAAATGACCATTATACCCCTAGGGTTTATGTATGATTTTAATACATGGGATTTTGATAAATATGGTATGTATGAGATGCACATGACATGTATGATATGCACATGATATGTATGATATGCACATGATGTAATCATAACTGCATTGGGTTGGGTTTTATATGGATGGAGGAAGTGAAAAGGGCTTATGCCCGCTTATCAAAAGGGCTTATGCCCCGATTATCAAAAGGGCTTATGCCCCGATTATAAAAGGGCTTATGCCCCGTTATTGAAAGGGCTTTTGCCCAGTTATTAAAAGAGGCTAGGCCTCGGTTACATGATAAAACAAACTATCTTTGCCAATGGAGAGTATGGCGGGGTGGGTCGAGTTAATCCCACATGGTGTGTTGGTTGGTACGGTGGAGAGTAGCGGATGGTGGGTTGAGTAGTCTCCCAAATGGGTTGCATTCTTTCATTGAAATTATATGTGATATTGAAATGGGCCTAAGGGCCATACCGTTTCTGATAAAGAAAGGCTTGCCCAAGAATATGAAATATGAAAAGGCTTCGGCCCAGTGTTATGGAATATGAAACATGAAAAGGGCTATGGCCCAGTATATGTTGAGATTGGATTTGGGCTTAGACCCAACAGGCTGTTATTGTTTTTGGGCTCTGAAAGGGGCTTGTTGCACACTGAGTTTCCAAACTCACCCCCTTTCCTTAACCTTGCAGGTGAGCCTTAATATGGGGACTTGGACCGGAGAGGATTCAGAGTGGCCACGGTGATCATCTTTGGGCTTTTAAATAAGTGTTGGTTTTCATTTAATTTCCTTTAATTATTATTTATTTTTGGGTTGTAATAAGGCCAATTTTAACTTTCCTTTTATTTCTTTTCGGAATTATTTTAATTTTAATAACTTTAAAAATTGGTTAATAATTATTCAAATGGGCTAGACTTAGGACGTGTTTTCAAAATGATACTTGTTTTCAAAATATCTCAACACCACGATTAATCTATTTATCAAAGACGTCCACTTAAACAAATTTAAACTCGATATAACAAAGTGTGGCTATGGTTGTGGGCATGTCTAGGATTGGATCCAATTAAAGAGCTTGGTACTTAAGCAGCCTTCATAGCTCACCTCCTCCTGTCTCGGAGACCTACACGGTGCCCGACTTCCATACACTTTGTTAACTCAATAAAATGTATGGTTTTAAAACACTAAAACGAACGTGGGTTTTCAACTCCAATGTGGCACGCCGATTCGGCCATAACGTCTGGGCCGGGTTTGGGGTGTTGCATAATGCATGTTTATGGTTGGAGAAACAACTTTTGCTAAGTGATTTTCAATAAAAATGCTAAAAAGGACTAATTTGTAAAAGTTATAAAATTTTTCATAAAAGTGTGATTTAGTGGAAATTGTGGGTTTTTATAGTTATGAAAGTGGTTCGACTAGGCTTAAGGTGAAAATAAATTGAATGAAAATTATTTTACAAACCTAGGGGCAAAAGTGTAAATATGATGAAATTTAGGGGCAAAAATGTAATTTTTGCCATAGTATGATAAATTTAGTAATTAAATGTTTAAATAAACAAAATAAAAGCCAAATTTTGGTTATCTTCAACCCTTGGCGAAATTTGAAGACCACCATGGCTAGGGTTTTGTTTAAGCTTTCCAAGCTCCATAGTAAGTCCGTTCTTGCCTGCTTTTTAATGATTTTCACGTTTTTGAAATCCTTGTAACATGATCTACCTATTTCTACCATTTATTTGAGTTATGATGAAGGTCTAGGGTTTGAACCATGTTATAAATTTGTGTATTTTGATGTTTAATGGTAGATTATGCATGTTTTTGGTTGGAGAAACAACTTTTGCTAAGTGATTTTCAATGAAAATGCTAAAAGGACTAATTTGTAAAAGTTATAAAATTTGTCATAAAAGTGTGATTTAGTGGAAATTGTGGGTTTTATAGTTATGAAAGTGGTTCGCTAGGCTTAAGGTGAAAATAAATTGAATGAAAATAATTTTACAAGCCTAGGGGAAAAAGTGTAAATATGATAAAATTTAGTGGCAAAAATTTAATTTTTTCCATAGTATGATAAAATGTAGTAATTAAATATTTAAATAAACAAAATAAAAGAGAAATTTTTGTCATCTTCAACCCCTTGGCCAAAATTTTGAAGACCACTATGGGTAGGGTTTTGTTTAAGGTTTCCAAGCTCCATAATAAGTCCGTTCTTGCCCCATTTTTAATGAGTTTCATGTTTTTGAAATCCTTGTAACATGATCTACCTATTTCTACCATTTATTTGAGTTATGATGAAGGTCTAGGGTTTGAACCATGTTATAAATTTGTGTATTTTGATGTTTAATGGTAGATTATGCATGTTTATGGTTGGAGAAACAACTTTTGCTAAGTGATTTTCAATAAAAATGCTAAAAAGGACTAATTTGTAAAAGTTATAAAATTTGTCATAAAAGTGTGATTTAGTGGAAATTGTGGGTTTTTATAGTTATGAAAGTGGTTCGACTAGGCTTAAGGTGAAAATAAATTGAATGAAAATTATTTTACAAACCTAGGGGCAAAAGTGTAAATATGATGAAATTTAGGGGCAAAAATGTAATTTTTGCCATAGTATGATAAATTTAGTAATTAAATGTTTAAATAAACAAAATAAAAGCCAAATTTTGGTTATCTTCAACCCCTTGGCTGAAATTTTGAAGACCACCATGGCTAGGGTTTTGTTTAAGCTTTCCAAGCTCCATAGTAAGTCCGTTCTTGCCCCGTTTTTAATGATTTTCACGTTTTTGAAATCCTTGTAACATGATCTACCTATTTCTACCATTTATTTGAGTTATGATGAAGGTCTAGGGTTTGAACCATGTTATAAATTTGTGTAAATTGATGTTTAATGGTAGATTATGCATGTTTTTGGTTGGAGAAACAACTTTTGCTAAGTGATTTTCAATAAAAATGCTAAAAAGGACTAATTTGTAAAAGTTATAAAATTTGTCATAAAAGTGTGATTTAGTAGAAATTGTGGGTTTTTATAGTTATGAAAGTGGTTCGGCTAGGCTTAAGGTGAAAATAAATTGAATGAAAATTATGTTACAAACCTAGGGGAAAAAGTGTAAATATGATGAAATTTAGGGGAAAAAATGTAATTTTTGCCATAGTATGATAAAATTTAGTAATTAAATGTTTAAATAAAGAAAATAAAAGCCAAATTTTTGTCATCTTCAACCCCTTGGCCGAAATTTTGAAGACCGCCATGGCTAGGGTTTTGTTTAAGCTTTGCAAGCTCCATAGTAAGTCCGTTCTTGCCCCGTTTTTAATTATTTTCACGTTTTTGAAATCCTTGTAAAATGTTCTACCTATTTCTACCATTTATTTAGTTATGATGAAGGTCTAAGGTTTGAACCATGTTATAAATTTTGTATTTTGATGTTTAATGGTAGATTATGCATGTTTATGGTTGGAGAAACAACTTTTGCTAAGTGATTTTCAATGAAAATGCTAAAAGGACTAATTTGTAAAAGTTATAAAATTTGTCATAAAAGTGTGATTTAGTGGAAATTGTGGGTTTTATAGTTATGAAAGTGGTTCGGCTAGGCTTAAGGTGAAAATAAATTGAATGAAAATTATTTTACAAACCTAGGGGCAAAAGTGTAAATATGATGAAATTTAGGGGCAAAAATGTAATTTTGCCATAGTATGATAAAATTTAGTAATTAAATGTTTAAATAAAGAAAATAAAAGCCAAATTTTGTCATCTTCAACCCTTGGCGAAATTTTGAAGACCGCCATGGCTAGGGTTTTGTTTAAGCTTTGCAAGCTCCATAGTAAGTCCGTTCTTGCCCGCTTTTAATTATTTTCACGTTTTGAAATCCTTGTAAAATGTTCTACCTATTTCTACCATTTATTTAGTTATGATGAAGGTCTAAGGTTTGAACCATGTTATAAATTTTGTATTTTGATGTTTAATGGTAGATTATGCATGTTTATGGTTGGAGAAACAACTTTTGCTAAGTGATTTTCAATGAAAATGCTAAAAAGGACTAATTTGTAAAAGTTATAAAATTTGTCATAAAAGTGTGATTTAGTGGAAATTGTGGGTTTTTATAGTTATGAAAGTGGTTCGGCTAGGCTTAAGGTGAAAATAAATTGAATGAAAATTATTTTACAAACCTAGGGGCAAAAGTGTAAATATGATGAAATTGAGGGGAAAAAATGTAATTTTTTCCATAGTATGATAAACTTTAGTAATTAAATGTTTAAATAAACAAAATAATAGCCAAATTTTTGTCATCTTCAACCCCTTGGCCGAAATTTTGAAGACCATCATGGCTAGGGTTTTGTTTAAGCTTTCCAAGCTCCATAGTAAGTCCGTTCTTACCCCGTTTTTAATTATTTTCACATTTTTGAAATCCTTGTAACATGATCTACCTATTTCTACCATTTATTTGAGTTATGATGAAGGTCTAAGGTTTGAACTATGTGATAAATTTTTGTATTTTGATGTTTAATGGTAGATTATGCATGTTTATGGTTGGAGAAACAACTTTTGCTAAGTGTTTTTCAATGAAAATGCTAAAAAGGAATAATTTGTAAAAGTTATAAAATTTGTCATAAAAGTATGAGTTTGTGGAAATTGTGTGTTTTTATAGTTATGAAAGTGGTTCGGCTAGGCTTAAGGTGAAAATAAATTGAATGAAAATTATTTTACAAGCCTAGGGCAAAAGTGTAAATATGATAAAGTTTAGGGCAAAATATAATTTTACCATAGTATGATTTTTGGGTTACATTGAATAATGTGACTAATAAGTGTGCTAGATGTGATGTTATAGATCAAAGAAAACAAGATCCGTGCCTAGAACGAGGGAAAACGAGAAATTGACGATTAGGTCCCTCTTAGCCATTTTGGTGTTGAGGCAAGTTCATGTGTAAATAATTCAATATTTTATCATGTTTTAATGCTTTTTTAATGTATGAATTTCTGTGTTTGATTTTTATAATGAGTGTATGAATGATATTGTGGTCAATGAGAATGACATTGTGAACAAGTTCGACAAATATGTGATATCGATAAAAATCTCGTTTGAACCTTAGGAATAATTTAGGATACAATGTGACATGTCACTAGGAAGTATGTGGTTATGAGCTCATGAGATTATGTGTATATGTGACTATGTGAATCCGGGTGCTAGTTATGTACGTCCTACTGGTGGTTAGGTAGCCCGGCATGTGTTGCGGGTACCTGTCAGCTTGTGTGAGTAGGCCCGTGATTAGCTCGAGAGCGAGCAATGTGTGATATGTGATATGAGGTAGCATGTGGCTACGTATGAAGCACTATGTGCAAGATTTTCGTGTATCCGATTGTATTCCATGTGGTTCAACAGGTAAATCAAAGATGAGCATGATAATGAAATTACTACGTGTGAACAAGCATAAATGTAAGCCTATAATTGTAAATTCAAGATTATTGTGGAAATAATTGTTTATTATCCATTGTGATTGATAGTGTACACACTTTTGATGTTAGATATATGATAAATATAAATGATGATTACATGTTAGGCTTTTGGGCCGAATTGAAATGTGATCTAATATGTTTATATGCTTAAATTGTATTTCAACGGGTATGTTAAGAATGATAAAGCATGCGACTATATTGCGAGTGGTACAGGTATGTACACAGAACTCATGTGAAGTAAATTTGGTAATTGATGAATATGTGGTAAGACTGGATACGAGAAAGTTATGCTGTGAAATATTGATAACCTTGTGACTAAAGATCTACATTTATGATGAATGGATATATGATAAGAATTGAAAAATAATCATGTGTTGTGCTTATGAGCCTAATTGAATTGTGATAAAATACGATGTATATACTTAAGCCGTGATTCAATAGATATGTGAAAGATTGTAAAGCTATATGTGAAAATTATGATTACTCGTAAATGATGTGCATGTTGTTAAGTCAGTTAAAATAACTTGCTAATAATGTGATATGCTATAATGGGGAGATTATGGTTGCTAGTCTAATGCCAAGACATACAATTAGTTTTTGTAAGATAAAAGAGTAAGCATTATGAATGAGTAAGTAATAATAATGGGATTTAATGCACATTGTAATAATAGTATCATTACGGATGGATAAAGCAAATGAATGTTAATAGTTGTATATTATTCGCATATGAACTTACTAAGCTTTGAAGCTTACTCCCCTTCCTTTCCCATGTTTTATAAGTTAATTTAGCTAGCTCGGGTTGGAGACCGCTAGAGATGCCATCACACTATCAAGCTATCATTTGGGTATAAGTGAACACAAGTATTTTAAGTTTATGGCATGTATATGGACTTCGTCTTTTGATTAATTATGTCATTATTAATTTGGCCAAGCGTGTTGGCTTATAGTGATTTGGTGATTCATTTTGTATATGGCCATGAGTTATGGTTCATATTGATTATTTGATTGTAAACCTACTCATATATGCATGCATGTGCCAATGTCATACATGATGTGGTTAAAATTGTTTGGCATGGATGAATTGTGGATGTGACTATGTATGTTTGATAATGGAATTGTGAGTAAGTGGCATGATAATAACTAAGACATGAGTATGTTAAATGGAAGTAAACTTCAACTCTTAGTGCATGCAAATTTATAAATTTGGCTTGACAAAGTATGAAGTTTTATGCATGTATTAGTAAAAATGGAATGATCATGATCATGTCTTGTTTGTGTATATTTTAAGTGCTCAATTATGCCATGTTAAGTGCCTTTGAAGTCGTGTATGTGTTTGTGCAAATAAGGGTGGCAATTGGCTTGGAAAATAGCCTTGTAATTGTCCACACGGGTAAACACACGGGCATGTGTCTAGGCCATGTATGGCACACGGTCAGCCCCATGGGCGTGTGATTCGGCCGCGTGTCTTCTGCACCCTAATTAGGTAAAACAAAATGCCCAGTAGTAAACACACAGGCAGAGACACGACTGTGTGTCTTTGCCGTGTGAAGGACACAGCCTTCGCACACGGGCGTGTGACTTGGCCGTGTGCCCCTATTTTGTTGATGATGTCATAAACAGAGAGTTACATGGGCTAAAGACACGGGCGTGTCCCAAGTCATACATGCATGTGTGACCACACGACTTACTTATACGGGCGTGTAACTCCCCAAAATAAGAAAATTTTCTAA
The DNA here is from genome assembly GCF_025698485.1 of Gossypium arboreum. NCBI lineage: Eukaryota > Viridiplantae > Streptophyta > Magnoliopsida > Malvales > Malvaceae > Gossypium > Gossypium arboreum. Next base: position 91,295,872 of record NC_069075.1, on the reverse strand, counting down.
GTGTTGTAAAAGTTTTGAAAGTTCTCGGTATAGTCCCGAACCACACCCAATGTATGTTTTGGGCATCAAGGGTGTGACAGCCCAAAATTGACCCTAGTCGGGAAGTGGTTTCGGGACCGCTAAACCGAGTCACTGAAATGTTTGAACGTAATATTTATTGTCTAGAATATGTAATTATGAATGTGTGAAAATTTCAAGCTTCGATTTAGTCGATTGCATGTGAATTCAGTTAGTAGGACTTGTGTGACACTTTTGAAATGTGATAGGCTAATCTATAAGGACCTAATAGTGCATGTAATCAAAAGGGAGGACTTGCATGTTAAATTTCCCCCCCTAAGTGCTAGTGGCCGGCCATGACAAAGAGTGATGGGCAAAAACATGTCATAAAACATGTTGTGACAATGGTGTATGTAAGGAAAAAATAAAATAATGAGCATGGGAATTGAATAATGAAAGGGAAGAAAAAAAAAAGAGAATGGTGTGAGTGTTCCCCCCTTTGCCGTGAGTTGAAGAAAAGAGAAAAAAAAAATTTTGTTCATCCTTTTTTCATTCTTTTGGCCGAAAATTCTAAGGGAGAAGAAAGGAGTTCTTGCTCATGTTTGGTTTGGAAGAGGATTAGGAAGAGGTTTGGCCATCCTTGTACCTAGATTAAGGTATGTTTGATGTTGTGCCATGAGATTCATGCATGTTTTTAGTTGCTAGCTTGAGTTCTAATTAACCATGGTTCAAATCTTTGCTAAGTCATGGGGATGATATTCGGTCAAGGTGGATTTTGTGTTAATGTCATTGCATGCTAAATGTGAAGCTTGTTAATGATACTTGTGATGGTGGATTGATGACTCTTAAATCTTCTTTTTAGCATTTTTGAGTGAGGCATTAAGTTCCTTGTTCAATCGTGACCAAAATTGAAATGGTATGGGGTTGTAAGGCATTCGGCCATGGTAGGAAGTAAAAGAAAACTATGGTCGTTGTTCATGTTATTTGGATGAGAAATGGTAGTAAGGTGAAGTACAAATGTTAGTGTTTGATTTACTAGTGTATATGTATGTATTAGCCTAGTTTTGAACTTGAAACAAAATGGTGTTTAGTCGATACAAGTGACCATACTTGTAGAATGTATCAAGTGTTGCAATCGGCCTCAACATAGACATGTATGTTCGGCCACATGAATGAGTACATATGTTGATGTGTATGTTCGGCCTTAGGTAGCCTATTGATGGCTTTAGCTTGACTTAGAAAATTCGGCTAAGGGGAAATATTAACTAGTATGTTGAATTCGATTCGTGATTTCGTACACATGTGACTCTAATGTCTAATATATATATGGGCTAAGTACCTTGAGCTTCTCTTTGATGTTTGAATGAATTGTATTGAATTGCTTGATGTAATTAAAAATGTGCATGACCATTGTGTATTTGAGCTAAAGGGTGGCCATATGACCGTTTAAACTCCTTGTCATATTCGGCCATAAGCTAGCATAATGAGATTTTAATAAGTTAAATTTGTGTGAATTAGCTCAAGAGCTTAGAGGACCACAGTTGGATAAGGGAAAGGAAAAAGTGACCGAATAGCCATCGAAATCGTTCAACAACATCCGAGGTAAGTTTTCGAGTAATGGAACTTAGATTATGATCTAATTAGATTATGTAATAAACAAATCAAAATCATGTCCTTGTATGTGGCTATTGAGCCGAAATTGTAAGTATGATAAGTGTCTTGTGTTTGAGCTTTGGTAATGAGAATGTAACAAGGATGTGTTATGATTTGTTGATATATGTGCTTGGTTATTCGAATGGTATCCGGGCTAAGTCCCGAAGGCTTTTGTGCTAAGTGACTAAATCCAGGTCAATTCCCGAAGGCATTTGTGCGAGTTACCAAAACCGGGTTGAGTCCCGAAGGCATTTGTGCGAGTTACCAAAACCGGGTTAAGTCCCGAAGGCATTTGTGCGAGTTATTAAATCCGGGCTAATTCCCGAAGGCAATTGTGCGAATTACTATGACCGGGCTATGTCCCGAAGACAATCGAGCGAGTCGCTATATCCGGTTAAATTCCGAAGGTACGTGATTCGGGAATGAGCAATCTTGCTATAAAAATTTCAGTTAATACGCTTGCAAAAATTCCAGCAATGAGGTATGTTTGTATGTGCTTTGAATTAGTTGAGCCCTTACAAATAAGTATTCGCTCGATTGATAAGCGAGCTACCACCTTTAGCTAAGTTGATCTTTTGTGTATGAACATAAGGGTTGGTAATGTGAAGTAAGTATGATATTGAGAATGTGTGCATATGAAATTATCCTTTTAGCTATATGAATGCTATGCTTTTGTTGTGCTGGAATCCCTTGCTCAAAACTTACTAAGCATAAATTGCTTACTCCGTTTCTTTGTTCTCTGTTTTATAGATTTTGGCTCGTCAGCTATCGGATTCGGGATTTTTGGAAGTCGAAGTCTCCCACACTATCAAAGCCCCCCCCTTTTTTGGTACAATTTTGGTTGAACTTTGAAATGGCATGTATAGGACTACCCTTTTTGTTGTTGGTCATGTACCCATGGATTTTGTGTAAATTTGGATAGCCATGTGAAAATGGCTTATATACGTTTTAGCATAGTACCATAATCGTTTTGTATGTTGATCATTAAGAGGTATGGAAATGTTTGGAAACGATTAGCCATTGTAATGGTTAATCATGATCATACTTTGTGCCATGTATGCAAAAAGGGCTAATTGAATCATGGAAATTATGAAATAGGTAAAGTCTACCTCAAAGGCAGATGCTGACAGCAGCAGTGATGTGGATGTGAAAAATCACTAAAAATTGTAGAGATGTAATTAAATAGTGAATAAATTATGTAAATGAACCTTGATGAATCTACTTTCATATGGAAGAAACGAAACGGTCATATGAGTTATATGTTAAGAGATATTTAGGTTTTCATGGAACAGGGCCAGAACGGTTTCTGGAATCCCTATTCCGACTTTGGAAATTCACTATAAATTAACCAGAGATAATTAGGAGTCATGCCATATATTTATAGATTCCTCTTTGAGTATAGTTTCTATAGAAACAAACGGTATCAGTATTGAAGCCCTGTAAAGGGAGATATCCAAGTCGTAATATGCAAAAGTCAGTGTAGTCGATCCCTGTAATAGGGGAGACTTTAACTAATAAACTGTACTAATTGGCCCAACCAAAAATTCTAGAAAAAAAATATGTAGATGAACATATGAGTCTAGTTTCAGGGAAAAATTACGAAACTGATTTTCGAGCTTTGAAACTCAAGATATGATTTTTAAGGCCACAGTGACGCAGTAACCAGCTTGTCTGGAAATTTTTTTAAATGGACTGTGAAAATAATTAAGTCTGTGTGCACCTTGTGTTTGACTCCGGTAACGGACTCGGGTACGGGGTGTTACAAAGGGCCCTTATAAGGGATGCTATGCATGTGAATGAAAAGTTTTAAATTTGGACGCAAATTAATGTCTCCATTTTGTATGATTGTGTGAGTTTATGTCCGGTAACGCCTCGTTCCCTATTCCGACATCGAATATGAGTAAGGGGTGTTAAACTCTCTACCCGTATGCTTGATACTAAGCATTCTGTTTTGCAACCATTTAGGTGCAGGGGACACACGGCCGGATCACACACCCTTGGGGCTGACCGTGTGTCACACATGGCCTAGACACATGCCCATGTGTCTACCCGTGTGGAAAAAAAACAAGGCTATTTACCAGGCCATTTTGCCACCCTTATTCACACATACACTTACTCCAATTCAAAGGCACAAAACAATACATACTTGGGCAACCAAAACATCCACATTCAGGGTTAAAACATATCAACTTAATGTCTTTATCTAACACATTCACTACATTTATTAAGCCCTAAATCAAACATAAAAATCTCACATTCATTAGGCTTTATTTAGTTACTATCTAGTTACCAAATTATACTCAAATTCCTCATCTCATCAATAGGTCACAATTCCAAACATTACACAATCATGCCATAAATCACATTTCCAAATATTTCACATTTACCAAGCATATCATGATCATATCACCATTGACATTGACACATATATGCATATACTTAAGCTTACAACCATGTTAGCCAATCTAAGCCAACTTACTTGGCCAAATAGCAAAACAAGCCTTTGACAATTACAAGCCATTACATTGGCTAAAATCATATGACACATATAACCAAATAGCTAAGTCCCTATACATGCCATAAACCCAAAATAGTTGGATTCATCAATACCCAAAATGATAGCTTTATAGTGTGATAGAATCTCCGGCGACCTCCAACTCGAGCTAGCTTCACGACATTCTAAAACATGGGAAAGGAAGGGGGTAAGGTATATAGCTTAGTAAGACCGTATGAAAATAATAAGCAACTCTTACTAATCATTTACCAAGTTTAACAATATAAACATAAGGTAATATAAATTGCTATAAATCTCACAGTTATAATTTATTCAATCACATTGTTTGCTCTATCAATTTGCAAGCAAAATTTAATATGTCTCGGCCTTAGCCTAACAACCATAATCTTTCCATTACACAGATTACCAAAATCAACCAATCATTTCAACCTCATAATAAACATACACATAATATGAGTATTCACATATCAAATATATATATTTTAACATCTTTCATTTGTTTAGACCTCATATTTTCCCACAATTATTTTAATAGGCAATTGTGCCAACCTTTCCTTTATCTCATATCCAATACATCACAATTTGTGTGAATCAAACATATTATGCTATAACTCAATTTTGGCCCGATAGCCAATTACAGAATCGCCAACCAAATTTACTATGTATTTCATACAACACAAGTATATATCAATAATCATAAGGCTTTAACAAAAACGGTCTCATAGAAACCATGAACTCGCTTCATGAAGTCAATGCTTATAAACTTTATGTACATACCTGTACCTATTTCGTAACATAGTCACATACTTTTTCATCTTTGACATACTCGTCGGATTACCCACTAAACTCTTGGAATACTATCGGATACACGGAAAGTCTTGCACATAAGTGCCATATGTGTAGCCAATGCTACCTCATATCTCATAACGCATAAGGCTCTCACACGAGCTAATCACGGGCTTGCTCACATAAGCTGTCAGTCAAGACATAGCTACACGGGCTACTCACACAAGTTGTCAGGTATTCGCAACACATGCTGGACTACCCAGCCACTGGTAGGACGTACATGACAAGCACCCGGATTCACATAGATCACATAACACATGGTTTCCTAGTGACATATCACTTGTATCCTAAACTATTTCTAAGGGTTCAATCGGGATTTTCTCATCGTCGAAACTTCATTGAATATTTCCATAGAAAAAATCATACAATTTATGCAATATTAAGCATTAAATACATACCATGACATTGCGTTATTTACACACAAACTTACCTTGGCATAAAAATGGCGAAAAAGACCTAACCGTCAAATACTTGTTTTTCCCTCATTCTAACTCCAAACCTTGTTTTTCGTGATCTATAATTTCAAATTTAACTTATTTAGTCATTATACTATTCAAATCAGCCCAAAATCACATTATGAAAAAATTACATTTTTGCCCCTAAAGTTTGACATTTTTACAATTTAGTCCCTAGGCTCGTAAAGTGAAATGTAATCACTTTCTTCAATACCCATGCCTAGCCAAACCTTATACATGCTTATAGAGGCCCATATTTTTCTTTTATTCACATTTTAACACAAATTTTTAACTTTTTACAAATAAGTCCTTTTTAGGCATTTTCACGGAGAATCACTTAGCAAAAGTCGTTTATCATACACCAAACATACATTTTCTATCATTATACATCAAAATACACAAATATCCATCATGGGTAAAATTTTATACCTTGATTATTTCTTAAATTAGTGGTAGAAATAGATAGATTATGTTACAAGGATTTCAAAAACAAAAAAATCATTAAAAACGGGGCTAGAACGAACTTACAATCGAGCTTGGAAGCTTGAAAAACCCTAGCCATGGTTCTCCTTATGAAATTCAGCCATGGGGTAGAAGATGGATAAATTTTGGCTTTTAATTCGGTTTTTTAATTCTTTTAATTACCAAATTACTAAAATGCCCTTAATGAAAAAATTTAGAAACATACCTAACCATGTCCATTTTTGTCCAAAAACTTAAAAAATGGTCTAATTACCATCGAAAGACCTCCAATTTAAAATTTCATAACAATTAGACACCTCTAGCATGTAGAACTGAACTTTTGCACTTTTTACAATTTAGTCCTTTTGACCAAATTGAGTGCCCAAACATCAAATTGTTAAACGAATTTTTCAAGAAATCATTCCGTAAAATTGTAAACAATAAAAATATAATAAAAATCATTTTTTCTACGTCAGACTCGTGGTCCCGAAACTACAGTTTCGACTGCCCCAAAATCGGGCTATTACAACTCTTCCTCCTTTAAGGATTTTCGTCCCCGAAAATTTTACCAAAAATAGGTTTAGGTAACATTCTCGTAATTCCTCTACCTTATTGAAGAGTCCTCTTTGAGGGCAATACTTCCAAAAGCACTCTATCATTGATCTAGAATCCAATATCTTAAAATTTCAAATCTGAATACCACTTATGTCAGTCTAAAGTTGCTTTCAACTTTCATGAATCACTTTCATCTTTTTCCCTAGAATCACAAATCAATTCCACTTCGTATATCTCTTTCCAATAACCTTTAAGCTCTGAAACACAGTGCCGGAGCATATCGCCAAAGATCTGAATTACTCTTTCATGCTTACCATCAATTTAAAAATGGATTACATTGCCAAGATGCAACTGCGTACTCTGATTATATTCCTAATCATCAGAGCATCTTTTTCAAATAACTGCATATTTATTACTCCTTAAATGAACAAACGAGCTACTACTGGGTCTCGTACAACTTTTCTGCATAAGCTCTGGATAATTCATTACGTGAATTCTATCTTAGAGTAGTAATAACAGAAATCAGAATCAAAAGTCGTCTCACACTGTACTCGTTTAATTTACCACTTACTATCAAATTTCTGAGGTTCTCAATCTTACAAAAAAAACATCGCTTTAGCTTTCTAATTTAGCTAGATTCAAACTTCCATAAAATAAGATTAATCATGTAAACTCACAAAATGAATAAAGGCTTTCTATTCAAGCATCTGTAACTATATCTACTTCCCCAAAGATTAATCGTTAACTATTCAAAATCTTTCAATAGTTCAGGCCATCAACATAGTCTTAATTTAGATTTTTTTGTAACATTAGATACTTTATACTCTTGGAATTAAGGAGCATATGACATTTTTAGTCGAACAAATGATGTCATCAATTTTTCAACATAGACATACTAGCGGCTGACTCTAAGCCACTCATCGAACAATTCTTTTAATGAGACTTTAACCATCTAAAAACATAAACTGTCACTTTACATTCTTGTATTAAAACACATTCCAATCCGTTCGATAGTGCATTAATAAAAAATTACAAATTATTTACTCAACTCAAACATAACTCAAACCAGTGCTTCGGTTAATAACAAGTTCAACTGTTTTCAATTTTGCTAATATGCAACAAATCATTCAAACTTTCACAACTGTGATAACTTTATCAATTGGAACAATTTTAATTTATAACAACATCATTCAATTAGAACAAATCTAATAGGTATATCTCTGTATCATACTTTCTAGAATATGAATTCTTTCTTCAAACTATCCGTCTATTCATCCATGAATGTACAAGATTTTATTTTCTTACCTGAGGATAAACTTAAATGCATATAACTCAAATTACCTTTTAACTGACTAGCTCGCTCAGATAAAAACAATTGAGTCGACCTCAACCATCAAATAATAACATATCGAAATACTCATTTCTTGATGCTGTTAAGCAACTCAAACACACAATCTTTATAATACCCTTAACATTCTAATCAAATTTACAACTGCATTAGCTCAAGGAAACAAAATATCCTAATTGAACTCATTGATCTTAATCAACTTACCTGGGAAAAGAATACCATCATACAATTTGAGCTTGAGCTTATAACGCCCCAAATTTGGGCCTAGAAGTATTAAGTTTGAGCAGGGGTGCAGTTAGGAGACTGTACATAAATATTTAATTGTGAAGGAAGTGACACAATTGAGTGTTTGGCTTAGTGGTTGTGTGCTTTGGAAATGTCTGAGAAGTCATGGGTTCAAGTCTTGGCTTCTACAAAATTTTGGTTTTTAAAGATAAAACCCCTACCTTTGGTCAGTAGGGTTATAAATTAAACTTGGTAAGGTATGACATAAAAAGCCTGCTGGTTTAGTGGATAGTGGCATGTAGAGTGTTTTAGTGGTTTGAGGTTCGAATCTTTGCTTGTGCAAATGGAGATTATTTTTACTGTTGGCTATGGGAGGTAGTAGAGTTTGACTAAAACACTGCAGAGTGGAGTGGAGTTTGAATTGGTCATGGAGGGATTGTAGGAGGGATTGTAGGAGGGTGTTGAGGAGAGATATGAGGAGAGATTTTAGGAGGAAATTGTGGAGAGTTAAGGGGTAAGTAGATGTTGTGCCGAGTGGGGACTCTAGACTCCCTTTGTGTGTTCAGTTGTGAAGAGAGTGAAGAGATGTTTAGGGTGTTGAAGGCTGAACGAGTTTGTGAAGTATTTTTGGCCGGGAAAATTCGGCTATAGGCTTTTAGGGTACCGTTTTGGTGTTAGCTAACCATAGGTCATTTTCGTTTCAATTCCTCGGGTTGGCAATTTTACTTCTTTTGTTTTGTTTTGGCTCTAGTCGAAGACTCTTGAAAACCTCTCAGACTTTTGATCTTTTTCTTTGGCTGAATACCTAAAGTGACATCTTACTTTTCATTTTTCCTTCTTCTTTGTCCCCTCTTTTCTAAAGCCGAATACTCCTTTTCCCAATTTCATTCTTCCTTCCTTTGTTCTTTGGCAGTCTAAATCATTCCCTATCTTTCTTTGTTGCCCGAATACCCTAAGTACTGTTCACTTCTTCTTCTCTGTTCTCCAAAATGATTACCCTCTATCTTTGGGTAGCTGAAATTGTCAAGGACTAGTTATTTTCTCCTTTCTCCTTTTATCATTCCCTTGGTCGATTCTTGCTAAAGTGCTGCCGAAATTCCTTTGACTTGTTGAGTAAGTGTACTATGGTTTGTTTTCCCCCTTAGTCAAATCTCATTTGGTTTCTTCTCAAATATTCAGCTTTTGGTATCTCTTAGGCTGATTGTTTGCTTTCTCTCTTTCCTACCATGGGGTAGTATTCATCTAACACCTTTTTAATTCCTTGTTCATTCGATTGTTATTAGGGGCTCAATTTCTATAATCAGGGTGCTTAGCCGATTACCTTGTCCTTGCAAGTGGTACCTTCTCTATTGGTAAGTACTTTAATCCTAGGTACAATTAAGTGGGGTTATGGAGTTTGATGATTTGGTTAATTGTTCTTCTGAAGGTAAAGATTTTGGAAGGAGTACGTGGAGATAGAGCAAGGGAAGGTTGTGATTATTGTTTGGTAAGTAGATGTTTTGGTTGTAGCGGTTTAAATATTATGGTATTGAATTAACAAGGGTTGAAACTAATGAGGGGTTGTGGTTGATCATAGGTTCTCATTTCAGAAGTGGTTCGGTTGCAACTGCATAGCAGGTGTGTATTCACACACCGAATAAACTGTAGATCGGCAAAAGCCAAAAAGCTGAAATGCCGAAAGGATGGCCTTTTGGCCACATGGGTGTGCAAATGCACATGTGGTAAGCCAAGCCCACGAATCATGGGCATAAGACGATAGAGGCTGCGATGAGCATTCTCATGGGTTTGGGCCGTTCTGGGCCACGATGGGCCGAAATAGGCTGTGTGGGCCCAATGGGCTTGTGGGCTCTATACGGATAAATTTTGCAATATATGGAAAATACTGGACTGGGCTGTGTAGTTAGCATGGCCGTGGTAACTTTTGGGATTGATGGGCCACAAGGGCGTGTGGGCCCACTTGGGCCCCAAAATGGGCCTTGGGCCCATTTACACTGTTAGGAACCTTAAGGCTACACGAGTCACTCGAGGCGACTGTAGACTTTCTGATCATTCGATATGAGTGCCTAGACCCCAAGTCTGCTAAAATGACCAAAATACCCCTATAGGGTAAAATGATTATTTTACCCCTAGAGGGTAAATGACAGATTTGTGTTGCGATTTGACTGTACTGAGCATGACATCCTAGATACTTGTATGATTTATGACATGACATTCTGCATGGGGTTGGGATATTGTTATAGAGGAAGTGTACTGTAATTATGGCTTTACCACATATACTGTTACTAACAACTTTGTTGCGTTACTGATACTGGCAGCTTTGCTGTGATATTAGTGTGTTGGCTGGGTGGGTCAACTTTGTCCCCACATGGTGTGTTGGTGGTACGGAGTGGTGTGTTGGCTGGTTTGGGTTGGGTTGCATGATTGTACTGTATTGTTACTGCTTTGGGCTAAGGCCCACACTGTTACTACTTCGTAATAGGCTCAGGCCCAGACTGTTACTGATCTAGGCTTAGGCCCAGACTGTGTTATTCACTGTTTGCTTGATATTGGGATTACACACTAAGTTTTAGTAAACTCACCCATTTGTTTTAACTGTTCAGGTAATCCTTAGGTGGATCAGTGCTGCAGGGGACTCGGAGATGACCACACTACTACTTCTGTTTTCTTTTATTCACTATTAGTGTTCATTTTGGGTTTTGAATTATGTAATAAGGCCTCTCTGGATTTTATTTTTAATTTGGATATTTATATTTCTTTTGCTTTAATACTGCTAGCAGTACGGAAAATTTGTTAGTTTTCAGAAGGATAAATGTTTTTCAAAAATACCACGGATATGAAACTGATTTAAGAGTTTCTGCAAGAAACAACGTTTTAAACAAACGAATTACATTTTGAAAATAAACGACAAGTCTTGAAATCATCTTCAAAGACATTCAAAAAGGTTTAATAAATAATGGGTTTTTAACAATTTTGCACTTTACGAAAAACACTTCAATGTGACATCGCCAGATTTGGCCATAATGTCCAGGCCGAGTTTGGGGTGTTACAGAGCTTCCACTATCTATACCCTTACCGATGTCAATTCCTTTCACGAAAATTAGAGAAATCTTGATACCAGAATCACCACGTTCCTAGGAACGAACCGGAAATGCACCCATAATAGACATAGTTATCATAAGCCAAAGAACACACTTTAAAGATGAGCCAAGATTGATAATTTATGAAATAAAGATGATAAGAAAATAGAGATAAAGAAATCCAAAATGCGATACCATACCAGAAGCCCGATAATATAACTCATAAGAAAATAATAAGGATCTTGATAATTCCTTAGAGAAAATCAGAAGAAAAACAATGTTTACACGCTCTGGAATCAATTGTGACAGAGATAATATATATTTTCCAAATATATATATATAGAACAAAATAAAATCAAGTAGAAATAGAAGAATAGCCTCCAATAATTTTTTTTCACCATCAACTTTTATTCTAAACATAATAGAATAGAACCCCAAAGAGAGAGATAAGATATGTTGATCATCAACCAACCCGACCAACAGTGTTTTCATCTAACATTATAACCAGCTAGCATTCTCATATGATAAGAATTTCAAAAGGAAACGAACAATCGCATATATCTCTGAGGATAAACAAATATATAACATTCCCAGGAGAGATCATCATAATCTAGTCAATTACAACTGTTACACTCAGACTTCTTTACGATTCAAATATCATTTCTCTAACTAATTTTGTCATCACTAAACTCATATTATTCCATTCACTAATGAAAATCAATCCGGAAGAAATTCCATCAAATCATACTTTAGACATCATACATGAATAAGTCGATTAACTGAGATTAACTTTTTCTTTAACCGTGACATTGTGAAATCCGAATGACCTTTAGGATAACCTGGTATCTTTTCCAAAACTGTTTTCACTTGCTAAACTATTCTCAACTCTGGCCACATTATTGGTTATTCCATAACTGAACTCTTTAGTCTCTCACTTGTGAGCTCACTCAACATAAATCTCGTGAAAATTCGTTATAAAATACCACATTGGTAAGAAGGTGAGGTCGTAAAGCCTCTATCTCAACTCTCACATATACACACATGTGACTTAACATTCATCATCATCATAATATCATCACAGTTATATAATTCACTTCAGGAAAATTAACATACATATTTATGTTACACGAAATTTCCGATTATCTTATTTAAACAAGTGCACTTATACATACATTCCATAAATTTTGAGTAAGTTTACTTATCGCATTCACTTAATCAAACAAGTCAAGCACCTATCATCATATGAATGCCAAACGGACATGGATGAGCTTATCACAATATAAACTTTCATTTTGTTTCATAAAATCACCATATTCTATCGAAAAACAACGTTCAACCGGAACAATAACATTTTACCCATATTTCTCAACTTACGGTTATTTCATTTTATACATCATCACATACATATCATGAACTCTTATTCATACCTTTCCAAGATTCGACTCATCACAAACACATTTTCATTTATCTTAATATCACTTTCAACGTTTTCAAAAGTAGCTCAGTTGGAAAGTATCTCTGTCTCAACAAAACAATTTCATTAGAGTTGGGAGATATCGCACTATCATAGGTTATATATGGCATGTATAGCTAGACTCTTACACATGCTAGGTTAGTCCGAGAATTTACTAAACCATAGCTCTGATACCACAAAATATAACACCCCTTACCCGTATCTAATGCCGGAATAAGGTACGAGGCATTTCCAGACTTAAACACAAGCAAACATACAAAACTGAGACGTAAATTTCCATCCAAATTAAAACTTTTCACGCACATTCATATCGTCCCAATAATGAGCCTACGAGGCTCAAAACATACATTGGGAGTGGTTTGGGAGTAAAGTGAGAACTTTAGAAAACTTTACAACATTTAGAAAATTTTTTCCTAAATAGGGGTCACACGCCCGTGTGGGTAGGACGTGTGGTCACACACGCCCGTGTCCCTAACCCGTGTAACTCTCTTTTTGTCACCAAAGAACGAATTGAAGTCACACAGCCAAGATACGTCTGTGTCCCGAGGTCATGTCCCTCACACGATTGAGACACACGCCTGTGTCTCTGCCCGTGTGCTCGATACTGAGCATTCTGTTTTGCAACCATTTAGTTGCAAGGGACACATGGCCGGATCACATGCCCTTGGAGCTGACCGTGTGTCACACATGGCCTAGACACATGCTCGTGTGTCTACCCGTGTGGACAAAAAACAAGGCTATTTAGCAAGTCATTTTGCCGCCCTTATTCACACATACACTTACCCCAATTCAAAGGCACAAAACAATACACAACATACAAATCTCACATTCATTAGGCTTTATTTAGTTACTATCTAGTTACCAAATTATACTCAAATTCCTCATCTCATTATAGGTCACAATTCCAAACATTACACAATCATGCCATAAATCAAATTTCCAAATATTTCACATTCACCGAGCATATACTGATCATATCACCATAGACATTGACACATATATGAATATCCTTAAGCTTACAACCATGTTAGCCAATATAAGCCAACTTACTTGGCCAAATAGCAAAACAAGCCTTTTACAATTACAAGCCATTACATTGGCTAAAATTATATGACACATATAACCAAATAGTTAAGTCCTATACATGCTATAAACTCAAAATACTTGGATTCATCAATGCCCAAAATGATACCTTCACAATGTGATAGAACCTCCGGCGACCTCCAACTCGAGCTAGCTTTACGGCACTCTAAAACATGGGAAAGGAAGGGGGTAAGGTATATAGCTTAGTAAGTCTATATGAAAATAATAATCGACTCTTACCTATCATTTACCAAGTTTAACAATATAAACATAAGGTAATATAAATTGCTATAAATCTCACAGTTATAATTTATTCAATCACATTGTTTGCTCTATAAATTTGCAAGCATAATTTAATATGTCTCGACCTTAGCCTAACAACTATAATCTTTCCTTTACAAAGATTACCAAAATCAACCAATCATTTCAAACTCATAACAAACATACACATAAATTATGAGTATTCACATATCAAACATAATTTTAACATCTTTCACTTGTTTAGAGCTCATATTTTCCCATAATCATTTTAATAGGCAATTATGCCAACCTTTCCTTTTTCTCTTATCCAATACATCACAATTTGTGTGAATCAAACATATTATGCTATAACTCAATTTTGGCCTGATAGCCAATTGCACAATCGTCAACCGAATTTACTATATATTTAGTACAACACAAGTATAGATCAATAATAACAAGGCTTTCACAAAAAACATTCTCATAGAAACCATGAACTCACAATATCATGAAGTCAATGCTTATAAACTTTATGTACATACGTGTACCCATTTCGTAACATAGTCACATACTTTGTCATCTTTGACATACTCGTCGGATTATCCGTTGAACTCTTGGAATACTATCGGATACATGGAAATTCTTGCACATAAGTGCCACATATGTAGCCAATACTACCTCATATCTCATAACGTATAGGGCTCTCACACGAGCTAATCACGGGCCTGCTCACATAAGCTGTCAGTCAAGACATAGCTACACGGGCTGCTCACACAAGCTGTCAGGTATCCGCAACACATGATGGACTACCCAGCCACCGGTAGGACATACATGACCAACACGCAGATTCACATAGATCACATAACACATGGGTTCCTAGTTACATGTCACTTGTATCTTAAACTATTTCTAAGGGTTCAACCGGGATTTTCTCATCATCAAAACTTCATTGAATATTTCCATAGAAACAATCATACAATTTATGCAATATTAAGCATTAAATACATAATACAACATTGCGTTATTTTCACACAAACTTACCTCGGCGTAAAAATGGCAGAAAGGACCTAACCGTCAAATACTTATTTTTCCCTCATTCTAACTCTGAACCTCATTTTTCTTGATCTATAATATCACATTTAACTTATTTAGGCATTATAATATTCAAAAGCCCAAAATCACATAATGGCAAAAATTACATTTTTGCCCCTAAAGTTTGAAATTTTTATAATTTAGTCCCTAGGCTCGTAAAATGAAATGTAATCACTTTCTTCAATACCCATGCCTAGTCGAACCTTATACATGCTTATAGAGGCCCATATTTTTCTTTTATTCACATTTTAACACAAATTTTCAACTTTTTACAAATAAGTCCTTTTAAGCATTTTCACTGAAAATCACTTAGCAAAAGTCGTTTATTATACACCAAAGATACATTTTCTACCATTAGGCATCAAAATACACAAATATCCATCATGGGTAAAATTTTATACCTTGATTATTTCTTCAATTAGTGGTAGAAATAGATAGATCATGTTACAAGGATTTCAAAAACATAAAAATTATTAAAAATGGGGCTAGAACGGACTTACAATCGAGCTTGAAAGCTTGAAAAACCCTAGCCATGGTTTCTCATTGTGAAATTTGGCCATGGGGTAGAAGATGGACAAATTTTGGCTTTTAATTTGGCTTTTTAATTCATTTAATTACCAAATTACTAAAATGCCCTTAATGAAAAACTTTAGAAACATACCTAACCATGTCTATTTTTGTCCAAAAACTTAAAAAATTGTCTAATTACCATCGAAGGGCCTCCATTTCAAATTTCATAACAATTAAACACCTCTAGCAAGTAGAACTCAACTTTGGCACTTTTTACAATTTAGTCCTTTTGATCAAATTGAGTGTACAAATGTCAAAATTTTTAAACGAATTTTTTACGAAATTATTCCGTAAAACTGTAGACCATAAAAATATAATAAAAATAAATTTTCTACGTCAAAGTTGTGATCCCGGAACCACTATTCTGACTAGCCCCAAAATCGGGCTGTTATAGTTTACCTTGACAGGGTAGAGAAAGTTAGGAAAAATTGGTGGAATTGAAGGAATGGGAAAATTGTTATAGGGATACAAGAGAGTATAGTCATGTAATGGAACGATATCCACTGGCTTGTTAGAATGAAACCATGACGACAGTTATCGACTAGTCCTTCGGGGTGACACCGTGATGATAGTTTATAGGTTCCATAGAGCAACATTGTGACGGCGGTCTGCAAGCTCTATGGGCCAACACCGTGACAATAGTATACATGTCCTACAGGACGACACCTTAAAAAAGGTTTAATGAGTAAGACCATAGCTTGATTATGGCAACCAATAGAGTCCAATAGGACATTAAACATGTGGTTACAAAGTGTAAGACCATAGCTCGGCTATGACAACAAATAAAGTCCTCCAGGATGTTAAACATGGGGTTACAAGGTGTAAGACCATAGCTCGGCTATGGCAACCAATAGAGTCCGTCAAGATGTTAAACATGGGGTTACAAGGTGTAAGTCCACAGCTCGGTGATAGCAACCAATAGAGTCTTCCAGGAAGTTAAACATGAGGTTACAAGGTGTAAGACCACAACTCGATTATGACAACCAATAAAGTCCTTCAGGATGTTAAACATGGGGTTACAAGGTGTAAGACCATAGCTCGACTATGACAACCAATAGAGTCCACCAGAACGTTAATCATGGGTTCAAACTATGTAAGACCATAGTTTGACTATGGCGTCAGGTGAAGTCTACTAAAAATGTTGGGCTAAAAAGATGACAAGACAAGGTAAGGGAGGTTGAACTATGACCCACTTAGAGAATAACAGGAACGGATGAGTACAACGTGTTTGGGAACTTGATTAAACAAAATACCTAGAGGATCTGTCAAATTATGAAGAAAAAAATGGTAAGTAAGAACAACTGAGAAGGTAGGCAAGCTATGATGAGGGATAACTATGTAGAGGTATGTGTCAACGAACCAAAATTGTGGGTGATAGTGAAATGATTAAGCGGAACCTAAGTCTAAGGGTCTTCGAGTAAAGGTTAGCCATAAACAGTTAAGTCCACTGAGGTTTACTTAGAGTTAATGATTGCTCAAATAGTTGGATTGGTAAAGTTTATTGGACATCTATAGTAAGGAAGGATGTTTGACCAGGACAAGGTAATCGCAAAATGAACCACAAGGTTTAACAGGGGAAGAGGTCTGCCAAGGGCTACCTTGGACGATAGTCTGGCTAGATGTAGTGGAGGACATGTTTCATAGAAATGATCTGTTAATTTAAAATTTCTAGAAGAATTGAGAGTTTGGACTGGAAAGAGTGTTAAAGAGGAAAAATATTAAGGTTACTCTAGTATGGGATGAATAGATCAAGGTAAGGATAAGAAGTTAAGAACATAAGTGAAAGTCAGCCTATAATAGGCAACAAACCTTATTCCCAAGTGGATGGTTGATTGTGAGAAAGTAAACTCATCAAAGTATAAAGGAATTTGAGATAAGGTAGAATCAGGCCAGAACCATAGAGGACCATTTTGTAAAAGTCACGTTTACATCCATGACAAAGAATATGTAACACCCCTTACCCATATCCAACGCTGGGACAGGGTTTGAGGCCTTACCGGACTTAAACGTAAACAAACATACAAAATTGAGTCATATTCAAATTAAATTAATTCATACATATGCATGTTGTCCCTTATATGAGCCTATGAGGCCCAAAACACGCATCAGGAGTGGTTCGGTACTAAACTGAGAACTTTAGAAAACTTTAGGAAAAACTTAGAAGAATTTTCATAAAACAAGGTCACACACCCGTGTAGGTAGGCCGTGTGGTCACACACGCCAATGTGGCTTGGGACACTCCCGTGTAACTCTCTGTTTATGACATCATCAATGCAATTAGAGTCACATGGCCAAGTCAGACGCCCGTGTGCTTAGGCCGTGTGGCGAATTAAATTCCAAAAATTAAGTGCAGACTTCACACGGCTTAGGCACACGCCCATGTCCTGTGGTCGTGGTCGTGTCCCTCACACAGTTGAGAAACACGGTTGTGCCTCTGCTCGTGTGTCCACTACTGAGCATTTTGTTTTGCATTTAATAGGGTGCAGAGGACACACGGCCGGATCACAGACCCATAGGGCGAACCGTGTGTCACACATGGTTTAGACATACACCTGTATGCCTACCTGTGTGGACATCTTTGAGGCTATTTTCCAGGCCTTTTGTCACCCTTAATAATAGATGCACACTAATAAATCTCAATGACATCCTGCATGGCATAAATGAGCACTTACACATTCATAAACGTGACTCATGCATCTCAAGTTCTTAACAATTTATACTTACTTAAGACTTCATATTTTATTTAGACTAAGCTTGCCAAATTCACATGCAATATAAAACATCAATTGACTTCCATTTTACCCATGCCTTAGTTTTTATTATGCCAATTACTCAAAACTCCATCACCAAACAACTATGGTCATATCCACAATTCATCCATGCTAAATGAATTTAACCATATTAAGAGTGATCTTAGCACATGCATGCATATTGGATAGGATTACATTCCAATAATTAATATAAGCCATGTCTCATGGCTATATACAAAATGAATCATCAAACCATTATAAGCCAACATACTTGGCAAAACCAATATGACATATAACAAAAAGACCAAGCCCCTATACATGTCATACTCAAAATACTTAAATTGACTATACCTAAAAGATTAGTTTGATAGTGTGAATTGAGCTTCGATGTCCTTCGATCCCTAAGCTAACTTAGCGACACTATAAGGAAATGGAAAAGGAAAGAGAGTAAGCATAAAGCTTAGTAAGTTTGCATGTAAATAATTAACAACATTAACCATGCAACATTATACACCTAACACCATAATATTTATCATAGTGTCATCAAGTATCATAGGAATATTTTAAGTCATGCCATTTACATAATGTGCAATAAAAATCATGATCGTAATTCATTCATTCACTTCTTTTTAGTTCTCATTGATTCATAATCTCAATGTTTATGAGCTTTGTGTACGTACCTGTATTCTTCTAACACGATCATACCTTGTCATCTCTTTGACATAATCGTTAGATTCCCTATTGAACCACTTGGAATACTAAAGGATACTCGGGAACTCTCATATACATGGTAGGATCCCAATTTCATATCCCAGATATGGTCTTACATGGGATCACATATCGATGCCAATGCCATGTCCCAAACATGGTCTTACATGGGATCATAGGTTGATGCCAATGCCATGTCCCCGACACGGTCTTAGATGGGATCACATATCGATGCCGATCGCCTAGCTATGGTCTTACACGAAATTGCATATCAATGCCAAAGCCATGTCCCAGACATGGTCTTACATGGGATCATACATAACCCTAATGTCATGACATTTATATCCAAACTATTCCTAAGGTTCAACTAGGATTTTGAGGTATCAAACTCATCGAATCGTCATCGAGTCATCATTCAGTAAACCCATAAGAACAATTATATAATTCATGCAATATTTAAGCATTAAATACATAATAATGTAACGTTGCATTATTTACACACAAACTTACCTCGGTACCCAAAATATGGCTACTATTCATTTAGTCTACAACCTTGTTCTTTCCTCGATTTAGGTCCGGACTCCACTTTTCTTAATCTATAATAGAAAATTTCACTTATTTAATTATCACATTGTTCAAAATAGTCCATAAATCATACTTTAGAAAAATTACAATTTTTACCCCTAAACTTTCACATAATTACAACTTAGCCCCTAAGTCGTAAAATGAAATATGTTCATTTTCTTTGATACCCAAGCCTAGCCAAACTTATATCATACTCATATCAGCCCACATTCTCTTTCAAATTATATTTTTAACCACCTATTTTACAACTTTTACAAAAAGGTCCTTTTTAGGTGTTTTCATGAAAAATGACTTAAATAAAATATGTTTACCATGCATCAAACTTTCATATTCCTCCATTAAACACCAAAATACATGCATGTCACACATGGTTAAGTTTTTTTAACATGAACCCTAGCTCAAAATAAAGGTAGAAATGGCTATATCATGCTTCAAAGATCTCAAAAACATAAAGAACATTAAAAACGGGGCTAGGATGTACTTACTATTGAGCTTGAAAGGATGAAAAAAACCCTAGCTATGGCTCCTCGAGAATTTCGGCTAAGGAGGGAGGAATATGGACACAATTTTGACTTATTTTTCCCTTTTTATTCTTTATTAACCAAATGAAAAAAATGCCCTTAAGGCCTTTCTTTCAAAATTTTCCTATTCATGCCCATTTTTGTCCATAAAAAATAGAAATTGGGAAAATTACTGTTTAAGGACTTCTACTTAATAATCCATGGCAATTTCATGCCTAAAGCTTCTAGAACTCACATTTTGCAACTTTTGCAATCTAGTCCTAAATATCAAATTGGACACTTCATCAATAGAATTTCTTCATGAAACTTTCACACAAGCATGCAATCATGTCATGGACCTCATGAGAATCATAAAATAATTATTTCTACTTTGGATTTGTAGTCTTGAAACCACTGTTCTGACTAGGCCTTAATTCAGGATGTTACAGAAAAGCCTGCCGAGATAAGCCATGGAAAAAGGGCACAGTGACAAGTACGTCTGTGAAATCTGCAGAAAGGCCAAGGATAGAAAAGGAGTTTGAAATTTCTACCTAAAACTTTGTATTTTAAAGATTCTGAATTTTTGCTATAGCGCCATTTTGCAAAATAGGTGGAGGGAGCAAGCCAGGCGCCACCGAAATTGAGGGTGAAGCATGGAAGTCATGCATGCGTATAGAAGGGCTCCCTTAGAGGACATGCCCCGATGGTTAACTCGAATGTAAAAAGCCTAAAGTTTAAAATTTAAAGTTGTATTTATTACTAAGATTGTAAGATTGAAAAAAGCTTTTAGGAAAAGTTTTAATACCTAAATATTATTTCTGATCTGATTTTTCCAAGCATAATATTATTTTACAAGTCGATTGTTTTTTATTTTAGTAAAAATTAGTGACATATATTTGTATTGCTTAGCCATAAAAAAAAGAATTGTATCTAACAGTAAATGTTTGCCTGCCTGCCTACCAAGTCATTAATTATTGGAATCAATTTGATTATTTCCAAAGACAACAAGGGGTATTTTACTAAAAAAAGGCCCATTTACAACATTATTTACGGAAATGGGTCATTTAAAACATTATTTATAGAAATGGGCCAAAAGCCCCAAAATGCGCCTACGTAGAAGCATTTTAAGGGGAAATTTTAGAAAAATGCACTGACGAGGACGTGTTTTGCCCAGTGTCAGCAAAAGCACACTGAAGTGGGGACGCTTTACCCCGTGCTCAAACTAAGTTTTTGGAAAAGGTAATTTTTTTAAAATGTTACAAAAATAGACCATTTTTTTGAAAATTTTCGAGAATAAGCCTTTATAAAGACCCAAAGTGGCAACACTATTTTTTTTTGTTTTAAGGTGCCACCAATTAATATGGAAATAAAACTTACAAAACAGATCTTTATATAGACCCAAAATCTCATTTCCCTTGTTTTCTTAAGAAATATGCGATATGAGATATGTGTATAAATAAACTCATGAATAGGTTTGCAGCTTGTTACTAGACAATGTGGGATTTCTTCCTCTTTTAACTAACAACATAAAATTAAAGGCTACACTATATTTTATATTTTTTTACAAAACAATTTCTATAGGTGGCGAAAAGTCGACATTGAGGTTCCAAACCTTCCCGCCGATGTGAGCTCTTAGGGAAGATCAGCATGTTATCCCTAGAGTAACTTCTATCTGTTCAGCGAAGGCCTTTCCACTCGGTATTGTTGGATCACTAAGGCTAACTTTTGTCCCTGCTTGACGAGTGGGTCTTGCAGGCAAGCTCCCTTCTGCCTTTGCACTCGAGGGCCAATCTCTGTTCGGCCCAAGGAAAGCTTTGCATGCCTCCATTACCTTTTGGGAGGCCTAGCCCCATAGAAACTATCTACCTGAGACTGTCCCTTGGTCGATAGGTCCTGACACAAGGTTAGAATTCTAGCTCTTCCAGAGTGGTATCTCACTGATGGCTCAAGGCCTCCAAGAAAGAGGCCTTCTTTTCCTTTTACCTAGGTTGCGCAGGAAAAGCCCAAAGCCAATCCCAGAGAACAATGAAGCTTCATAGGGTCTTTCTATCCAGGTGCAGGTAGTCCGCATCTTCATAAACATGTCTATTTCATTGAGCCTCTCTCCGAGCCAGTGCCCAGATCGTTAAGCCTTTCGTACAAGTCGAAACTTACCTGACAAGGAATTTCGCTACCTTAGGACCGTTATAGTTATGGTCGGACCGTTATAGTTATGGTCATCATTCACTAGAGCTTTGGTCACCAGCTTCCCTATCATCAGGTCACCAACTTCCTTGACATTCCTGTACTAGGTAGGCGTCAACCCTTATACATGGTCTTACGACTTTACGGAGATCTGTATTTTTTGTAAACAGTTGCCCAGGCTTAGTCACTGCGACCTCCTTTGTGAGGAGGCACCCCTTCTCCCGAAGTTACAAGGTTATTTTATCAAGTTCCTTAGAGTGAGTTGTCTCGCGCCTCTAGGTATTCTCTACCTACCCACTTGTGTAAGTTTCGGGTACAGGTACCCTTTTGTTGAAGGTTGTTTGAGCTTTTCCTAGGAATATAGCATGGGTTACTTCAACGTCGTAGTGTCTGGTACTCGAACATTGGCTTGGGGCATTTTTTCTACCCTTTCCTACCATGAAAAAGTAGGGGCACCTTGCCTCATTGAGCTGATAACCATCTTTCAACTAACCTAGCTTCCTTCGTCCCTCGAGACCAACAAGGGGTAGTACAGGAATATTCACCTGTTGTCCATCGACTACGCCTTTCGGCCTGAGCTTAGGCCTTAACTCACCCTTTGTGGATGAACCTTGTGGAGGAGCCCATCATTTTTCGGGGCATTGGATTCTAACCAATGTTTGCATTACTCAAGCCGACATTCTCACTTTCGCTTCGTCTACTCCCACTCATGTGGGTGCTTCCCCTTAAGACAGAACGCTCCCCTACCGATACATTTTTATATCCCACAGCTTCGGCTAATTTTTTAGCCCCATTCATCTTAGGCGCAAGAGCTCTTAATTAGTGAGCTCCTACGCACTCTTTCAAGGGTGGCTACTTCTATGGAAACCTCATGGTAGTCTCTACACCCCTACCTCCTTTATCACGGAGAGGTCATTTTGGGGCCTTAGTTGGTGATCCAGATTGTTTCCCTCTCAATGATAAAGCTTATCCCTCATCGTCTCACTGATCGACCTCGACCCCTATTATTTTGAGGTCATATCTAGTATTCATAGTTTGCCTCGATTTGGTACTGCTCTCGTGGCTTACACCGAAATAGTGCTTTACCCTTAGATGTCCAGTAGATTGCTACGCCTCAATACATTTTGGGGAGAACCAGCTAACTCTAGGTTCGAGGGGCATTTTACCCCTAACCATAACTCATCCGCTGATTCTTCAACATCAATCGGTTCAGACCTCCACTTAGTTTCACCCAAGCTTTATCCTAGTCATGGATAGATCACCCAGGTTTGAGTCCATAGGCAGTGAAAATTTCCCTATGAAGACTCGATTTAGTTACGGCTCCGATGAGTTCCCTTAACCAAGCCACTACCTATGAGTCATCGACTCATTCTTCAATAGGCACGCAGTCAGGGCCCTGGGCTCCTCCCACTGCTTGGGAGCTTACGGTTTCATGCTATATTTCACTCCTCAATAGAGGTTCTTTTCACCCTTCCCTCATGGTACTACTTCGCTATCGGTCACCCAAGAGTATTTAGCCTTGCAAGGTGGTCCTTGCTGATTCACATGGGATTCCACGTGCCCCATGCTACTCGGGTCAGAGCTTAAACTAGTGATACTTTCGACTACTGGACTATCACACTTTTCTATGCACTACTGCTCCCATTCCTAAGTGAACCAAATTTTGGTAGAGGTTTTACCATATTTTATCATTTCATAAAAATAAGTCAAAGATATATGGATATATCTATTTCATGTCAAAACAGATCTTCTATTTTTATTTGTTTATCACTTTCTTTAAGATTAGTTTCTTTTCTTTTAGGAGTTCTTTTTAGAATAAAAAGATTATCCTGGTTATTGTTTATGTCTTAGGTTAAAACAAATTACGATAATTCGTCCCCTCTTACGGATTAGGCGACATTTTTTAGGAATTTTACGAACGGAATCCCTTATTTTCATAGTTGTCACTTATTGGAAGAAAATAAGTTTGTTGAAATTTGAATTGGATCCCCCTGAAAGGAATCTTGAAGTTGAAAAAACTAACTAATCATTCGAATCCATGTTTTGAAGTCTATAAATTATACGCTCCCCTAGTTGAATCATAAGCACTTACTTCACTTTTTTTTTGACTCTATCTTTCATTGGTAAAACTCTCCCAAAACATAACATAAAATCATAACTTCATTATCTAAAGGAATCCGGAGTGGGAGTGATTTCCTAATTAAACCTTCATGGGTCTATTTTTTTGTTCTTTTATTCCAGGTAAAACGTATCAATTATAATAAGGCAAGAGGAGTTCTATTAGACAACTCGTGCTTTTTTTTTTGCACAATTAGAGAGTCTTAAATACAATTTGTATACCAGACAGATTACCATATATAACACGAAATTTCTCCAACGGGGTTGTGAGAGCAATAAAAGCGTCATGCTACTAGGAGAAGCCATGAAGTGCCGAACCCTAAATGGCGATAGTCCAGTAGCCAAAAGCTCACTAGCTTACGCTCTAACCCAAGTAGCAGAGGTGATATCACTAGAAAGAACATAGGTTTTCCCCCTACTTATTGGTTAAATTGTTCCCATTTAGTTATCCTTAACATTCATTTTAGCATTTTCAATTTAGTAAATTGCATTTTATAACTCAGTGAATCCTAGCCTATTTTATCCTTAATTTTGCTATCTTATTGCATTAATGTCATTGCATGAGTTAATTCCAGATTGCGTCCAAAATTGTCACCGCACCTAACAGATGTCCGCAATGTCACTGCATGGTTTAATTCCATATTGCATCCAGAATTGTCGATACACCTGACAGCTGTCCGAATAAGAACCAAAATTGCGTGAGCTGTCCAGTATGGTATAACCAACCTATATGAACAAGGACAGAATAATTTTAGGGAAAGGACACCTATATTGTGGGGGAAGACATAAAAGGTAGACATGAGAAGAAAAATGGGTCTTTTTGAGTTTTTCTCTCCATCATCATCTTCATCATCCGACCTTGGATCTTGCAGCCATGATAGCTTAAACCTCTCACGGGTGAGCCAACGTGAAAACCAGATGTAAATTAGCTCCTAGTGAAGGGACCTAAATGCGTGACAGAACGGAATAGAAAGATTCAGTCGAGTTGTGTAGGGATAGTATTGTTTATTTGATTTTTTCTTATTTCTTTCTAAATGCTGGTGATTACTCTCTTAGTTTTGATTGTATAGAAGTATTGATGAATTCTTGGTGAAATGTTATCTTCTTTAATCTTACTTTTTTTGTTTAATCTTGGGTTTTGAATGTTTTTAAACATGGAAGCGTTATTGCAGTCACTGACACTGGAAAGTGTAGTGACATTTTGAGCCAACAAGCATTACAACGGAAGTTGAGTGAGGATTAGAGGAATTTAGTCCACTTGTTCTTAATAGTGCCATACTGCCATATCGGAAGGTGAGGTTAATATGCATGTTGAAGCCTGAGATTAAATAAAGGACTAACGCTGAGTAAGCTAAGTAAGCTGAGTAAGATATACATTGAATTTTATTACATCGACAATCACCTATACTTTCATACCTTGTGAGCACTTAGTATTCTACTGAAGATTCATGTTGGGGATCCCAGTATATCATTATCATATTTTATTTTATTGTTTTTAAAGTTATTGCATTCATAACTATCCTCACAATTTATCTTGTTTCTATCTAGTTATTGCACCAACAGTAATAGACAAAAGACTACCATCCCTGTAGGACTGATATCCAACAGACTCACATCTGTCTACTATACTTGCATCGATAGTGTACACTTGCGCATTATTTCTGTGATGTTAAACAGTCAATCAAGCTTTTGGTGTCATTTCCGAGAATGGTGTTTGTTTGATGTTTATTTTGTTTTTGTGTGTTTTTTCACTTTATTTTCCTTATATAATATTTAGTATTCACTATCTGGTTTTTCTTTGTTGCTATTTGTTTAACTTCATTGTAGGTATTTTATGACTCGAAGAAATTCAAATTTTCTTATCGATTTTGATCCAGAAATTGAAAGGACTTTTTGGAATAGACTTCAAGAACAAAGAAATACGACTTTACTAGGGAACAATGCAGCCATACCCTCAATGCAACAACAAAATGTTAATAACCCATTGTTCCCGCAAGATGTCTGCATACAAAATAGGACTATACGAGATTTTGTAGTACATGTCTTGGATGATTTGCAATCAGGAGTCGTTAGGCTAGCAATCCAAGCTAGGAATTTTGAACTCAAGCCAGTAATGTTTCAAATGCTAAATTCTAATGGACAATATGCTGGACTGCCACTTGAAGATACGAGAGAACATCTTAAATCCTTTTTATGAAAGGACTTTTCAGAGTAGACTTTGAGAACAAAAAAATACAGCTTTACTATGGGACAATATAGTCATACCCCCGATGCAATAACAAAATGTTAATAACCCATTGTTACCGCAAGATGCTCGCATACAAGATAGGACTATAAGATATTTTGTAGTACTTGTCTTGGATGATTTGCAACCAGGAGTTGTTAGGCTAGCAACCCAAGCTGGGAATTTCAAACTCAAGATAGCAATGTTTCAAATGCTGAATTCTAATGGACAATATGTTGGACTGCCACATGAAGATGCGAGAGAACATCTTAAATCTTTTTTATTGATCTGTGTTTCCTTTAGTCAACAAGGCATTCCTGATGATGCCTTGAAGATGCAATTATTTCCTTATTCCTTAAAGGAAACAACACGTACTTGGTTTTTTGGACTACTTATCGGATCAATTACTTCTTAGCTAGAAACACAGTTTGTTTTGCAATTTAACTCACCGACAATGAATGCTCGTCTTTGAAATGTTATTACTGCTTATCATCAGCTGGATGATGAAAATCTTCACACCATATAGAAACCGTTTTAAAACTTTACTCCGACATTGTGCCATGCACGACATTCATCCAGAAACAAAAATTGAGATTTTTTATAATGGGCTAAATTCACATACAAGAAATCTTGTCAATGCATCAGCCAATAGACCTTTGCTAGATTGTACTTATAATGATGCTGTGAGAATTCTTGAGAGAATTGCTCAGAATGATTATCAATACCCTATCTCTAGAGATGTTCAAGCAAACACTACTTCAGGAGTTATTGAATTGGATGCAATAACTGCACTAACTGCTCAAGTTTCTTCTTTCACAAACATGATTAAAAATATGCAAGGGACTAATGGAGTTGCACCTATACAAGTCGATCAGCAAGTTTATGTTCTGACCTTTTGTTGTGAGATTTCTAGTGACAACCATAGCTTTGAAGACTGTCCACAACATGTAGAGAATGCCTGTTATATTAGTAACATCCGCAACAATTCCTATGGAAACTTTTACAACAGCTCTGCACGTAACCAACCATTTTGCGGAACTCAGAATATTGGACAAAATGCTGCGACATTCAGTTATGGGAATATATCTACTCAGGGAAATTATAATCCCAACCAAGGGAATTACAATCAACAACAGTAGAACTACAATAAGCATACTCAAATGCATCCACAACAAGGTCAGACACATCTACACCAAAATCTAATATAGCTACAACACTCTTCAATACCAAATCAACATGTTCAAGCAAATCGATAGTAGCCGTACACTCAAGCTTCTTCTTCTAACCCATTAGTGACTCTTGAGGTGTTAATGCGGGAGCATATTACTCGTATGGAAGTTATCATCCAAGGGAATTCATCTTCCATTCGATCATTGGAGGCACAGTTAGGAAAACTTGCTTCAAATCTGAATACTCGACCACCAGGTTCATTACCCAGTGACATAGAAAATCCTAGTTCGAGAGGGAAAGAACATTGTAAGGTTACCACTCTTAAGAGTGGTAAACAAACTAGCGAACCATTTATCGACTCTATTATAACACCTCAAGATGCGAATGGAGTGCTCATTGGTGAGAAGGTTGAATCTGAAGAATTTTTCAATATATCAGACAAAGAAGTTCCACAAATTGTAACTCATAAGCCTACTGTCCGACTTTGAAACTGTTGACGCAATCAAAGGTGTCAGCGTAAGCAGATATATCTCTACCTTTACCCTTCCCACAAAGATTCAAGAAGAATGAGTATGACAAGTACTATCAGTAGTTCCTGGACACACTAAAGCAACTACAGATCAACATTCCTTTAGTAGATGCTCTAGTACAAATTTGTTATGGGAAATTTATGAAAGGCCTTTTGTCCAAGAAGAAAAAGCTCACTGATATTGAAACTATTGCACTCACAGAAGGCTGTAGTACTGTTTTGACGAACAAGTTACCCTTAAATTGAAAGATCCTGGGAGCTTTACCATCCTATGTTCAATTGGAAATCATTATTTGGGTAAGGCTTTGTGCGACATGGGAGCTAGTATTACCCTAATGCCACTATCTACTTTTAGAAAGTTGAGAATTGGTCACATGAAATCTATTACAGTGACATTACAACTTGCCGATCAATCCTTGGCTCAACCTGAAGGATAAATAAAAGACGTTTTAGTTTGTGTGGATAAATTTGTGTTTTTGGCTAATTTTATCATACTTGACTGCGAGGAAGACAAGAAGTTCCTCATAATCTTGGGATGACCATTTTTAGCCACCGGCTGAACTGTGATAGATGTTTATAAAGGTGAACTAACCATGCGAGTTAATGATGAGCAAGTTACCCTCAGTGTTTTTGAATTTGTTCAATGAAAGGACAAAGAAAAATGCCATACTGTTGATGTGCTAGATGATCTAATTGAGGAAGAATTCAATGGCCAAAGCACAGTACTCTGTACTCTTTGAAGATTTTGCAGTGACATCTGATGTCGAATTCTTAAACAATTATGATAGCATGGCTGAAGCTCATAATCTTAAACTCAAGCATGGATGGCAGATTGAATCCCTAGACCTAGCCAATAGAACAACCCTAATTTTCAAGCCATCTATTGAAGAAGCTCCTACTCTGGAATTGAAACCACTACCTCCTCATCTTATATATGTCTTTTTAGGTGATCACAATACTCTCCCCATTATTTTCTCTACAACACTGGACACTGGACGTAACTCAAGAAGAGAAATTGGTCCATATTCTCAAGCAACATAAATGAGCTATTGCTTGTAGTATTCCAATATTCAAGGATTATTCCTTCTTTTTGCATGCACAAGATCGAGTTGGAAGATGAAGGCAAGCAATTGATTGAACAGTAAAAAAGATTAAACGAGAAGATGATTGAAATTGTCAAGAAGGAAATCATAAAATGGCTTGATGTTGTAATTATTTACTCAATTTTTTATAGCAATTGGGTAAGTTTAGTGTAATGTGTGCCTAAAAAGATTGGCATCACTATGGTTCGCAACGGTAAGGATGAATTAATTTCTACATGCATTCCCACGGGATGGAGAGTTTGTATGGATTATCACAAATTGAATGTAGCCACAAAGAAGGATCACTTCCCACTTCCTTTCATTGACCAAATGCTGGAACGGCTTGCTGGAACAGCCTATTATTACTTTTTAAATGGCTATTTTGGGTACAATCAAATTGCTATTGCACCGAAGGATCAGGAGAAAACAACCTTCACCTGCCCCTTTGGTACTTTCACTTTTCGTCATATGCCTTTCGGTCTTTGCAACGTGCCAACCACATTTTAAAAGTGCATGATGGAAATATTCTCAAATATGATTGAAGACTCTTTAAATGTGTTTATGGATTATTTCTTAGTTTATGGAATGATTTTGATCATTGCACTGACAATTTGGATAAAATATTGAAGCGATGTGAGGACACACATCTTGTCCTGAATTGGGAAAATTTTCATTTCATGGCAACTGAAGGTATTATGCTAGGACACCGCTTCTCTAGTCAAGGCATGCAAGTTGAAAAAGCCAACAAACGTGAAAGATATCCGCAGTTTTCTTGGTCATGCAGGGTTTTACCAAAGGTTTATTAGAGATATTTTGTAAGTTACAAAGCCCTTATACTCATTGATAGAATAGAATCGAAAACTCTTTTTTGGCGATGCATTTCGGGATGCCTTTATTAAGTTAAAAAAAGCTAGTGAATGCACCCATTGTCGTTGCACATGATTGGTCTCAACCTTTTGAAGTTATGTGCGATACAAGCGACTTTGCTGTGGGTGCAGTTCTAGGACAATAGAAGGGAAAATATTTCACACTATCTATTATGCTAGCAAAACTCTTACAAAGGCTTAACTCAATTATACAACCACAGAGAAAGAATTGCTGGCTATAGTCTTTGCTTTCAACAAGTTTCATTCCTATCTTTTCGGTGCAAAGGTTACTGTATTCACTGATCATTCGGCGTTGAGATATCTCTTTGCGAAAAAGGATACAAACCAAGACTGATACGCTGGATATTACTGTTGCAAGAATTTGACATCAAGATAAAAGACCGTAAGGGTTCAGAAAATCAAGTTGCAGACCATCTATCTCAATTGGAAGTTGGCAGTAAAGATAGAAACATACTTCAAATTTTTGACGCATTCCCAGATGAGAAGTTATTTGCTGTAGATGCAACCCTTTAGTATGAAGATTTTGTTAATTATGTCTTATGCTATAAAAATGAAATTTCTTCGTGACATGATGAAGTATCATTGGAACGAGCCGTATTTATTCAAGGTATGCAATGACAACATTATTTGACGTTGTGTTTCAGAAGAGGAGATGCTTTCAATCCTAAAGTATTATTACGATGCTCCTTATGGAGGTCATTCCGGTGTTATGAAAACTGCTGCTAAATTTCTCCAATCAGGATTCTATTTGTCAATCAATATGATAGGTGTCAACACACTAGTTCTATATCCCAACATAGTGAAATGTTACAGCAGCCAATTATGGAGTTGAATTATTAGATGTTTAGGGTATGGATTTTATGGGACCGTTTCTGGGTTCATTTGAAAATCTGTATATATTAGTAGCTGTTAACTACATCTCAAAGTGGATGGAAGCTGTTTCAGTCCCAAAAAATGATGCAAAGGCAGTGCTAAAAATTTTTCACAAGCATATACTCACCCGATTTTGCACACCAAAGGCATTGATTAGTGATCAGGGTACACACTTTCATTGCAACCAAGTGGCGACCACACTAAAGAGATATGGAGTTAATTATAGAATGGCTACTAATTATCATCCGCAAACTAATGGACAAGCCGAAGTATAAAATCAAAAAATTAAGAACATTCTTGAGAAGGTTGTAAACCCTTTGATAAATCGTAAATTATACATATTTTTACCCTATGTTTAATGCATATAAAATGTTTAAATGACTAGGTCTTGGTAAACCCAAACAGACTAGGATGAGCATACAATTGGCTAACAAAACAGTTAGATTTCCTAAGGGTATTATTGAAGACGTTCTCGTTAAAATTGATAAATTTATTTACCCAGTAGACTTTGTTGTCTTAGATATGGATGAGGATAACGAGGTACCTCTAATTTTAGGAAGACCATTTTTAGCAACTGCCAGAACCATTATTAATGTAGGCACAGGAGAGCTAACACTTCATGCAGGTGACGATGCAGTAACACTCCAAGCACGCGACTCAGTCAAAACTTCTAAGACTCAAGATAATGCTATAAAAACTGTCGATGATAAAACTAATATTCTATCGTCCTTGCAGGAACTTCCTCAAACAAAGACAACAGAGACAGTGCGCTACTATTATGAAGAGAACAAAGACGTCCATGAAGAACGAAGACTACGGATAGAGGAGCTAGACGAATGGCAAAAACACAAACTGAGAACACATGATAAACTGAAACTATGCAAAAACAAGCTCGATACCTCTCCTAATCAACTTCAGGTCGGCGATACAGTCTTACTAGATGCCGTTGATCCTCACATTGTCACTACCACACCAAATGAGGAAATCCCTCTTATGGTACTTAGTATTTTTCCATTCGGTATAGTGGAGGTGAGTCATCCCAAGTTCGGCACTTTTGAGGTAAACAACACCCGTTTAAAACCTTATTTTAAAATTGACAACAGGAATGAGGAGTATGAACTCCTCGAACCACCATAATCATTCAACGAAGAGGTAAGTCGAGCTTAGACTATAAATAAGCGCTTCTCGGGAGGCAACCTGAGTACTAACCATTTTAAATTATTTTAAATTCAAGTTTTAAACATTTAGGTCACTAACAGAGTATTTGAAGCATAGGTTCCCAGCATCACACGGCCGGTAACACTACCGTGCTTAAGGTCGTGTGCCCAACACGGAGGGAAACACGATCGTGCGATACGATCGTGCAAAAACAGGGTAAATGATTTCCCCAAAACACGGGGTGTGATAAATCCCCAAGGCCGTGCGACATGGCCGTGGATGTACTTGATAGGAAAAACATGGGCGTGGGGATGGAAACCCATGGGCGTGCCAGGGACAAGGCTTGATTCTGTTTCTTCGACACGGGCGGGTGACACACCCGTGCCCTTCAGCCGTGTACAACAATCCTATAACACACGAGTGTAGGAGAAGCAAACAAAGCTAGGCACGGCTGTGCGATATGGCCGTGGACCATACATGCCCAAGACACACGGGCGTGGGAGAATAACCAATCACGACTTAAAATTGCAAAATTCAAAACACATGGGCTCACCCTCATAAGTACACGGGCGTGGCCCTATGCCGTGTGGCCCCCCTATATAAGCAAATCAGTGTTCATTTTCTTCTTCCTTTCTAAAGCCCTAGCCGAAATCTCCCCTTCTCCACTCCTTGATCCCTATTCTCAGCCACCACTACCCTCTTGTCCAGTTCATGTGGCAGCTTCACATGCTAACATCTCTGAGCACCTCACTCGATTCGAGCTTCAGTGTTTTCAACAAGTTGACAACATTGATGCTACTCTACGGCAGAGTTGTCAACACCTTTCCATCTCATCGCCAATCCCGCCTCGCGAACCATCCAACAATGAAGATGTTTAGAAATATTTATTTATTACTTTCTGTTTTTACTTATTATTGAAACTATTTCTATTATTTTTATTAGATTTTAGAATTTTATTTTTATTCTTTATTTTGGTTATTTCTTTTCGAATCCTTATACTTCCTAATATCTCCTAAAAAGTTCTTGATTTTATCATTGTTATATAGAACTCCTAAGCTCATCATCACATAGGAACTACAACTCCACTTGGGAAGGTTCTCCACGACTGCCATGTCTTGCTCGACCACCACCACAGCTACCACTAGATATAATATTCTTTTTGCGCAGGACTTATGGCCTAATGAACCTCTACAACTACCGGAGTATCCTCCTCTAGTCTCAAACCGATTACTCTTCAAAACTCTAATTTCGAGGAATTCATCATACAGGAAGTTTCACTTCTCTCCCTATCTTATTTTTATTCTCTAACATCTATCATTGTACATTGAGGGCAATGTACATCTTAAGTGTGGGGGGGTATTTATTTCACTATCAGAAAAAGATCCCTGAATAATCACCTTATTCTCATGAAAAACTCGCATATCATATTTAGGATAAATTTTAATTGATTTATGATTTTGATTGATATATCTCGAATTAAAACATAGGGATTTATGCATTGATTATTTAAATTTTAAGACATTAGAGAATCATGCATCATAAGTTGATTTTTTTTTTTAAGAAATTAAATTATAGGTTGTTTCCCCAAGTCTAGGTATTACTTTGAATTATAATTCACGAGTCTAAACATCAAAAAGCCATAATTTTTTGTGAGATTTTTTAGCCTTTTGAGCATCTATTCATCCTTTCATGCTCACTTTTATTATTGCTTTGAGTGCGTCAGTATTGAACTGTTATTCTAGAACTTGCTTAATTATGCATGTCGAGACCACACCATTTGATTTGATATATCAAAATGATTAAGGCACTTAGGATTAACCCACTCATGCCATGAAAAGCCTACCTCCATGATTAACCCCTAGTTAACCCCTAGTAAACCCCCTTGAGCCCAACAAACCAATTCTTGTATTACCCTTAATATTAACCTTTAACCCATTATTGTTGAAATCCCCTAAATTAATCCCCATTTTTTTTAAGATTTGAGTTGAATGGATTGTCTAGCTATGTTTGTTCTTGATATTTAGTCTATATTATTTAACTTGTTCTTAAAAAAAAAACACACAATGTAACACCCCAAACTCAGCCTAGACGTTATGGTCGAATCTGACGTGCCACATTGGAGTTGAAAACCCACGTTCCGTTTTAGAGTTTTAAAACCATATATTTTGTTGAGTTAACAAAGTGTATGGAAGCTGGGCACCAGGTAGGTATCCGAGACAGAGGAGGTGAGCCATGAAGGCTGCTTAAGTACCAAGCTCTTTGATTGGATCCAATCTTATACATGCCCATAACCATAGCTACACTTTGTTATATCGAGTTTAAATTTGTTTAAGTGGACGACTTTGATAAATCGATTAATCGTAGTGTTGAGATATTTTGAAAACAAGTATCGTTTTGCAAACACGTCCTAAGTCTAGCCCCTCGAGGCCCAACTTACTGTGAACGCCAAAAACACGTCCTTACCGTTTCCATTATTCCCGATCATCATCTCATCGATTCTAACTAACTAGTGAGCGCTCGCTTGCTCACAAGTCCTCGAAATGCCAGAATTTCGGCATTTCGGCTTTTTGGCATTTATCACTTTAAGCTATGAAAAAGGGTTCGTTACATACCTGATTTGCGATATTCCTTGACGAGATCTCCTATGCGATTTCTCCTATAATCAACCACTTATAGATTAGACCATGTTATTATTAAACCAAATTGAAAACTACCTATTATCATCACTTACACATTCGGCCACCATCCACAATGGCCCTTGGGTTCATACCTTTGCCGAAGTTGATGACTAGATTTAGTCACTCCGATGATCCAAGCTTTTCACACACTCCTCGATCAGTAGCCTTTAATCCTCACTAGCACCAACAAACCAAATAACACCAAAAACCTTTTTAGCCTTAGTCGACGAGAGGGTTTTCACTTTTCTTAAACCACAAGATACAAATGGAAAGAAGGTTCGAATACTTACCAAGAGATCTACTCGTTGAAGAACGTTCCAAATACCTTCCTACCCCATATCCGCTAGAA
The DNA here is from genome assembly GCF_025698485.1 of Gossypium arboreum. Lineage (NCBI taxonomy): Eukaryota > Viridiplantae > Streptophyta > Magnoliopsida > Malvales > Malvaceae > Gossypium > Gossypium arboreum. The sequence goes on along the minus strand of NC_069075.1, from coordinate 91,260,485 downwards.
TCCAACTTAAACGTGCGTGAGAAAATAGATCTAAATATTAATTCTGAATCACTAAAATATGAAGCTTTTGGCTTTTCAAAGAAATATTAATCTAAGCTATTACGAGGTTAGTACACACCTGTTACGGGTTGAAGTTGAAACGTTTCCAAAATCAATCGCCTACGATAACCACCACCTGTCACTCAAACTTAACTATTCCAATATCAATATATGTAAATCCTAAGCACATCAGTCATACGGAACATAAGGGCATATTCGTCATTTTACCATACAGGGGTATTACGGTCACTTTACCCTACAGAGGCTTTACGGTCTTTTTACCTATTAGGGGTATTTTAGTCATTTCATCCTACAAGGGTGCCTTGGTAAATCTACAAACCAAGGGTATTTCAGTAATTTTGTAAACCAATGGTGTTTCTATAATTTTTAGAAAGTCAAGGGTATTTCTGTAACTTTGTAAATTAGGGGTATTTTGGTAATTTTACAAATTGAGGGTATTTCGGTAATTTTGTAAATCGAGGGTAAAACAATAATTCTGTAAATCAAGGGTAAAATAGTAATTCTATAAATCGAGGGTAAAATGGTAATTCTCTAAATCGAGGGTAAAATAGTAATTTTGTAAATCGAGGGTAAAACGGTAATTATGTAAATCGGGGTTAAAACGGTAATTATGTAAATCGGGGGTACTTTGGTAATTTTACAAGTCGAGGGTATTTCAATAATTGGTAAACTAAAGTATTCTAAACATGGATAACAATACTAATGGCTCTAAAGCCCATTCTCGGCCCAAATGGGCCCACACGCTCGTGTGGCCCTTTTAGCCCAAATCTAGCCACAGATATGAGATTCACCTAGCCTAGTCTAATATTTACTACACAATCAAACAACTTATCCAATTGGGCCTGTAGGCCCATTAGGCCCACATGACCCTTTTCGCCCATCATGGCCAAGTAGCCATCCTACTGCCTAAAGTAGTAAGAAATACACACGATAGGAGACTAGAGTTAATCCACACTCCGAGCACTCTTAGCCGACGCCCAACCCAAACGAGCACGCCATACAGCGAAAGGGATCAGACAAGAAAGGTACCTCTACTCTCCTCATGGTTCTCTCTATTTAAAGCAAGCTTCGCATCCACTCTTATGTTAGCTTCCCGATGTGGGATCCCTCCAACATTAGAGTTTAAATTCAACACCAACTCTTGCCGCACTGTTAGCAAAATAAATGCTCCTTGCTTGCCATGGGATTCGAACCTATGCCTCCCCTTAAATGCTCCACACGCTACTTGCCACTAAGCCACAAGGCTTTTTGTGTCATATTTTATCCCCAATTAATTATAAGGTCTAAAGGCCAAAGTCCAGGTTCCCTTTAAAAACCCAAAATAAATTGCAAGAGCCAAGGCTTGAACCCAGGCTCCCATACAACCTTAATGACGCCACAACCACTAGACTACAAGCTTCCTTGTGTCATTTATTTAACACAATAATTTAAAAACCCTCATCCAAGCATCCAGGTTTTTTTTCACTTAATACCAAAATTTTTGCTAAAGCCCAAGTTTGAACCCAAGATTTCTCTAACACTTCTCAGAGCCATTAACCACTAAAGCAAACATTTAATTGTGTCATTTCATTGCACAATTAAATACCTATATAAAACCTCCTTACGGACCCACACTCAAGGCCCAATACTTCTAGGCCCAAATTCGGGGTGTTACACACAACTATGTATGCATATCTGTAATTTCATATTCTGAGAGAAGCTCTGTTGTACGCAAGTGAAGATTAACTCTTTTTCTAGTTAGGAAACTTTTCAATTCAATCTCTATTCTAACCCTTTCTTTCAGCATGTGACCACACCCCCTAACCAAGCCTCATTACAACCCTCTAAAGACCTTTTGATTGATGTATCATCTTAAAATTAAAGTGGTGGAGATTTGATTTTCATGTAAGCCTATGGTAATGACTTTCCATTATTAACTATTGAGTGCTTCCTTTATTGTCCTTAAAACACCTCGAGTGATTTGAGTGAATCCTTAGTGGGGATGTAAAACTCTGTGATATTCTAAATTAAAGGTAATTACTTAGATGAGGGAAGAAACCTATATTTTTGGGATAAAATGCTCAACTTGGAATGATTGAAACTTTTATATTATTTTAGTTAAATTCTCAATGTATGATTACCTATGGATTAATTTGAGATATTATTGATAGAAATTATAAGTTGAGAAGGATTTATTCTGATTATGAGTTGAGAATTTTGCTTGAGGACAAGTAAATGCTTAAGTGTGGGGATATTTCATAAACCGTAAATTATACATATTTTTACCTCATGTTTAATGTGACACCCCTAAATTGACCCTAGTCGGAAAGCGATTTCAGAATCGCTAAACCGAGTCACCAAATTATTTGAATATGATATTTATTGTCTAAAATATGTGAATATGAATGTGTGAAAGTTTTAAGCTTCGATTTAGTTAATTGCATGTGAATTTAGTTAATAGGACTTATGTATGACACTTTTAAAATGTGATAGTTAATCTATAAGGATCAATTAATGCATGTCATATGAATAAAGGGTTTGCATGTCAAATATCCATTATTAATGAGCAGTGGCCGGCCATGGATGGGTCATTGATGATAATATGAATTCTTTTATTAGCACTATGAGTTTAGAAAATAAAAGAATGAATTAAGAATGATAAAACATGAAGTGAGTGGGAGGAGAAACCAAAGTTGTCTCCCCCTTACTCCCCACTGCCGTGACTAGTGAAAGAGGAGAAAAACAAAGTTCTTTCTTTGTTGTTCAACTTGGCCGAATAGAAGAAGCAAAGGAGGGGAAGAAATTTCAGTCACTTGAATCCTTAGGAAGGTTAGTACATTGTGTTGAAATTGTGAAATAATTACTTGTTTTAGGTAAATTATCATGGTTCTTGCTTAGCCCATGGAAAAATTTCCACTAATGATGGGTGAATAGAGCCTTCGGCTAAGGTTATAAGGGAAGAAATTTTGATTGCTTTACTTGAATCTTGATGATGAATGTATTGAGGAAAGAACTTGGTCTTTCTAAAATATGAATGGTTAAAGCTCATACTAGTAATAGCCGAATTAAAGAATGCTTGATGTCATGAGAAAATGCTGTTCATGTTAATTGGATGAGAAAGGGTAGTTGGGTGAAGTAGAGTCTAGCAAATGAGCACATATGTGCACTAGTTGCTAAATGAAGAAAAATCGGCTAACAAGGGAGTACTAAGGCCGAATATGATTTTGAATATTAGTGGTGTAGTTGCCGAATTTGAACTATGAAGTTATTGAGTAATGTGTGTGTTTTAAGTGATAGAATGGAGTGAATGCTTGGAATGTGATATGTATGAATTATGTGTTAAATTAAGGTTTGCTAAGCTAGCTATTAAGATGAAGTGCAAATGTTAGTATTTGATTGCTAGTGTATATATGTGTACTAGCCGAGCTGTGAATTTAAATAATGGTTGGAGCACCATGTGTTGTAATGAGATTATTTGAGTGAAATCATAGATATTTATATGATGAATTCGATTGTGGATATACATGCTTAAATAAGATGCACACATGAATGAATAGATAGCTTGGTGTTGCATGTATTCGGTCATAAAGGTGCACGTGAGGAAATGTTAGATTAATTGTATTAAATTGCTCAATGTGATTAAAAATGCGTATGACCATTTTGTGTTTGAGCTAAAGGTGGCCATATGACCTATCAAACTCCTTGTCATATTTGGCCATAAGCTAGCATAATGAGACTTTAATAAGTTAAATTTGTTTGAATTAGCTCAAGACCTTAGAGGACCAAAGTTGGATAAGGGAAGGGAAAAAGTGATCGAATAGCCACCGAGATCATTCAACCACATCCGAGGTAAGTTTTAAGTGATTAAACATTGAGTAAATTCAATCATAATAGGACATAATGAGTTGATTTAATAAGATATGATGTGGCCATGATATGTCTTAAACTCAAATGGTAAGTTCATAAGTGTTTAGACTTGGAAATTTAAGAGCAAATTGTAATAATTTGCTTTGGACAGCAGCAGTAACGTGATTTTAGAAAATCACTATAAATTGTTGGTGTGGAATTATAGGCTGAATAAAATATGTAATCAAAGCTTAGTTAATCTAGTTTCTTATAAAAGAGACCGTGGAAGCAAAGAAATTTCCTATAAAGAGATATTTAAAGTTGTGTGGGATAGTGTCAGAATGACTCTGAAATCCCTTATTCTGTTTTTGGAAAATCATTATAATTTGTAAAAAAATGGTTATAAGATAAGATTTATATGCTTAGACTCCTTAATGAGTCTAGTTTCAAATGAAATCAAATAGAACACATTATGAATTCTGTACAATGAAAAATTTGATTCGTAGTGAAGAGTGGTCAGATTAGTCAAACAGTGAAACAGGAGAAACTTTAAGAAAAATCTGGTACTGATTGGCCAAACCTAAAATTCTGTAAATTTTATTGATGGAAGATATACGAGTCTATATTCAGGGAAAATTAACGGCAAGTGATTTGGAGTTTTGTAGCTCCAGTTATAAATAATTTAGTGACTATTGCTCAGGAAAACAGCTCGTAGTGAATATGTGATTTTGTTGTAAATATGGATAAAACTTGTTTTAGTTGCTCATAAGCTATTGATTAAACCCATACGTGAATTCTGAATCATGATATTGTAAAACGATATATGAGTGCTAGACGGATCTTCGATATTAAAATTTGTGAAATTGTAAGTTTATGAGTATTCGAATATGAAATGATAGTATGACGTGAAATTGAATTATTCATTGGAAAATGATTGGTGTAGATTCGGCCAAGACAAAGTGTATACATGCTAGTATATGTGGTATGTGAAGTATATTTGGATAATTGTGATGTGAATACATGAAAATTTATATTTTGATTTAGGATTTTATGTGATGAATGTGAATGTGTATATATGTGATAAGGCCGAATGGCCAATGTGATGAATGTGAGCATGCATATGTGTGATAAGGCCGAATGGCCAATGTGGTGAATATGAACATGCATTTATGTTATAAGGCCGAATGGCCAATGTGATGAATGTGAGCATGCATATGTGTGATAAGGCCGAATGGCCAATGTGGTGAATATGAACATGCATATATGTGATAAGGCCGAATGGCCAATGTGATGAATGTGAGCATGCATATGTGTGATAAGGCCGAATGGCCAATGTGATGAATGTGAGCATGCATATGTGTGATAAGGCCGAATGGCCAATGTGGTGAATATGAACATGTATATATGTGATAAGGCCGAATGGCCAATGTGATGAATGTGAGCATGCATATGTGTGATAGGCCGAATGGCCAATGTGGTGAATATGAACATGCATATATGTGATAAGGCCGAATGGCCTATGTGATGAATGTGAACATCCATATATGTGATGAGGTCGAATGGCCAATGTGATGAATGTGAGCATGCATATTTGTGATAAGGCCGAATGGCCAATGTGATGAATGTGAGCATGCATATGTGTGATAAGGCCGAATGGCCAATGTGGTGAATATGAACATGCATATATGTGGTAAAGCCGAATGGCTAGTGTGAAATATGTAGGCGATGTGCGTATATTGTGGCCGAAAGACCAAATGTGAAAGGTGTGTATTATTAGATATTTGATGAGGCAAATGAATTACAAATATGACAGTCGATGTGAATGTTGTAACATGTGATTAAATGTACATGAGACTTGGAAATATATTCCGGGTGAGACCCGATGACTACGTGTGGAGATTATGTCCGGGTAAGACCCGATGACTATGTGTGGAGAGTATGTCCGGGTAAGACCCGATGACTACGTGTGGAGATTTTGTCCGGGTAAGACCCGATAACTACGTGTGGAGATTTTGTCCGGGTAAGACCCGATAACTTCGTGTGGAGATTTCGTCCGTGCTAAAGGTCTCGCCGATAATCCGAGTAGAGGTTAAAGCTATAAGACTTCGTAATAAGAATTGCTTATAAATATATTCAATGCGAAAGGTTAAACAGGTATGTACTCCAAGTTTATATGTGAGCTTGATTTGAACTAAATCATAAGGTAGTTATGTGATGCATACAAAAGCAATCTATGAGACTATTCCTATGATTACGTGACATCGGATCAGTGTGAGAGGCTATGTGAAATCATACGATATATCTATGTCACATGAGCTCACTTTTATGTGAAAGTTTATCTGCCTATTTCATATGATGAGATGTGTATATTCGGTAAAGGGATGGTATGCCCGAAGGAAGAGTGAAATAAAAATACGAACAACTATGTTATAATTTGATTGTTATCTGTTGACACTGCTTAAAACTTACTAAGCATTGTAATGCTTACTCCGTTTACTCTGTTTCCTCTGTTTTATAGATCTCATTGCGAAGCTACAGGCTCGGGGATCGTCAGCAACTAGTCACACTATCACTATCCACCGCTTGTTACTGTTATGTTTAGAATTATTTTATGGCATGTATAGAATAGACTAGTGGCGGAAGAATATTTTTGGTAAATGTATATAAGCCATGCGAAAATGGCATCTTTTGAATGTTTACTTAGTGAAGTTTAAATTTTACCTCTGGTTGTGCTTAGTACTTATTTAAACGAACGATCTTTATTTCAAGAAAAAGTTCAAAATTTTACTGTTCTGACATGAGTTACAAGTCCGGTAATGCCCCTTACCTATTCTGGCGACAGTTACGGGATAGGGGTGTTACATTTAATACATTTTATAGATGATTTCTCATTAGAATTGGTGAATTCGATGCTCCTAATGCTTTAATTTCATGTTTTGTACTCAGGAGAGCACCAAGAGTCAAAATAAGCCAAAAACGAGCCAAAAAGGACAAAACAGACCAAATCGAGAAGATGACACAACTTAAGCCTTGCCACACGCGTAGCTCACATGCTCGTGTCTTTCGAGGGTGTTGACCAAGGCTTTCACGATTTACACGGCCTGGCCATTGACCCATATGGCCTTGTGCAATTTAACAGATCGAACACGGCCTGGCAATCACGTCACACAGCCGTGTCACATGGGTGTGTCCCTGCTAAGCCCAAGTTAAGTCCAATTCGAAAAGGCCACTTTGAAGGGTTTCTAGGCATTCCAAAGCCTATAAATATGCACTAGAGGAGGAGAAAAGGGGAGAAGGAGAAGAGGGGTAAGGAATTACCCCAAAGAAGCCGATTGATCCTTCTCAGAAGTCAGATTCATCATCAAGACTAAAGATCTCTCCTCAATTCCCCTTCAAGCATTTTGGGTTTTCTTTATGTTTTGTATTCTTTATTCTTCTGAGATGTTTTCTTATTTAGTTATGAACTAAATCCCTTAAATACCTAAGGGGAATGAAACCTAAGACGAATCTTGTTATTATTTTCTGAATCATATGATAAATATTTAACTTACTCTTAATTATGTGTTCTTAATTCTTGCTTTGATATCCCAGGATACTGATTCAAGACACGCTCTTATTTAGAGGAGAATAGACCCTGTCTAAGAGTACATTTGCCATAATTAAGCGGAGTTGATTGCGCGCCTAGAAATAGGGTGACAAGATTTTGCCGGATTAGGGTGAAACCTAATAAGGGAATCCATAGATCGAGTCAATGCAACCCTAGAGTGTTAATTAGAGAAAAGTCTTGGTTATTCAATCTAGGGATTAGACGTTATTAGTCTTGAATAGGGATAATAACATAACTTAGGAATCTCTACGGAACAAGTTGAATGAATAAATAAATCGATTTGAGCCGAATAACAAGTACAGTCTAGGTGGATTTTTCCTTAGGTATTGTCTCAAGTCAATCAATTTTCCCAAAAGCAATTCCCCAATTCTTTTCTCTGTGCGTTCTTAGTTTAAATAATTAGTTAATTAAAACAAACCCTTTTATTCTTAGGTTAGATAATAAAAAGATGGCTATTACTAGTACTTTTGGTTCCCTTGGGTACGATATCCCGATCTTTGCCATTACTATACTATTGTTCGATAGGTGCATTTGCCTTTTCATCATGACAATAGTTAGTTTAGGTTTGGTCCTCATTATAAATATTTATTACTTGTTACGAATTACGCGATCACCCTTCGAGGAAAGATTGGTCTTTCTGATTGGATGACACTTTATGGGCATTGCAATTAGCACACAAAACTCCATTAGGGATGCCACCGTATCAATTGGCTTTTCGAAAAGCACGTCACTTGCCAGTCAAACCGGAACACAAAGCAATCTGGGCAATTAAGCAAGTGAACATGGACTATGAAGCAGCTGCAAAGAAAACATTGTTAGATATCACTAAACTAGAGGAGATTAGGAGAAATGCTTATGAAAATATTGCAATTTACAAGGAAAAGACAAAACGATGGCATGACTAGATTATTTTACAGAGACAATTTATTGTTGGTCAACAAGTTTTATTATTCAATTCTTAACTTAAATTGCACCTAAGTAAATTGTGTTCAAGTTGGTCTGGACCTTTTTAAATTATCGCCTTATTTCCTCATGGTGCAGTCACAATTCAAGATTTACGTGATGGACACCAGTTCAAAGTAAATGGACAAATGCTGAAACACTATTTTGGCAACAATGATCAAAAGCAGGCAGAGACCATAAACTTGGTCGAAAAGTTTTAATTTTTAATCAGTACTCCATGATTTTAGTTTATTTTATTTTATTTATGTTTTGTTAAAGTTTGTTTTCCTTCTTTTTTGCTGAATAATTAGGTACTATTGTCGATGTATTGAAGTCTCACTGTCAATGCATTCCATACATTTGAACTACCATTTATAGCTCCTCAGAATTCAGAGAAAGTCAGATTCCTCCGTTGGATTAAAACTCGCTCAGCTGTTTAATCCTTATAAGCGGTCACAATTTCTATTGGACACAACTCTTCCTGCCAACCCTATATCTCTCCACAAAATAACTCGCTTCTCCATCTTCCTCTTTCACTCACTATAATTCTCCCTCACTGTACCAATTGCAACGTATTTAAGCAACCATTTTTATTTCTTTTCTCTTTTAAAAATCCTATCTTTTTACCCTTAAATCATTTTCCTTCAACAAAGGATGTCAAAAACAAGAGGCTCGGTCAAGAAAGCCACCAAATCTGCTGGGCAACATACATCCACTGCTACCACAATCCGTGAATTGGAATCCCCTAGGCCAGTGCAGACAAAAGAGCCAGTAGTCTTTTTGAATAAAGAGGGAAAAGAATGATTTCACAACAACATATTGAAGCACAGCTTTCATCCCGAGCAAGGCATTTCTCTTTTGCCAAAATAAGATTTGGGTAAACAAGTCTCCAAAACCATCTCGAAGTTAAAATGGGAAACTTTTTTGCAACCATTGATACGTGATATTCGCGACAGGTTTTAAAAATTTATAATTAATCGTTCTTGAAACTAACTATTATCACGATAAAGGCAAGCGTACCTATCGAGCAGTAGTATAGCTTTAGCAAGACCGGATTGTCGAACCCAAAGGAATCAAGAGTACTAGTAATTGCTTTCTTTTTATTATCTAGCCTAGAAATTAAGGGATTTGTTTATCTAAACTAATTAATTAAATTAAGGGTGCACAAAGAGAAAATTGGGGGGAAAGCTTTTGAGAAAACTCGATTGATTAAGACAATACCCAAGGAAAAATCCATCTGGACTTCACTTGTTATTTAACTCTGAATCAAACGATTTATTCATTTGACTTGATCTGTAGAAATCCCTAAGTTATATTATTATCTCTCTCGAGACTAATAACGTCTAACCCTAGGTTGATTAATTGAAATCTCTTTCTAATTAACACCCTAGTGTTGCATTAACTCGATCTATGGACTCCCTTATTAGGTTTCACCCTAATCTGGCAAAATCTTGTCACTCTATCTCTAGGCGTGCAATCAACTCCACTTAATTATGAAAAATTTACTCTTATACAGGGACTTTTTCTCCTCTGAATAAGCGCATTAACTTGAATCAATATCCTGGAATGTTAAAACAAGAATTAAGAACACATAATTGAGAACAAGTCAAATATTTATCATACAATTCAGATAATAATAACAATATCCATCTTAGGTTTCATTCCCCTTAGGTATTTAGGGGGTTTAGTTCATAATTATCAAAGAAAACATCTCAAAAGAATAAAGATAACAAAACATAAAGAAAACCCAAATCCCCTGAAGGAAATTGAAGGGAGATCTTTAGTCTTAACGATGAATTCGGCTTCTGAGATGGATCAATCGGCTTTCCTTGAGTAATTCCTTGCCTCCTACTCTGTGTGTCCTTTCTAAGTGTCTCCTCAGGTGTTCAAATAGGCTTTAGAATGCCTAAAAGCCCTCAAAAGTGGCCTTTTTCGAATAGGACTATAATTGGGCTCGATAGGGACACGCTCGTGTGCGATTGCTTCAGACCGTGGTCAAGGCTGTTAAATATGCACGGGCGTATGGTCTATCCGTGTGAGTCATGCTTCGATTCTGCCAAATAGACACGACCGTGTGGCCTACCCGTGTGAGGAAGTTCAGGCCGTGTTGATTTCCCATGTTGGCCCATTTTCTCTATTTTTGGCCCGTTTCTTGCTCTTTTTACTCTCCTATGCTCACCTAAGTATAAAACATGAAATTAAAGGATTAGGAGCATCAAATTCACCAAATCTAAGGAGAAATCATCCATAAATGTGCTAAGATGGGATAAAAATATGTATAAATTACAGTTTATCAAATACCCCCACAATTAAGCATTTGCTTGTCCTCAAGCAAAATCCTCAATTCACAATCAAAATAAATTTTTCTCAACTTATAATCCCTATCGATAATATCTCAAAATAATCCATAAGTAATCATACATTGAGAATTCAACTAGAAGAACATCAAAGTTTCAAACATTCCAAGTTGAGCATTTTATCACGAAAACATAGGTGTTTCCCCTCATTTAAGTGATTACCTTTGATTCAAAATATCACAAAGTTTAACATCCTCACTAAAAATTCACTCAAATCACTCGAGGTGTTTAAGGACAATAAATGAAGCACTCATTAGTCAATATGAAAAGTTATTTCCATAGGCTTGCATGAAAATCAAATCTCCACCACTATATATTGAGATGATACATCAATCAAAAGGTCTTTAGAGGGTTGTAACGTGGCTTTGGTTAGGGGGTGTCGTCACAAGCTGAAAGAAAGGGTTAGAATCGAGATTGAATTAAAAAATTACCTAACTAGAAAAATAACTAATCATTAATTGAATACAAGTGAGCTTCTTCTCAGAATATGGAATTAACACTTAAGCTAAAAAAATGACTGATTACTACTAATATATATGTATGTATTTTTTTTAAGAACATGTCAAATAACATAGGCTATCTATCAAAAATAAAACATAGCTAAGCAATTTATTCAAATCAAATCTTGACAAAAATAGGGATCAAATTAATTTAGGGAATTTCAACAATAATGGGTTAAGGGTTAATGTTGAGGGTAAATCAATGAATGGGTTGATAGGCTCAAGGGGGTTCAATAAGGGTTAATTTTGAAGGTAGGCTTTTATGGAGTGAGTGAGTTAAACCTAAGTGTCTTTATCATCACGACATATCAAATCAAATGGTGTGGTCTTGAAATGCATAATCAAGAAAGTTCTAGAATGACAATTCAATATTGACGTACTCAAAAACATTAATAAAAGTGAGCATGAAAGAAATAATAAATGCTCTAAAGGCTCAAGATCTCACAAAAATTATGGCTTTTTGATGTTTAAACCTGTGAATTTTAACTCAAGATAATACCTAAGCTTGGGGAAACAACCTAAAAAAAAAATTTAATTCTTAAAAATCAACTTATCATGATTGATTCTCTAATTCCTTAAATTTTAAACAATCAATGCATGAATGCCTATGTTTTAATTCAAGACATATCAATAAAAATCATAAATTAATCAAAATTAATTTTAATAATGATATGAGAAGATTACATGAAAATAAGACAAAATTCAGGGATTTTTCTGATAATGAAATGAATAAGCCCCCCCCACACTTAAGATGTACATTGTCCTTAAAGTACAAAGATATATAATAGTGATATAAAGATAATATTAGAAGAGAGAGGGAGAGAAGTGAAACTTCCTAAATATTGAATGGAATCCTTGAATTGGAGGTATAGAGAATACTGAAACTTTTTATTTAACTTTCATTTTTGAGTGGTTTCTTTGTTCTCTTATTTTGATTGAAAGAAAGACAAAACTTCCTCTTTTTCGATGAATTTTGGCTATGACTAATGTCCCGCTAGCTGAATAGGCATCAAAGCTACCTGAAAAAAGGCAAGGTGTACTTTGGATTGAAATCGACGAATTGTTGCCAGAGGGATTTTAACCTCGACGTGGTCACTGTGCTATCTAACCAGATAGAACTTTTAAATAAAAAGACTGATGATTTGTATGGTTCTACTCAGGTACATCCAGTGATGAGGTGTGATTCAAATGGAGAAGGAGTACACAACGCAGATTATCCATCCCTCAACCCTAGCACCAAGGAGGAACAAGTCCACTATATGGGTAATAATTCTAGACCTCAAAATAATCCGTACAGTAACACTTATAATGCAGGTTGAAGGAACCATCCCAATTTCTCGTGGGATGGTCAGGGAAATCAAAGGCCACAACATACCGCATCTCTTAAAACTTCCTCTCCTAATACTCGGCTCTAGTTTTTTCCACTTGAACTTCTTTCTGCCACTGTTCCGAAGACTTCTCTAACCCCACTCTCTTTAAAGATACTTATGCCTTCTTATACTCCTCTTTTAAATCATCTCGGTCTTCCTCAACCTTCCTTTTTTCCTTCCTAACTTTTTCAACCTCCTTCTTTTGCAGGTCAACATCTAGACTCAGGCACATATTCTCCTCCTCGAGCTTTTCTATCTTCTTTTCAAGTTCCAAATTCTTTCTATTAAATTCTTGCTTCATGATATCAAGCTCCGAGGGTATCACTTGTAGATATTCCTCCATTGGTTGAACTTCCTCCATTTTTGTCATAGGGACATTATCGTTAATCCTTCTACTCCTCCACTCGACATATTCTGGTGTCGTACCAGGATTAATGGCCACTCATTTCAACCGAAAAGTCTTGTTCCAAGCACTAGAAACCTCATTAACCTTCCTCTTGTAATCGGCTCCTCTGTATACAAACTCACTTTGAGCCAACCCATGAGTCGCTGGTACAAAATGTTTCAATCCATGCTGCCTTAGCATGAGCAAAGGGGCATAACCAATGGCACCCCAAATTCCCAACAGGGGAACCCACTCAAAGCTGTCGCATCGATAAAGTATCTCTCCAGGAACCATCCATGGAGCTCTCCACTCAACATCCTCCGACTATAGATTCTAAAGTAATGCCATCCAATTCTCTTTCGGCATATCCACTTTCCTAGATAAGACTACTATATCTTTCAACGGGGAGTAGTTCTCAAAGAAAACCCGACAAAAAATCCCATCAATCAATCGGAAGTGACTGTAGAACCAAGCCAAAAGTAACTGAGCATACCCTATAAACCTGCCTGCACCAGCCCTCCTACATGCACCTAAGGACCTGAATGTCTCTGCCAAAATTGCAAGGACGGAAGTGACCCTTTTACTGAGTCGATGAAAAAGATCCGTGGTTGCCTTGTCCACATATCCCAAAGCCCTAGGGAAAACCATCAGTCCATACAAACTTAAGGCAAAAACGTCTACCTTCTTCGTCTCATCGGGGTGTGTCAAAATCAGATCTTTCAAAGCGTCCTACGAAATGCACTTGCACTCACCCTTTTCTTTAATTCTGGCCGTGATCCACTGCTCGCTCATTCCCGTAATGGTCATTAATTTTTTCCAAAAGGTAGGGACACAAGCAGCTCGAGAATAGATCCTATCACTCTGAAACCTGGGACAACGAAGTAAGGCAGTGTACTCCTCCACGGTAGGTACCAAATCTACTTCCCCAGAAGTGAAACAACTGTACGTCGGGTTCCAAAACTGAGCAAGGGCTCGGAACAAGTGCTTATCTACCTGAATATCGAGCAAGTAAGGTAAATCTCCGTAATTATCATAGAATAACTGCTTGGTCTCATTGCCCCACTGATCCCAAATTTCCTTAAGCTCTTGGAGATTATTCTGTGTGACACTAATACGAGTATAATCTGACAGCTCCGACACATATCCCATAGTTATACTGTCTTCCTTTTCTAGCTGAGTTTGCTCTGACCATCTATGAACATCCGCGTTGCCCTCCACTCTATCAAGAAGTCCGTTCTCCATAATAAAACTTCCTAACTTAGAAACTGACCGTGAATCGATACCTTTGTAAATGCAAAATGACATGCAAACAAAAGAAAAGAAATTGTCAGTATCACATGATATCAATAAATCTCAACGATAATTTATAAGGGTAATATCTAAAGTATAACTCTAACTAAGTTGGGCTCTTACGGTTTTTCTATTGAGGTTAGTTCTAAAGTTTGAGGTACCCAAACCAGCAGATTCCTCGATTCTCACCCATTATAGGCTCATTTGAAATGAGTTCAGTTCAGGGAAATACATTTCCCTATGGCTACACGGAGATGAAAATCTCACGAAACCATAGGTACAGATGTATCCCGAAAGTGATCCACTATCCTACACGAAGGCGAAAGCCTCACGAAGGCGTAGTCTCTCACTCCCACTTAAGGGTGTGACCACAACGGTCATGCAAATGCAATATGTATCAGAATATATAACATATGCAATAATACAGACACATGTAATGCAAAGAGGATTGAATTTTAAAATTTTTCAAATTTCCGACATTAAGACAAAAGGTAATCAATTATACAGCTTGACTCTCTTATTAGTCCCCAGTGGAGTCACCAAGCTGTCGAAACCATTTTTAAATCAAGTTTTGGAAAATGGGAATCGACTTTAAGAAAAACAAAAACGGGAGTCGCCACCAATTTTTTAGGTGTGATTGGATCACCTTATAAAATGTTTTGTTTTAAAACATTAATTTTGGTCTACGAAAGTTGAGAAAATGGATTCAGGAGTCGGTTACGTATGAGGAAGGGTTAGCACCCTCGTAATGCCCAAAAATTGGTACCTAATTGATTATCAAGTGTCTTTAATGTCGAAAATTTAAAAATTTTAAGATGCAATTTTCTTTTAATATTTTTTATTTTGAAAATTAGGGTTCACTTGTATCAAATAAATCAAAATATTACATCCAATAAGTTAGGACATAATATTTTTAAGATATCTGACACTAAGTTAGCTTTGTTGGAAATCCCTATCTCGAAATAACGAAACGTCATATCCAGTAAGTTAGGACACAACGCCTTGAAATTCTGAGAAAGTTACTTGCACTTAGAAAACCTGAAAAACTTAGAAGGGTGCTTGACTATTCGAACTCAACGAGAAAAGCTGCAACCCAATAAGTTAGGGCACTACTTTTATCGAAATTTCTAAACACCAAGTATTGCCTTTATTTTTGAAAACTTTAAAGTCTTGTTTTTTAGATCGATGCATGAAGGAGCATATTAACATAACATACGGGATAACATGTTATAGTAATAGGTAAATAAAAGCACAATAACTAACATATACATATAAGAAACATGGCAAATTTTAAATAAGTAAAATATGCATAAAACACGATATATATTTAAGAAGAATAGGTAAAACACATAAACATATAATTCATCATATATTTAAACATATTGATAATAAAAATGATGCATGATATATAATTTGACACATATATATAATAAAAATACAATAAAAATAATAATAAGTCAAGCACTCAACATTTAATAAAATTATGAGACCAACATCTAATATATTGATATAATATAATATATATATTAAAATATAAAATAAAGTGAGTAATTATTGATAAAAATACCTAAAATATAAATTAAAAATGTTTAAAATAAGTTATGTATAATAATATAATATGAATAAAATATAAGGAAATATAATAAGTATTTTGCATATAAAAATATGGTAAAATAATTAGTATAAAAAACAAAATTTATAATATATAATAAAAATATATATGAGAAAGATAGATATTATAAGGAATATTGAATAATAAAAATATAGTATGAAATATAATATGGTATACGATAATAATAATAAAGTAACAAATATTTTACATATAGAAACATAGTATATAAAATATATAACATATAATAGAATTTAAAATATATATGATGTATAGCCCATATTATAGGTAAAATATAAAACAATAAATAGGATATGAGTAATTTTCATAAGAATATTATAAAATAAATAATATACATATATAAACTATATAAATAAGAATAGGTGTAATATATAAATGGAATATGAATATTATTATAAATAAGGATAATATATATACTATTATTTATTAATATTTTTTAAATTTATTTGCCATTTACAAATTTAGTAAATAATAATACAATTTTATAAAAAATATATAAAGAAATATATAAAATAAAATATATAATATAATATAATTTATAGATAAAATATATGATAATAAAAATAATGGATAATAATAGTAATATATAACTAATATTTAAAAAATATATAAAGTATTTAAAGTAAATTAAAATATAAAAGGATTAAAATTGAATTTAATTAGAAAATCTAAGGCTAATTTGCAAAATAATAAAAATCCTCGGCCTGATTTGAAATGCGCGTTAAATTCAGAGGACTCACTGGGCAATTTGCCCTAGTCCCAGAAAACAATGTCGTTCCTCAGAATAAGTTTTAATGGCCAGTAGGACTAAATTGAAGTAAATATAAGAGATTAGGGCCGAATTAAAATAACAATAAAATGAAATTATAAAGCTTAAAATGCGGAAGGACCGATTGACAAAATTAGCCCATTTTCCAAAAACACGCGGATCCTCCCTGGGTCTCGGGTCAACACGTGGATCCTAGCTTTGGTACGACGTCGTTTAAAGCTAATTGGTTTTAAGCGAAACTGCACCGTTTCGTTAGGGCTATATAAGCCAAATTTCAGTTTAAAAAAGAAACTTAAAGAAATCCTCTGTAGGAGGATTCGGGGTCGGCCTCAGAGCCTCGTCGGGCCCCTGTTCTCAGGCGCATAAGCGCCCACGCGCCACCGCGAACGTCGCCACACGTGGTGGTCGGAGATTGGGAAATTTCCCGTTTTAGCGCAGATCGAAAGAGGTTTGTCTCCCTTTTTCTTTTTTAATCGCAATATATATATATGTGCATGTATTTAAAAGAAAATTTCACCTTTGTATATTCAATCGACTGTGATGCTTTTTGTATATGTGCGCAAGAATAAATTCTTTTGTTGAATCTCTATATTCTCTTTTTATTGATTCTCTCTGTATATTCCAAGAACGTAAGTCCCTTTTTTACAAATCGGAGGAAAGGCTTTATAGCCTTTAGACTATACATGTTTAGGAAAGAAATCTTTGATTTCTTTCCTTATTGGTTTCAGTTTATTTGCTGCTATTTGGTTTCTTTTCTATTTCGTGTCTGCTGCTTTCTTTTGTCCTGTCTTGCAGGTATTTGCGAGAACATCACGGTGATGTCGATTCACACGATGATCGCGGTGTGGTACGAGGCCAAAGCCACGGCGCCGATGGAGCCCACTGGAACGGCACGAGACGAACAGTCATGACGCTTGAGTTGCGGCGCCTAGGGTTTCTGAAACCCTATGTCTCTCTGCTTTCTGTTTAACAAATTGGACCACTTGGGCCTCATTTATTTTTTGGGTCTGGGTGTAACGGGTATGGGCTATCAGGTTGTAATCGGGCATAGGGTTTAGGTATTTGGGCTACTGGGTTTTAATTTTTTTGGGTTTGAAAGTTATTTGGGCCTGTGTTTGGGCTCTTGTAAACTGGACTTTTAAAATAAATAACATTTATTTATTCATTTCATATTTCTGTTTTGGTTTTAAGGCCCGGTCAAACTTGGGCTACTACACTTATTATTTTCATATGAACTTACTAAGCGTACAGTTTACCCATCCTCTCCATTTCTTTAGTAGCGGCAGGTCGGCTTGGGGTTGGAGATCGTCTGAGGCAAAATCACACTATCAAACTATCACTTTCGGAGAATTAATTCAAATATTAGAAATATCAAGTTTGTGGCATGTATAGGAAGTTGGTTTGTGATATGTATTTTTATTATGATTTTGACCATACGTATCAGTCTGCATTGAGTTATTGTATATCATCATGAGATGTAGTCCTTATCCATTATGGTTTATAGGTTTAATTAATCGTGCCATGTACTATGTTTTGATGTGATGATATAGTTAGCTTTGTTTGTCATTCATGTATTCGAAAAGTTTTGAATTTTATGGCCCGGTTTTCGTCTATGTGTATTGTTAAGTCTGGTAATGCCTCGTACTCTATTCTAGCCTTGGATACGGGTAAGGGGTGTTACATCCAACTTCCGTTTATTTGCTAAAAGTTCATTTAAGAATTTGACTGCATTTGGCATCTGCGAAAGAGCTTCAATAAACGGTAAGTTAATCTGCAATTTCTTTAATAGTTTAAGGAATTTACCAAATTGTTCATCTGTGCGGTCTTTCCTTGTCGCATTGAGGTATGGTACACGTGGTTTATACTCTTTACTTACCTGTTTTTGGTCATTGTGGTCCACCTCACCTTTACTTTTACTTACCACAGTTTCTTGCCTCGGTTCTGGTTCAGGTGCAACTAACCCTTCCTCATCTTGAATGGTAACGCATTGAGCTACTCTCTTGGGTTAGATTCAGTGTTACTCAGTAGGCTACCTTGTGGTCATTCAGATATCAATTTAGCGAACTAGCCTATCTGAGTTTCGAGCACTTGGATCGATGCTTGTTGGTTCTTAAGTGTTGTCTCAGTATTTTAAAAACGAGTTTCTGAACCGAGATGAATTTTGTTAGCATCTCTTCAAGGTTCGACTTTTTCTCTTGTTGGTAAGGTGGTTGTTGGAAGCCTGGAGGTGATGGTGGTCTCTGATTCCCTTGGCCTCCCCATGAGAAATTTGGGTGGTTCCTCCATCCTGCATTGTAAGTGTTGCTATAGGGATTATTTTGAGGTTGAGGATTATTACCCATATAATTTAATTGCTCGTTTTCCATATTGTGGCCATAAGGTAGGTATTCTGAATTGTTCGTCCCTCCTCCACTTGCATTGCATTGCATTACTGGGTGAACTTGTGAAGAACCAAGAAAACCGTCAAATTTTCTATTAAAAAATTCTACCTGATTTGAGAGCATGTTGACTGAATCAACATTAAAAACGTCGACTGCTTTCGTTGGCTTTGTCCTCATGACTTGCCACTGATAATTATTCATGGCATCTCTTCTATAAATTCATAAGCATCCTCAGGTGTCTTATTATTGATATTCCTACCAACGGCTGCGTCAACCATCTGTCTAGTCGAAGGATTTAGCCCATTGTGAAAAGTTTGAACTTGTAGACAAAGGGGTAATCCATGGTGAGGGCACCTTCTCAATAGATCTTTGTATCTCTCCCATGCATTGTAGAGCGTTTCTAGTTCCATCTGCATAAAAGAAGAGATATCATTCCTTAATTTAGCCATTTTAGCCGGTGGGAAATATTTTAGTAAAAAATTTTCAGTTATTTGTTCCCAAGTAGTGATTGACCCTCGTGGTAACGAGTTCAACCACTGTTTAGCCTTATTCCTTAATGAAAAGGGAAATAAACGAAGGCGTATGTCATGCTCCGAAACGCCATTGATTTTAAATGTGTCGTAAAACTCCAAAAAATTCGCCAAGTGATTGTTTGGATCCTCATCCTGCAAACCATCAAACTGAACAAATTGTTGTATCACTTGAATTGTGTTAGGTTTCAGTTCAAAATTATTTGTAGTAATAGCAGGCCTAACTATACTTGACTCAGTTCCTGTTAAATTCGGTTTAGCATAATCATACATAGTGCGTAGAGCATGATTCTGATTTACTGGATCAGTAGCAATCACAGGAGGTAGTGGATTTTCCTGATTTTCAGCCATCTCCTCGGTTGTGGTTTGAATATCTTCCTCTTGCTCTCCATCTGTGTATCTTAAGCTTCGCCTTATTTCTCTTCGGTTTCTACGAGCTATACGATCAATCTCACTATCAAAAAGTAATGGTCCCGATGGGTTTCTTCTAGTCATACACTATAAAAAAACTGCCAGAAGTGAATAAAAGAGAAAATTAGAAATGAAAATAAAAATTTAAATTTCAAATAAAATAATGTGACTAAAGTAATAAAAATCGAGTGTTCCTAATATCTTAGTTCCCCGACAACGGCGCCAAAAACTTGATGCGTGATATTCACGACATGTTTTAAAAATTTATAATTAATCGTTCTTGAAACTAACTATTATCACGATGAAGGCAAGTGTACCTATCGAACAGTAGTATAGCTTTAGTAAGACCAAATTGTCGATTGCTTTCTTTTTATTATCTAGCCTAAAAATTAAGGGATTTGTTTATCTAAACTAATTAATTAAACTAAGGGTGCACAAAGAGAAAATTGAGGAAAAGCTTTTGGGAAAATTCGATTGATTAAGAAAATACCCAAGGAAAAATCCACCTAGACTTTACTTGTTATTTAACTCTGAATCAGACGATTTATTCATTTGACTTGATCTGTAGAAATCCCTAAGTTATATTATTATCTCTCTTGAGACTAATAACGTCTAACCCTAGGTTGATTAATTAAAATCTCTTTCTAATTAACACCCTAGTGTTGCATTAACTCGATCTATGGACTCCCTTATTAGGTTTCACCCTAATCCGGCAAAATCTTATCACCCTATCTCTAGACATGCAATCAACTCCACTTAAATATGACAAATTTACTCTTAGACAGGGACTTTTGCTCCTTTGAATACTTGAATCAATATCCTGGAATATTAAAACAAGAATTAAGAACACATAATTAAGAACAAGTCAAATATTTATCATACAATTCAGATAATAATAACAAGATCCGTCTTAGGTTTCATTCCCCTTAGGTATTTAAGGGGTTTAGTTCATAATTATGAAAGAAAACATCTTAAAAGAATAAAGATAACAAAAAATAAAGAAAACCCAAAACCCATGAAGGAAATTGAAGGGAGATTATAAGTCTTGATGATGAATCCGGCTTCTGAGATGGATCAATCAGCTTTCCTTCAGTAATTCCTTACCTCCTACTCCGTGTGTCCTTTCTAAGTGCCTCACCAGGTGTTTAAGTAGGCATTAGAATGCCTAAGAGCCCTCAAAAGTGGCCTTTTCTGAATAGGACTATACTTGGGCTCGACAGGGACACGCCCGTGTACGATTGCTTCAGACCGTGGTTAAGGCTGTTAAACAAGCACGGGCATGTGGTCTACCCACGTGAGTCGTGCTTCGATTTTGCCAAATGGACATGGCCGTGTGGCCTACCCGTGTTTGGAAGTCCAGGCCGTGTTGATTTCCCATGTTCACCTATTTCTCCTTTTTTGGCCCGTTTCTCGCTCTTTTTACTCTCCTATGCTCACCTAAGTATAAAACATGAAATTAAAGGATTAGGAGCATTGAATTCACCAAATCTAAGGAGAAATCATCCATAAATGTGCTAAGCATGGGATAAAAATATGTATAAATTACGATTTATCAACCATCCTGGAAGCTACTCGCCTTCACTGGTACGTGAGTTCTATGCCAATCTCTACGATCATGAGTTAGAGTATATTTTCGTTCTAGAAGGTTTAATACCATAAGACGCTGTACAACGCCAAGGTTGATGACAACGAACACTCTGAGTTCATGGATGACATCACAGATGAAAAACAAGACCTATTGTGAGAGACTTGTGTGTCGAGGAAGCAGTTTGGACGGGTTCCCATCAAAAGAACTATACGATGCACCGTCGATAAAATTTGGTTTCACTTTGTCAACTACAGACTAAAACCCTCCACTCACAGCACCACAGTCACCCTAGACAGAATGTGTCTGATACACTTTATCGTTAAGGGCCGAAAAAATGATGTGGGCACAATACTTCACCAAGAAATAACTGACTGCATAGCAAGGCAGACTAGGATCTTAGTTTTCCCATCACTGGTGATGTTATTGTGCCAGCAAAGAGGAATCGTGCCCCATGCTGGTGAGGAAATCTTGAAAAGTAAGGGCCCAATAAATGAAGCCTCTATAAAAAGAATGACTCGAGGTAAGGACACGCTGATACTGAAGGAGGCAGAGACCAGCAAGACAAGACAAGGTAAAGCTAAAGCCCACAGCAAAAGAACTAACTTGAAAGGAGAGACATCTTTATGGCGCAAACTGAAGGATGTCTGCAAAATGGTAAATTCCATCAACAACAGGCAGATCAAGCTTGTCGCTACAGTAAAAGATATGGAGATATCTCAGAATTTGTTTTATACTTATACTAGAGCTTGGAGCAATTCTATTGTAGCCACATTAGGCCAACTGAGCCCATTTCCACTACTGGAATTCCTTGTGTTTCCATCAATCATTCACAATTATGACCTCTCCTCCTCAGATGATGACTTAGAAGACAGAGATAGACCTGTGGCATCCCCACCCATTGTGTAGGTCTCTGATAATGAGAAAGAAGAGGAATCCGGGGACATCAGAGAATGCTTGCAAAAAATTAATAGCTTGTTTGAGGATGGTATTTTTGCTGATCAAGAAGATATTGTTGTTGAGAAGGAAGTTGATGCTGTAGAAGTAGAAGTTGTTGCAAAAGAGGAAATTGTTGCTGAAAAAGAGGAGGTTGCTAAAAATAAGAAAGAAAAAGAAGAAGAAAATTTTGTTGAGAAGGTTGTCACAACACCAGAGTCTGTGGGTGTAAATATTAATAATTTGGAGTGAACTGGAGCGAAACCAGCGAAGTTGCTAAGGTCACCAGTGATGAGCAAACCAATAAAATTGTAACACCCCAAACCCGAGACCATCGCCGGTGTCGGACCCGAGGGTTAACAAACCAAGTTCACATGTTTTTGCCCACCAATTTGACATTTCCAGTCAGGCTGGAAAACTGCGTCACTGTCGCCTTAAAAATCATATCTCGAGTTTCAAAACTCGGAAACTGGTTTTGTAAATTTTCCCTGAATTTAGACTCATATATCCATCCATGGATTTATTTCTAGGATTTTTGGTCGGGCCAATTGGTACAGTTTATTAGTTAAAGTTACCCTGTTACAGGGATCGACTGCTCTGACCTTCGCGCGGTATAACTTGAATATATCTCTGTACAGGGCTTTAATGCTGGTGTCGTTTGTTTCTAATGAAACTAGACTCAAAATGGAATCTGTACATATAAGGTATATCTCCTAATTCTTTTGGATAATTTATAGTGAATTTTAAAGTTGCGACAGGGAACCCAGAAACCATTCTGGCCCTGTCTCACAATAGCTTTAATATCTTTTAACCTGTAACTCCTATGACCGTTTCGTTTCTTCCATATGAAAATAGACTCATAAAGGTTCATTTACATAGCTTATTCACTATCTAATTCCATTCCTATGAATTTTGGTGATTTTTCACATTCATGCCACTGCAGCTGGCAGCATCTGTTTTAAGATAGGACTTACCTATTTGGTGGTCTCCATGATTCAACTAGCCTTACCATACATAGGTTCATATATGATCATTTTAACCATGCCAATGGCTGATCATATGACCAACATTCCCATTTCCAAGCCATAGCCACATCATGACACAAAATATATACATACAACCCACAATTAGTCTAAGTTCATGCTTCCCTTTTCGAGCCATTTTCGCACGGCCGTACATACTTACATTACAACATATTTAACAAACAAGGGGTAGTCCTATACATGCCATCTCAAGTTCAACCAAAAATTTATACCAAAATGGAGGCTTGATAGTGTGGATGACTTCGACTTCAACGATCCCAAATCCGATTGCCTCGAGCGAAATCTAGAAAACTAAGAGCCAAAGCAACGGGTAAGCATTTTATGCTTAGTAAGTCTCAAGGAATATAATGAACTATAATTTACAGCAATACATTCACATAGCCAAATGCATCATTTCATTAATACACATTCTTACTTCATACTTCATCATTATATAAGTTCGCAAAGCATCAATCAATTCAATAACTGAAATTCATTAGTCGGTTGAGCGAATGTTGCTCAAACACGTCGACTTTCAATGCACATATAACGTACCTTATCCTTTGGGCTTTCCGAGTGTACTAATTAAATTCATTTCGCAACCAACACTCACCTCCAGCCCAAGATTCTTGAATATAACCGGATTTAATCACGTGCATAAATGCCTTGGTCTTAGCCGGATAGAATAACTTCATACGAATGCCTTGGGCCTTAGCCGGATATAGCCACTAGCATAACCGCCTTGGTCTTAACCGGATATAATTTCAAGCATAGTTGTCTTGGGCTTAGCCGGATATCATTCAATTTCTCATGCACACATACATCAATAATCATTGGACATACATATTTCATTTTCGTTACTAAGGCTCAAACACAATTATAATCATTAGCATATTCGCCGGGACTTAGCCGGGTGGAATTCAAATACTCATACACACATAATCAATAATCATACACATCCATATTTCATCTCACATAATTCAAGTAAGGTCACTTCTTGAGGACTTACCTCGGATGTTGTCGAGCGGCTTTTTCGGCTATTCGATCACCTTTTCCTTCCCTTGTCCAATTGTGGCCCTCTTAGCTCTTGAGCTAATTCAAACAAATTCAATTTATTAAAACCTCATTGTGCTTGCTTATGGCGAATATGACAAGGATTTTAAATGGTCATATGGCCACTCTTTAGCTTGAATACACAATGGTCATGCACATTTTATACTACATCAAGCAATTCAATACAATTTATTTGAGCATCAAGGAAATGCTAAGGCCTTCAATAGGCTACCCAAGGCCGAATATTCATGTACATGTTGAGGTCAATTTTGCACTTAATACCTCACAAAAACAGCATGCAATCTACTAATTAATTCTTTGCACATTGTGGCCCAAAACTTATAATATAGCATCAAGCACTTATATGTGTGCTAGGCGAATTGTGCTTGCAATTTCACAAGCATTCTTCCACATTTTCTTCTTTAAATCAATACATTCATCACTTAGTTCATAACCAAACATAATGTGCAATCATATATATGCATATATGAGCATGGCGAATTTTCAAGGTGTCCATAGCCATCCAAAACACAAATTTTAACTAACATGCAAGAAGCATGAATCATGCTCAAGAATGCATCATGGCGAATATGACAATCATGCTCCTTTTCAACTTTAATCATGATAAAACAAAGAGAAAACTCAAAATCTTACTCATGAATAGAAAATCCATCATTGCATGCATCATCATCAAGCTTCACACTTAGCATGCAATGGCTTTATCACCATAACAACTTTGCCCAAATACCATTTCCATGGCATAACAAAGATTTGAGCCATGGCTAACATGCACATCAAGTTAGTAACCAAGTCATGCATGAAACTCCAAACACAACCTCATACATACCTTAATCTTGGTACAAGTATGGCCAAATCTCCTTCTAGTTCTCTTCTAAACCAAAAATGGAGCAAAATCCCTTTCTTCCCGCTTATGATTTTCGCCAAAAGATGAGAAAGGATGAACAAATTTTTTGTTTTCTCTTCTTGGTTGCATGGCAATGGGGGGATGCTACTCTCACACACATTTTTTTTCATTCTTTTCTTACCCATGCTTATTTGTTTATGATTTCTCCCTAATGCCCAACAAAACATGTTTCATGACATGTTTAGCCCATATCACTTTGTCATGGCCGGCCATCACTTGTAAAAAAGGGAAAATTTGACATGCAAGTCCATTATTTTGCATGCATGCTTTAATTAGTCATCACATATTTCCCTATCGTACTTTCAAAGTTCACTACTAAGTCCTTTCTTATAAATTAGCACCTAATTAATAAAAATCGAGACACGAAATATTTACGCATACCAATTCCACATACAATAAGCACGGAATATAACACTTAATTATTCTTGTGACTCGGTTTCGTGGTCCCGAAACCACTCTCCGACTAGGGTCACATTCGGGGTGTCACAACTCTCCCCCACTCAAGAGATTTTCGTCCCCGAAAAGCTTACTGGTAAATAGGTTCGGATATCGCTCTCTCATAGAGTTCTCGGTCTCCCAAGTAGCTTCTTCTATCCCGTGCTTGAGCCATAACACTTTCACTAGCGGAACCCGCTTGTTTCGCAACTCTTTCACTTCTCGTGATAGGATACGAATTGGTTCTTCCTCATAACTCATATTAGCTTGAATTTCAATTTCGATGGATTAATCACGTGCGTTGGATCGGATCTATAACGTCAAGCATCGACACGTGGAAGACATCGTGAACCTTTTGAGTTCGGGGCAAAATCAAACGATATGCCATCGGACCGACTCGCTCGATATCTCATATGGCCCAATGAACCTCGGGCTCAACTTGCCCTTACTACCGAACACGAGTATCTTTTTCCAAGGCGATACCTTGAGAAACACTTTATCACCCACGATACTCGATATCCTTACGCTTCATATCCGCGTATGACTTCGACGATCGAAGGCTATCTTCAAACTTTCACGGATTACTTTCACTTCTCATTCAGCATCCCTAATCAAATCCACCGAAAATCTTGCTTTCACCAAGCTCGGTCAAAACAATGGTGTACGGCATTTACGCCCGTACAAAGCCTCGTAAGGTGCCATCTTAATGCTCGATTGAAAGCTGTTGTTGTAAGCGAATTCAATCAACGGCAAATACCGTTCCCATGAACCACTAAACTCGAGGACGCAACATCTTAACATATCCTCAAGTATCTCGAATTACCCGCCGGATTGACCATCGGTTTGGGGGTGAAAGGCGGTCTTGAAATGCAACTTGGTACCCAAAGCTTCTTGCAACTTTTTCCAAAACCGCGAGGTAAATCTCGAATCTCTATCCGACACGATAGAAATAGGCACCCGTGTAATTTCACAATCGAGAAGCGTACAATTCCGCTAATTTGTCCATTGAAAATCCGTGCGTCAGGGGACAAAGTGGGCCGACTTAGTCAATCGATCTACCACGACCCAAACCGCATCCTTCTTACTTGCGACAATGGCGGTCCGGATACAAAGTCCATTGTGACTCGATCCCATTTCCACTCGGGTATCGTGATTGGCTGAAGTAATCCTGAAGGCACCTGATGTTCCGCTTTCACTTGTTGACATATTAAACATCTTGAAACAAAGTCGGAGATGTCTCGCTTCATACCATGCCACCAAAATCGACGTTTCAAATCATTGTACATCTTCGTACTCCCCGGGTGGATTGCCATTTGGCTACAATGGGCTTCATTCAGAATTATCGAAATGAGTTCCGAATTCCTTGGGACACACAGATGACTTTTGAACCTCAAACAATCGTCATCGTCGATTTGAAACTCCGAGTCCTTGTTCGGAACACACGCAACCCGTTTTGCAACCAACTCGTCGTCGACTTTCTGAGCTTCTCGAATTTGGTGTGTCAATAGTGGTTTGGCTTTCAATTCACCACTAACACACCGTCGGATCGGACGGACAAGTGCACATTCATCGTCGTAAAGTGAATAACGATTTACGACTCAAGGCATCCGCAACCACATTCGCCTTTCGGGTGATAATCAATGATCGTTCATAATCCTTTAATGACTCAAGCCAACGTCTTTGTCGCAGATTTAAGTCTCTTTGGGTCATCAAATATTTGAGACTTTTGTGATCCGAGTATACATGGCACCTTTCACCAAATAAGTAATGTCGCCAAATCTTTAAGGCGAATACGATGGCGCCAATTCGAGATCATGAGTCGGATAATTTTTCTCATGTGGCTTTAATTGCCTCGACGATAGGCCACAACTCGACCTTCTTGCATTAATACGCAACCTAACCCAAGTAGAGAGGCGTCGCTATAGATAACAAACTCCTTGCGGACTCGGGTTGCACTAGAATTGGGGCTTCATCAAATAAGTTTTCAGTTGATCGAAGCTTTTTGGCATTTCTCGTCCATTCGAACTTAACATCCTTTTGGAGTAACCGTCATCGGCGTGGCTATCGTTGAGAACCCTTTACAAAACGTCGGTAATAACCTAAGCAAGCCCCAAAAGCTTGAACCTCAAGTAATATTTCTGAGGCTTCCAATTTAGTATGGCTGAAATTTTATTCGAATTCGACTCGAATACCCGATCTGAGATACCACATGACCCAAGAAGCTAACCTCTCTTAACCGAACTCACACTTGCTTTGAACTTAGCATATAATTGCTTGTCCCGTAAAATTTGCAGCACTAACGCGGTGTTCAGCATGTTCGGTCTCATTTCTTGAATAGACCAAGATGTCATCAATGAACACGACTACGAATCGATCCAAATATGGTCTAAAGATTCGATTCATTAAATCCATAAATACCGTAGGGCATTAGTGAGCCCAAGCGGCATCACCAGAACTCATAGTGACCATATCTCGCTCGAAGGCGTCTTGGGCACGTCTGAATCTCGGATTCGCAATTGATAGTAGCCCGATCTCAAATCTATTTTCGAGAACACCGAGGCTCCTTCAGTTGATCGAACAAGTCATCAATACGTGGCAACAGATATTTGTTCTTTATCGTCGCTTTGTTAAGTCGACGATAGTCGATGCACGATCGCATGGTTCCATCCTTCTTCTTCACGAACAAAGACCGGCGCACCCAAGGCGAAAAACTTCATGAGCGAAACCTCTATCCACCAATTCTTGCAACTGAACTTTCAACTCCTTTAATTCGTTGGTGCCATACGATACGGAGCTATCGAAATTGGAGTGGTACGGTACCAATTCGATGCCAAATTCTATTTCCGAAGGTGGTAAACCCGCAATTCTTGGGAAAACATCCGGTATTCACAAACCACGGGCGCAGATTCGGGTTTCTTCTCGATTCCTTGTCATCGAGTACGACGCAAGGTACGCCGCACCCTTTTCTTACATATTTACGGGCCAACATCGGCGATATTACGGTGGCAACCCTTTAAGTCCGTGGACTCAACCCGAATTATTTCATTATTCGCGCACTTCAAATCGATAGTCTTGCTCTTGCAATTTACAACCGCATCGTGCATGGTCAACCAATCCAAACCAAGAATAACATCGAACTCATCGAATGGCAAAAGCATTAAGTCCACGGAAAACAAGAACCTCGGAACACTAGGGACTTTTCTTGCACACTTTGTTAACAAGCACGTAATGACCCAAGGGTTTGACACCGAATTACAAACTCGATGAGACTCAATGGGCAAAGTCTTCTTGGATGCTAAGGTTTCACATATATATGAATGAGTAGAACCGGGGTCAATCAAAGCAATTACATTTGTATTGAAAAGAGTGAAAGTACCTGGTAATAACACCGGAGAGGCGGCATCCTCGCGTGCGCGTATGGCATAAGTCCTAGCAGAGCACGAGCCTCAGATCGATGGTAGCATCTCTAGATCCTCTCGACCGCCAATGACATTGCCCATATTTCTAGGTGGTCTACCTCGGCGATGGTAGCACCGGGTTTGCACTCGACTTGCATTCTGTTCATGCATCCTCGGGCAATCCTTCATAAAGTGGTCACCGATCCACACTTATAGCGAGAGCGATCAAGAAACCAACAGCTCCCGAATGCCATTTGCCACAATGTGGACACTCGCCCTCTCTCGGCGATCATTTCCGCCACCGGCGATCGAGGTGACTCGTGTGGTCACAGGGGTCGATCGCGTCCTCGTCTAGAAAAGCCCAAACGCCTCTAGACCGGCTCGCATCATCTCGAAATCTCTTCGATGCTTGTTGAAGAGACTTTCCGAGGACCTCTTCGAATTCTCCAATCCCCACATCAGCTTTTTGTTTCTCCTTTCTAAGCTCTTGACTTTACAAGCTCGCTCAACAAGTACTACGAACTCTCGATCTCGAGAATGCCAACAAACATCCTTATATCATCATTCAGCCCATCCTCGAAGCGTTTACATAATAGCTTCGGACGAAATGCATTCTCGCAGCGTCGGCTAAGCCTCACAAACTTTCGTTCAGTAGTCGATAGCGGACATAGAACCTTGCTTAAGATTAAGGAATTCCCTCCGCTTTTGGTCGATGAATCTCGACTAATATACTTTTTGAACTCGGTTAGAAAGAATTCCCAAGTCACTTGTTCTCTAGGCACCACGAAGTCGAGTACTCCACCAATAGTAGACGGACTCGCGTAGCAAGGAGATGGTACACTTTAAGCACTCATCGGTGTACAGGATAGCTCATCAAGCACCGGATAGTGTTATCTAACCATAATTCAGCTCGCTTCGGCATCATCATCATCCGTAGCCTTAAATTCGGTGGCCCCATATTTTGAATCCTATCGATCGGGGCTTACGACCTTATTTGGTCGCCACGGAGGTATTGTAGGTCTTGAGGTTGCATTCGTCGGGAATGGAGGTGGTGCAACAGCCGTGTTGGTTCGAATGTATTGATTAAACCATTCGTTCATCACACTATAAAAGGCTTGCCTAGCCTCGTCATTAGGATTATGGCCATAGGTTGAGAGTCCGCCAACCTTTGTCCCCTTGCGCGGAGCAGCGCCACACTCTCCACATCATCACTATCGCTTCGGTTGGGATCGGGATCCATTGCTATAAACAAACATGAAGTCAAATTGTCGAATTCATCACACTATCGATTCATCATTTAATGGCATGTATAGCTAGACCCCAAACACATCACGGTAGTCCTAGAATCGACTAAACCGTGGCTCGATACCAATAAAATTGTAACACCCCAAACTCGAGACCATCGCCGGTGTCGGACCGAGGGTTAACAAACCAAGTTCACATGTTTTTGCCCACCAATTTGACATTTCCAGTCAGGCTGGAAAACTGCGTCACTGTCGCCTTAAAATCATATCTCGAGTTTCAAAACTCGGAAACTGGTTTCGTAAATTTTCCTGAATTTAGACTCATATATCCATCCATGGATTTATTTCTAGGATTTTGGTCGGGCCAATTGGTACAGTTTATTAGTTAAAGTTACCCCTGTTACAGGGATCGACTGCTCTGACCTTCGCGCGGTATAACTTGAATATATCTCTGTACAGGGCTTTAATGCTGGTGTCGTTTGTTTCTAATGAAACTAGACTCAAAATGGAATCTGTACATATAAGGTATATCTCCTAATTCTTTTGGATAATTTATAGTGAATTTTAAAGTTACGACAGGGAACCCAGAAACCATTCTGGCCCTGTCTCACAATAGCTTTAATATCTCTTAACCTGTAACTCCTATGACCGTTTCGTTTCTTCCATATGAAAATAGACTCATAAAGGTTCATTTACATAGCTTATTCACTATCTAATTACATTCCTATGAATTTTGGTGATTTTTCACATTCATGCCACTGCAGCTGGCAGCATCTGTTTTAAGATAGGACTTACCTATTTGGTGGTCTCCATGATTCAACTAGCCTTACCATACATAGGTTCATATATGATCATTTTAACCATGCCAATGGCTGATCATATGACCAACATTCCCATTTCAAGCCATAGCCACATCATGACACAAAATATATACATACAACCCACAATTAGTCTAAGTTCATGCTTCCTTTTGAGCCATTTTCGCATGCTACCGTACATACTTACATTACAACATATTTAACAAACAAGGGTAGTCCTATTCATGCCATCTCAAGTTCAACCAAAATTTATACCAAAATGGAGGCTTGATAGTGTGGATGACTTGACTTCAACGATCCCAAATCCGATTGCCTCGGCGAAATCTAGAAAACTAAGAGCCAAAGCAACGGGGTAAGCATTTTTATGCTTAGTAAGTCTCAAGGAATATAATGAACTATAATTTACAGCAATACATTCACATAGCCAAATGCATCATTTCATTAATACACATTCTTACTTCATACTTCATCATTATATAAGTTCGCAAAGCATCAATCAATTCAATAACTGAAATTCATTAGTCGGTTGAGCGAATGTTGCTCAAACACGTCGACTTTCAATGCACATATAACGTACCTTATCCTTTGGGCTTTCCGAGTGTACTAATTAAATTCATTTCGCAACCAACACTCACCTCCAGCCCAAGATTCTTGAATATAACGGATTTAATCACGTGCATAAATGCCTTGGTCTTAGCAGGATAGAATAACTTCATACGAATGCCTTGAGCCTTAGCCGGATATAGCCACTAGCTTAAGCGCCTTGGTCTTAACCGGATATAATTTCAACATAGTTGTCTTGGGCTTAGCCGGATATCATTCAATTTCTCATGCACACATACATCAATAATCATTGGACATACATATTTCATTTTCGTTACTAAGGCTCAAACACAATTATAATCATTAGCATATTCGCCTTGGGACTTAGCCCGGGTGGAATTCAAATACTCATACACACATAATCAATAATCATACACATCCATATTTCATCTCACATAATTCAAGTAAGGTCACTTCTTGAGGACTTACCTCGGATGTTGTCGAGCGGCTTTTTCGGCTATTCGATCACCTTTTCCTTCCCTTGTCCAATTGTGGCCCTCTTAGCTCTTGAGCTAATTCAAACAAATTCAATTTATTAAAACCTCATTGTGCTTGCTTATGGCGAATATGACAAGGATTTTAAATGGTCATATGGCCACTCTTTAGCTTGAATACACAATGGTCATGCACATTTTATACTACATCAAGCAATTCAATACAATTTATTTGAGCATCAAGGAAATGCTAAGGCCTTCAATAGGCTACCCAAGGCGAATATTCATGTACATGTTGAGGTCAATTTTGCATAATACCTCACAAAACAGCATGCAATCTACTAATTAATGCTTTGCACATTGTGGCCCAAAACTTATAATATAGCATCAAGCACTTATATGTGTGCTAGGCGAATTGTGCTTGCAATTTCACAAGCATTCTTCCACATTTTCTTCTTTAAATCAATACATTCATCACTTAGTTCATAACCAAACATAATGTGCAATCATATATATGCATATATGAGCATGGCGAATTTTCAAGGTGTCCATAGCCATCAAAACACAAATTTTTAACTAACATGCAAGAAGCATGAATCATGCTCAAGAATGCATCATGGCGAATATGACAATCATGCTCCTTTTCAACTTTAATCATGATAAAACAAAGAGAAAACTCAAAATCTTACTCATGAATAGAAAATCCATCATTGCATGCATCATCATCAAGCTTCACACTTAGCATGCAATGGCTTTATCACCATAACAACTTTGCCCAAATACCATTTCCATGGCATAACAAAGATTTGAGCCATGGCTAACATGCACATCAAGTTAGTAACCAAGTCATGCATGAAACTCCAAACACAACCTCATACATACCTTAATCTTGGTACAAGTATGGCCAAATCTCCTTCTAGTTCTCTTCTAAACCAAAAATGGAGCAAAATCCTTTCTTCCTCCTTATGATTTTCGGCCAAAAGATGAGAAAGGATGAACAAATTTTTTGTTTTCTCTTCTTGGTTGCACGGCAATGGGGGATGCTACTCTCTCACACATTTTTTTTTTCATTCTTTTCTTACCCATGCTTATTTGTTTATGATTTCTCCCTAATGCCCAACAAAACATGTTTCATGACATGTTTAGCCCATATCACTTTGTCATGGCGGCCATCACTTGTAAAAAGGAAAATTTGACATGCAAGTCCATTATTTTGCATGCATGCTTTAATTAGTCATCACATATTTCCCTATCGTACTTTCAAAGTTCACTACTAAGTCCTTTCTTATAAATTAGCACCTAATTAATAAAAATCGAGACACGAAATATTTACGCATACCAATTCCACATACAATAAGCACGGAATATAACACTTAATTATTCTTGTGACTCGGTTTCGTGGTCCCGAAACCACTCTCCGACTAGGGTCACATTCAGGGTGTCACATCATGGGCAATAATGGTCTACACTAGACCACTCCAAGTGGCCTCTCCTACACAAACAATAGCCGATGACGCCAGGGCTAAGCTAGGAATCAAGGAGCAATCCAACAATCATGCAAAGCCCAAAGAAAAGAAAAGGAAGCACTCCAAGGATAAAAAAATGAAAGAAGGAGGATAAAAAACATCATGCAGCCACATCAACACTATGGATAACTGAGTTAGTTTATTTTAAGCTATAGTTATAGTATTCATGCATTGATGTAGCTATAGGTTTTATTTTGATAAGTATACATTGTCATTGCATTTTTATTGTCATTACATTTTCACATTAGTGCACTAGGGACAATGCAAACTTTAAGTTTGGATGAATGCACATGGGGATTGAAAATTCACCCACATTTCAAAATTTTTGTTTCCAGAAATGAAGCATGCAAGGTTTAATTATAATTAACAAAAATTGTTCAAAATTTTTGTTACATTCGATGCTTAATTCTTGAATCATGTAAATTATCAATAAATGAGTTCGATAAATTTGACAGAAGATTGTAGCTTCAATTCTTTGATAAATGGATTAGGTTGCAGTAGTAATGGATGACTGCTATCATTCTTTAAATCATGAATGAATCTGCTTTGGATTGCCCAAAATCCCCAAATCTCAAAAACCCCTATTAAAATTATTGTTGTGTGTTATGACGTGAAAGTATGGCTGAATTAGTGGTAGTGTGCTCTGGGAGTGTCTGGGAAGTTATGGGTTCAAGCCTTGGCTTCCACAAAAATTTTGCTTTTTAAGGTTAAATATGGTTATATGAAAAACTTGTTAAAAATCTGATAGAATGGGCCTATTGGTCTAGTGGATAGTGGCGTGTAGAGTGTGTAAGAGGTCTGAGGTTCGAATCCCTGCTTGTGCATATGGAGATTATTTTTACTAATAGTCGTGGGAGGAGGTTATGTTTGACCGAAACTTTGCTTAGTTGAGTAGAGTTTGAACTTGTTAGTTGAGGGGATAATGGGTGAGTGATTTGAGGAGGATTATGTGGGATTCGAAGGGGAAGAGTTGTAGCCGAATAGGGAGTTTGGAAAGGGAATTCGGCCTTGAGGTTGGGAGCTTCTCTCACTTTTTATTTTTGGGTTTTGACAATTTCTAGTTCTTTCACCCTTGTTTTTGAAGCCGTGTATCCCTTTGTTTTTGTTTCAAGTACCTTTCGATTTTAGTTTGGTTCGATTCAACACTTCTCTCTTGCCCTTTAGTCTACTGATTTCTTGCCTTCACTCATTTCCTTAATTGGTATTCTTTTCTTTGGCTAAATATCACTTGTCCTTTCTCTCACAAACCTTTTTCGATTTTTAGTCCTGCTTGTGGATCTATTCATTCCTTCTTCTCCCTTGCTTTCAACTGACTCCTTCTTGATCGATTCCTCCTCTCCCTCTCTCAAATCTTTTGTTCTTCTTGCTTTGGCCAAATCTGTTAAGGCCTAAGCATATTCTTTTCTTCCCTAACCAATTCTTGCTGTGTAACACCCCAAACCCAGCCTAGAAGTTTGGCTCAATATGGCGTGTCACATTGAAGTGTTTTTCGAAAACCATGTTTCCATCAAAAACCCTTCTTAATAATTAAAAACTTATACCCTTTTTAAACCTTGTTAGAAAACCTCAGCTGAATGACATTCTTATCAACTTTGTAAAAATCTTGATAGTTACGGAAACTTAATTTAAAAACAATTGCGGATACGTGATGTTTTGAACAACAGTAGTTGCTTTGGAAAAACGTGTTCTAATACTAGCAATTATAAGAACAATAAATAAAATTCCAAATTTGAAATCCAGAAAATTACAACGACTTTACTACAACCCATATAAAAACATTTAAAAGTAATAATCAAAGCGTAACATAAGCGATGTGTGTGGCTTCCTCCGAGCCTCATGACTCCGATCCGTCTAAGGCTGGAAATTACCTGAAAGGTTAATAAACGGGGTGAGTTTACGAAAACTCAGTATGTAACATAACCCAACCATAGCCCAAAACAGATCAAACCTCAGAGTCAGACTTATCTACGCCTTGGCCCAGTACAGAAATCAGAATGAAACCCATAGGCCGATAGCAGATACAGAACAAACATATCATGAATGCAAAAATCCCAACCCATAGCCATCCATAACACCCCCGTACCAGCCTTACACCATGTGGGGAGACTACTCGACCCACCCAACCGCTACACACCACAAAAATTGCAGCGAGGCGCGGATATTGTGACGAAGTCATCGATCTGAATATTGTGGCTAGGCCACGAGCAGATAAATATATGTGGCGAAGCCACCGGATGCATGAGGTCGCGGATATTGTGACAAAGTCACGAGCAGATATATGTGGCGAGGCCACAGAGTTACGGCGAGGTGCGCGAGCGCTTCCTCCATCAATATAAACCCATGTCGCATACAGCGAAATAATATGTCATGGAATACATTATCGTAAAGCAGAACATCGTGCTTTTAGAAAAAAATAACCCTAGAGGTAAAATCGTAATTTTGCATGCATAAGGGTATTTCAGTAATTATTACCTATTGCTAAGGTTTCATGCTCATTCTAATGTTTACCAAGTAATCAGAAGTACTTACCTTGTCTTTTTACCAAAGTGGGCCCATTGGCCCGTTTTCGGCCCATTAAGCCCAAAAATACCGTTGTGCACGAAAATGCACACTCTGCACTCTAATCATCCAAATGCACCATATTCATTAACAACTGTCTCACGAGTACTCGCACGCTCACGAGTTCACAAAATACCAACATTTCGGTATTTCGACTTTTACTGATTCAGTCTAAGGGAGGGTGTCGTTTACACACCTGGTTGATGACGATTGATGACGATATCTCCCACGCGATAATCCTACAATGGATCACTAATACATTAGACTTACGAATTAACGATAACTAACATAAATCCACGTCAACTAACCCAATCATCACACAATTTAGTCATTTACGCACGAGGGGAAAAATGGTAATTTTACCCCATGAGGGTATCTCGGTAATTCTACCCTACAGGGGTATTTTGGTATTTCTACCCTACAAAGGTATTTCGGTAATTCTATCCTACAGGGGTATTTTAGTACTTCTACCCTACAGGGGTATTTCGATATTTCTACCCTACAAGGGTATTTCGATATTTCTACCCTACAAGGGTATTTCGGTAATTCTACCCTACAGGGGTATTTCAGTAATTCTACCCTACAGGGCTATTTTGGTATTTCTACCCTACAAGGGTATTTCGGTATTTCTACCCTACAAGGGTATTTTGGTAATTCTACCCTACAGGGGTATTTCAGTAATTTACCCTACAGGGGTATTTTGGTATTTCTACCCTACAAGGGTATTTTGGTAATTCTACCCTACAAGGGTATTTCGATAATTTCACAAATCTGGGGTATTTTGGTAATTTTACAAACCAAAGGTATTTTGGTAATTTTACAAACCAGGAGTATTTTGGTAATTTTACAAACCAAGGGTATTTTGGTAATTTTACAAACCAGGGGTATTTTAGTAATTTGGTAAACTAAAGTATTCTAAACAGGGATAACAATGCGAATAGGCCTAAAGCCCATTCCCGGCCCAAATGGGCCCACACGCTCATGTGGCCCTTTTAGCCCAAATCTAGCCACAGATATGAGATTCACCTAGCCTAGTCCAATATTTACTACACAATCAAACAACTTATCCAATTGGGCCCGTAGGCACATTGGGCCCACATGGCCCCTTTCGGCCCATCGCGGCTCGAAGTAGCCATCCAACAGCTAGAGTAGTGAGATACACACCTGATAGGAGACTGGAGTTAATCCGCGCTTCGAGCACTCTTAGCCGATGCCCAACCCAAACGAGCACGTCACAAAGCGAAAGGGATCAGCCAAGAAGGGTATGCCTACTCTTCTCATGGTTCTCTCTATTTAAAGCCAGCTTCGCATCCACTCTTATGTTAGCTTCCCGATGTGGGATCCCTCCATAACCAGAGTTTAAATGCTCTTACTGTCCCGACATAGCAAAATAAATGCTCTTTCATTGCCATGAGTTTCGAACCCTGGACCAACTCTATGACACCATCTTCCTGCCTCTTATGTGGCGCTCCTTTGCCGTTAGACCACAAGGCTTTTTGTGGCACAATTTCCCCAACAATATTCTTAAGGCCTACCTACTACACCCAGTGTTTGATTCACCTTAAACCAAAATTTTTGCTAGAGTCCAGATTTGAACCCAGGACTTCTCCAACACTTCTCAGCACACTTAACCACTAAAACAAGCCTTCATTAACGAAATTTACACGCACAAAAAAATATTATAAGCTGCCTTCAACCGCTCCCATGCTCAAGGCCCAAAACTTCTAGGCCCAAATTCAGGGTGTTACATGCTGAGGTTATACCGAAATCCCACTGGGTTCTTGGTAAGTGTTGTTTTTACGATTGGTTTCCTCTAGCCGAATCTTATTTTTCTTTCCTCTCAAAGGCTCAGCTTCTGTATCTCTTAGGCCAAATGATTGTTCTTTTCTTTTTTTCTACCTGGGGGAAGGTTCGTCTAACACCTCTTTTCGTTCATTTGTTGCTAGGGGCTCATTTTCTTTAATCAAGGAGTTAGGTCGATTGCCCTACCTCTGCAAGGGATCCTTTCACTTGTGGTAAGTGCTTTAAGTTTTAGATATAGTTATGATGGTTTATTGATTCTTATAAGTTGGTTAACTATTTCGAGTGAAGGTTAAAGCATCAGGAAGTAAACGTTGGTTTTGGAATAAAAGGGGTTTTGCAATTGTTCGATTGGTAAGTAGCGATAAATCGGTTAAAGTATTTTCAATATTATGGTTTTGGATTAACCATGATTATGGATTGATGGTGGGGTTGTTGTTAATCATAGGTGCTTTGATCTTGGAAGCGTCTCGGCTACAATCTCATAACAGGCGTGTGTAACACTACCATTAGATGTGAAATGGCAAAAGCTGAAAAGCGAAAAAGTGGGCTGTCGACACCACATGGGCGTGTAGCCGCCCGTGTGGCAAGCCTTGTAACAAAACATGGATGTTTGATTGAGGAGATCATATTGGGCCATTTTGGGCCGAACTGGGCCTGTAGGCCCAATGGGCCCGTAGGCCCCACACGAGAAAATTGCACCAAAGTGTGGTAATTATTGGGC
This sequence comes from Gossypium arboreum, assembly GCF_025698485.1. Classification (NCBI taxonomy): domain Eukaryota; kingdom Viridiplantae; phylum Streptophyta; class Magnoliopsida; order Malvales; family Malvaceae; genus Gossypium; species Gossypium arboreum. The sequence goes on along the minus strand of NC_069075.1, from coordinate 91,221,366 downwards.
CAGGCTGTGTAAACCACACGGCTAAGGCCATTTTTTGGGCTTTATGGGCCATACGAGAATGTGGGCCCACATGGGCCTGCAATATGGGCCATGGGCCTATTATCACCGATTGACTGTTAAGGTTGCACGGGTCGCCCAAGATGACTGTGGACCTACTGTTGGGTCAGTAAGTGTACCTGGACCCTAATGTTTGTAAATGACTGTTATACCCCTTTGTGATGTATGACTATTTGAGCATGCCATTTATACTGCATATATATTTATATTATGCTGCATTGCATGGGGTGGGATATATGATTTTGGAGGAAGTGTACTGAAGGGCTATAAGCCTATTACTGGCAGCTCTGCTGAAAATACTATTTTAGTGCCGCAACTGGTGCTACTTGTAGTGTAAAGATGGGTGGGTCGATTTTATCCCTACATGGTATGTAGGGCTAGTACGGAGATAGTGTGTAGAGGCTGGATTGGGTAGGATTTTACGATTGCATCTTGTCTTTATTCTTGTAATGGGCTTAGGCCCCCCGACATCTTATTCTTGAAATGGGCTCAAGCCAGACTACTACTGCTACTGATATGGGCTAAGGCCCTAACTGAAACTGAAAGGGATTAGGCCCAAATTGTGTTTGTTCTGATTGATTACTATTGTGGGATTTCACACACTGAGTTTTTGTAAACTCACCCATCTGTTAACTATGCAGGAAATCCCCAGACTTAGATGGATAGATGCGACGAAGGACTCAGTGGTGGCCACTCGACTTAGTTAACGGCCACTCGACTTAGTTAACTTTTAATATTATACTTAAGGTTTATTTTGGGTTTTACATTATGTAATAAGGCCTCTAGGGTTTATTTTTTATTTTGGTATTTTACTCAAATTTATTTGTGATTTACAACTGCTAGCAATAGGAAAAATGCGAGTTTTCAAAAAAATTCAAACGTTTTCAAAACCATGACAAATACGTAACTCGTTTTCAAAGCTTTCGCAAATAACAAACAGTTTATAAAATTAATAATGTTTTATTAAAAGCAACCTTTAAAAGTACAAGTCTCACATTAAGAATGAGCAATAAGTCTTTAAATCGGCTTTTCAGCCCATACAAAGAGTCTAGTTAAAGAAGGGGTTTTAAACGACGAGTCTTAGATTTTGAAAAACACTTCAATATGACATCGCCAGATTTGGCCATAACGACCAGGCCAGGTTTAGGGTGTTACATGCTTTGTACAGCTGCTTATATGTATATATAGTTATAAAGTAGAGGCACTCCAAAGTGGGTGTAGTATGGAATGTTAAAAAGGGAACACTCCAATACAAGCGTTAGAAAAATCAATCTAGCCAAAGGTTGTAGCTGCATGAGTTTGTGTCGATGCAATTACGTACTCCCTAGGGGTTTGTTGCACCCCATCGCTACTTTTTAGGAACAAGGGTATAGTAATGCAACAACATCCCTTATTCTAAAAATAAATGTATATATATACTTAGTATTATACAATAAATGTTGTAATAGTAGATAGAACTTAGGGTTTGAAGCATGATGCTAGCATTGATGAAGTTGCAACCTTATTCAATCATGCTTGTGAATTGTCAATGCAATATTCTTTCATCTGAATGTGATTCACCCGTTGGAAATTTATAGGGCTCAAGTTGCTAGAATGATCATTTGCCTTAGTAAATTTTTTTATAGCCTTGCTAGTTTCTGTTTTACTTGAGGACAAGTAAAAAATCAAGTTTGGGGGTGTGATAACACTAGAAAGAACATTGGTTTTCCCCTTACTTATTGGTTAAGTTGTTCCCATTTAGTTATCATTAGCACACATTTTAGCATTTTCAGTTTAGTAAATTGCATTTTATAACTTAGTGAATCCTAGCCAATTTTATCCTTAATTTTGCTATCTCATTGCATTAATGTCACTACATGAGTTAATTTCAAATTGCATCTAGAATTGTCATCACACCTGACAGATGTCTGCAATGTCTCTGCATGGGTTAATTCCAGATCATGCCCAGAATTGTCGCCACACCTAATAGCTGTCTGGATAAGAACCAAAATTAGGTGAGCTATCTAGTCTGGTATAACCAACCTGTACGAACAAGGGCAAAATAATTTTAGGGAAAGCACACTTGTACTATGAGAGAGGACATAAAAGGTGAACATGAGAAGAAAAATGGGCCTTCTTGAGTTTTCTCTCCATCATCATTTTCATCATCCGACCTTGGAGCTTGTGGCCATGGCAGCTTAAACCTCTCACGGCTCAAGTTAGTGATAGTTTGAGCCAACAAGCATTACAACAGAAGTTGAGTGAGGATTAAAGGAATTTAGTCCACTTGTTCTTAATAGTGCCATACTGCCATCACTGGAAGGTAAGGTTAATATGCATGTTTAAGTCTGAGATTAAATAGAGGAGTAACACTAAGTAAGATATACATTGAATTTTATTGTATCGACAATCACCTAGACTTTTACACCTTGTGAGCACTTAGTATTTTGCTGAAGATTTATGTTGGCGATCCCAGTCTATCATCATCATATTTTATTTTATTATTTTTAAAGTTATTGCATTGACAACTATACTCACAATTTATCTAGTTTATATCCAGTTATTGCACTAACATTTATAGACAAAAGACTACCATCTCTGTGGGATCGTTATCTGATAGACTCAAATCTATCTACTATACTTGCATCGACAATGTACACTTGCACATTATTGTTGTAATGTTAAATAGGTGATCAATGGCGCACATGGAATCCTATGTGAATCAACAAGGACCACATTACAAGGCTAAATACTCCTAGGCAACCGATAGTGAAGTAGAACCATGAGGGAAAGGTAAAAAGAACCCCCGTTAAGAAGTAAAATAGAACATGAAACCATAAGCTCCCGAGAAGTGGAAGGAGCCCAAGGCTCTAACCACATGCCTGTTAAAGAATGAGCCGAAAACTCATAAGCAGTGGCTTGATTAAGGGAACTCAGCGGAGCCGTAGCAAAAGCAAGTATTCGTAGGGCAATTGTCACTTCTTATGGACCCAAACCTGGGTGATCTATCCATGACCAGGATGAAGCATGAGTGAAACTAAGTGGAGGTCTTAACCGATTGATGTTGAAGAATCAGCGGATGAGTGGGGTAATGGGTGAAATGCCACTTGAACCCAAAGCTAGTTGGTTTTCCTCGAAATGCGTTGAGGCGCAGCAGTTGACTGGACATCTAGGGGTAAAGCACTATTTTGGTGTGGGCCGCGAGAGCGGTACCAAATCGAAGCAAAATATAAATACTAGATATGACCTTAAAATAACAAGGGTCGAGGTCGGCCAATAAGGCGATAGGGGATAAGCTTCATTGTTGAGAGGGAAACCGCTTGGATCACCAGCTAAGGCCCCTAAATGACCGCTCTATGATAAAAGAGGTAGAGCTGCAGAGATAGCCAATAGGTTTGCCTAGAAGCAGCCACCCTTAACAGAGTACGTAATAGCTCACTGATCAAGCGCTCTTACGCTAAAGATGAAAGGGGCTAAGTGATCTGCCAAAGCTGCAGGATGTAAAAATGCATCGGTCGGGGAATGTTCTGTCTTAGGGGGAAGCACCCGTGTGAGCGGGAGTAGATGAAGTAGAAGTGGGAATGTCAGCTTGAGTAATGCAAACATTGGTGAGAATCCAATACCCCGAAAACCCAAGGGTTCCTCCGCAAGGTTCATCCAGAGAGGGTGAGTCAGGGCCTAAAATCATGCCGAAAGGCATAGTCGATAGACAACAGGTGAATATTCCTGTACTACCCCTTGTTGGTCTCGAGGGATGGAGGAGGCTACGTTACCCGAAAGACGGTTATCGATTCAAGGATGCAAGGTGCCCTTACTTTTTCAGGGTAAGAAGGGGTAGAGAAAATGCCCCATGTGATAGCCCAAAATTGACCCTAGTCGGAATGTGGTTTCGGGACCACAAAACCGAGGCATAAAAATAATTTAAAATTTATTTTGATGCCTATAATATGTGTATGCTCATGTATGACATTTTTTGATGATTGATTTAGTGTTATAAAGGTGAATTCCACTAGAAAGGACTTAGTAGTGAACTTTGAAAGTACGATAGGGAAATGTGTGATGACTAATTAAAGCAAGCATGCAAAACAATGGACTTGCATGTCAAATTCCCCTTTTTATAGGTGGTGGCCGGCCATGACAAAGAAATATGGGCTAAACATGTCATGAAACATGTTTTGTTGGGCATTAGGGAGAAATAATAAACAAATAAGCATGGGTAAGAAAAGAATGAAAAAAAAATGTGTGTGTGAGTGTGGTATCTCCCCCATTGCCGTGAGTTGTAAAGGAAGAAAGAAAAAAATTTGTTCATCCTTTCTTTGAGCCAAAACTAAGGGGAAGAAGAGATTTTGCTTCATTTTATTTGTTTAGAAGAGATCTAGAAGGAGATTTGGCTAAACTTGCACCAAGATTAAGGTATGTATGAGGTTGTGTCATGAGATTCATGCATGTTTTAGTTGCCAACTTGATGTTCATGTTAGCCATGGTTCAAATCCTTGTTATGCCATGGAAGTGGTATTTGGTCAAAGTTGATATTGTGATAAAGCCATTGCATGCTAAGTGTGAAGCTTGATGATGATGCATGCAATGATGGATTGTCTACTCTTGAAATTTCTTTGTAGCCATCTTGAGTAAGACATTGAGTTTTCTTTTTGTTTAACCATGATTGAAGTTGAAAGGGCATGATTGTGATGTATTCGGCCATGATGCATTCATGAGCATGGTTCATGCTTCTTGCATGTTAGTTAAAATTTGTGTTTTGGATGGCTAGGGACACCTTGAAATTGACCATGCACATATATGTATATATATGTTTGCACATGATGTTTTGGTTATGAAGTAAGTGATGAATATGTTTGTTTAAAGAAGAAAATGTTGAAGAATGCTTGTGAAATTGCAAGTACATTCGCCTAGTACACATATGATGTGGAAATCTTGGAATTTATTGTTGAATTGGTGCAAGTATGACTAAGTATATTCGCCTTAGGTAGCCTATTGATGGCCTTAGCTTTTCCTTGATGCTTGAATGAATTGTATTGAATTGCTTGATGTAGTATAAAATGCGCATGACCATTGTGTATTCAAGCTAAAGGGTGGCCATATGACCATTTAAACTCCTTGTCATATTCGGCCATAAGCTAGCATAATGAGGTTTTAATAAATTGAATTTGTTTGAATTAGCTCAAGAGCTTAGAGGGCCACAATTGGACAAGGGGAAGGAAAAAGTGATCGAATAGCCGTAAAAGCCGTTCGACAACATCCGAGGTAAGTCCTCAAGAAGTGACCCTACTTGAATTATGTGAAACGAAATATGGATGTGTAATGATTATTGATTTATGTGTGTATGAGTATTTGAATGATACCGGGCTAAGTCCAAGGCGATTATGCTAGTGATTACATTTGTGTTTGAGCCTTAGTAACGAAAATGAAACATGAATGTCTAATGATTATTGATGTATGTGTGCATGAGCAATTGAATGATATCCGGGCTAAGTCCCGACGACATTTATGCTGGAAATTATATCCGGCTTAAGACCTGAAGGCAATTGTGCTAGTGGCTACATCCGGGCTAAGACCCGAAGGCATTCGTGCGAGTCGTTCTATCCGGGCTAAGACCCGAAGGCATTCGTGCACGTGGTTATATCCGGTTGTATTCCGAAGAAGCTTGGGCTGGAGGTGAGTGTTGGCTGCTGTAATAAATTCCATTAGTACGCTCGAAAAGCCCAAAGAATAAGGTATGATTATATGTGCATTGGAAAAGTCGACATGCTTGAGCAACATTCGCTCAATCGACTAACAATTTCAGCTATTGAATTGGTTGATACCTTGTGAAAGTATATAATGATGAAGTGTGAAGTAAGAATGATTATGTGAATGTGTATTAATGAAATGATGCATTTGGCTATGTGAATGTATTGCTATAATTAAAGCTGATTTTATTCCTTGAGACTTACTAAGCATAAAAATGCTTACCCGTTGCTTTGGCTCTCTGTTTTATAGATTTTGCTCGATAGCAATCGGATTCGGGATCATTAAAGTCAAGTCATCTACACTATCAAAGCCTCCATTTTGGTATAAATTTTGGTTGAACTTTGAAATGGCATGTATAGGACTACCCCTTGTTGGTTCAAATATGTTGTGATGTATATGTGTACGGCCATGCGAAAATGGCTCGTAAAAGTGAAGTACTGAACTTAGACTATTTGCGGTTTGTATATATATATATTGTGTCATGATGTGATTATGGATTGGAAATGGGAGTGTTGGTCACATGATCAGCCATTGGTATGGTTAAAATGATCATATGTGAACCTATGTATGGCAAGACTAGTTGGTTCATGGAGACTACAAAATAGGTAAGACCTACCTTAAAACAGATGCTGCCAGCTGCAGTGACGTGAATGTGAAAATCACCAAAATTTGTAGGAATGGTATTAAATAGTGAATAAGCTATTTAAATGAACCTTGATGAGTCTACTTTCATATGGAAGAAACGAAACGGTCATAGGAGTCACATGTTAAGAGATATTAAAGCTATTGTGAGACAGGGCCAGAACGGTTTCTGGGTCCCCTGTCGCAACTTTAAAAATTTACTATAAATTAACCAGAAAGAATTAGGAGTCATGCCTTATATTTAAAGATTCCATTTTGAGTCTAGTTTCATTAGAAACAAACGGCACCAGTATTAAAGCCCTGTACAGAGAGATATTCAAGTTGTAACGCACGGAGGTCAGAGCAGTCGATCCCTGTAACATGGGTGACTTTAACTAATAAACTGTACCAATTGGCCCAACCAAAAATTCTAGAAATAAATCCATGGATGGATATATGAGTGTAAATTCAGGGAAAATTTACGAAACCAGTTTCTGAGTTTTGAAACTCGAGATATGATTTTTAAGGCGACGGTGACGCAGTTTTCCAGCCTGACTGGAAATGTCAATTGGTGGGTGCCATAAGTGGTTTTGGCTTGTTAACCCCTCGTGTCCGACACCGGCGATGGTCTCGGGTTCGGGGTGTTACACCCCAAGCCAATGTTCGAGTACCCGGCACTACAGTGCTAAAGGGTGCCTATACCCAAAATCGACACAGGTGGGTAGTTAGAGAATACCTAGGGGTGCAAGATAACTATCTCTAAGGAACTCAGAAAAATAGCTATGTAACTTCGGGAGAAGAGGTGCTTCCTCACAAAAGGGGTCGTAGTGACCAGGCTTAGGCGACTGTTTACCAAAAACACAAGTCTCCACAAAGTTGTAAGACCATGTATGGGGGCTGACGCCTACCCAGTACCGGAAGTTCAAGGAAGTTGGTGACCTAATGACAAGAGAGCCAGTAACTGAAGCCCCGGTGAACGGCTGTAACGCCCCGTACCCGAGACCGTCGCCGGAGTCGAACACGAGGTGTTAATAGACTTAATTCATTACTTAAACAACCCAAACAATTTATTTTTAAAATTTTCAGTCAAGCTAACAATCTGCGTCATAGTCGCTTAAAAATTCATATCTCGAGTTACAAAACTCGAAATCCAATTCCTTAAATTTTCCCTGAAACTACACTCATATATCTATTTACTAATTTTTTTTATAGAATTTTTGTTCAATCAAATTAGTACAGTTTATTAGTTAAAGTCTCCCCTGTTTCAGAGTTTGACTGCTCTGACCTCTATGTATTACGAATAAAATATCTCCCTGTACAGAGTTTCAATGACTATACCATTTGCTTCTAATAAAACTAGACTCAATAAGAAATCTGTAAATATAAATTATGACTTCTAATTATCTTTGAAAAATTTATGGTGAGTTTCCAAAGTCATAACAGGGGATCTAGAAATTGCTCTGGCCCTGTTTCACAAAAATTTAAACATCTCATAAAATATAACTCATATACCTGTTTTGTTCCATCCATATGAAAATAGACTCATAATTATTCAATTCCATATATTATTCATCATCTAATTGTATCTCTACTATTTTTAGTGATTTTTCAAACTCACGTCACTGCTTCTGACTGAATCTATTTTATGGTAAATTTTACCTATTTCATGGTTTCCATGGATTAGCTAGCAAATTAGTAGACATAACACCAAACATGATCATGATTGGCCATTCCAATGGCTAATCATTACCAAGCATTTCCATACCACTCAATAACCATATCATAAGACCATATACACAAAATGATTATAATGCTATACATGCCATACTCAAAATATACAAGCCATTATGCCAAGATGGTATACTGAGATAGTGTGGCGTGCCTCCGACCGTTTCCGATTTCGAGCTGGCTTGTCAACACTACAAGGAATGAAAAGGAGGAGTAAGCATAAATGCTTAGTAAGCTCACATGCAAATAGCAAAGTAATGAACTATATGCTAAACATAAAACAACATTTGCATAATCACCACCGAGACATTCATATCACATTTTCATTTATCATCTTACCATATTGTTGTTATATCGAGTTTTCTACCCGAGGGTTAAGTACATACCTGTTCAAAGTATTCATTTCACAACACTTACCAATACATCCCTTTCATCTCGAGTATTCCTCCATTTGAGTAGAATTTTACCCGTTGAACACATCGGAATATAATTCGGATACATGGAAAGTTTGCACATAAGTGCCACATATGTAGCCAAGCTACCATGTAACCCGCCCATAAGTGAACTCAGACTCAACTCAATGAGCTCGAGCGTTCGCATCCATAAGTGAACTCGGACTCAAATCAACGAGCTCGGATGCCTAGTTACATCTCTCGAACTCAGACTCAACTCAATGAGTTCGGACATTTGCATCCATAACTGAACTCGGACTCAACTCAACGAGTTCGGATGCCCAAACATCCTAGTGACATGTCACTTGTATCCTAATCTATTCCTAAGGTTCAAATGGGCATTTTCCTAGATCACACATCTTTGCCATCTTCCACGGAATATCGAAATTGATACTTCGGTGATAGTTCATACTCATCAAGTAATTCACATAATTACATATTATTTAACAATAACCACAAAGCATAATATTTCATGATAATAATCAGCATCATATCATATAAACAACATTAAATTGCTTAAAATGATAATTATGTTACTACATTTACACATGAACTTACCTCGTATGCGAAAATGGCTACTTTTACCATTTCGTCCACAACTTGGTATTTTCCCCATTTTAGCCCGAATTTTAGTTTTCCTCGATCTATCATTTAAAATATAGTCTAATTAGGACTCGCATTATTCAAATTGACCCAAAATCATATTTTGGCAAAATTACAGTTTTGCCCCTAAACTTTCGCATATTTACACTTTTTCCCCAAAGCTCGTAAATTAAACTTCAGCCTATTTTCTTATGTTTTACGACATGCTGATCATTTTTCCCTTCTATGGAAACATCAAATTCTCACTCTAACATGTACTTATGACTATTAGGTATTTTTACCGATTAAGCCCTTTTGCTAGTTTTCGCTTAAAACCAAGTAGCACAAGTTGTCTAACATAATTTAAAACCTCATATTCTATCATAAAACACCAAAATACACAAATTTCACCTACGGGTATTTTTCCAAATATGAACCCTAGGTTGAATTATTGCTAGTATAAGCTTAATCGAGCTACCGGGACTCCAAAAACGTAAAAATCATTAAAAACGAGGCTAGAACGAACTTACAATCGAGCTTGGAAGCTTGAAAAACCTTAGCCATGGTTTCTCCTTGCTATATTTGGCCATGGGGTTGAAGATGAGCAAAATTGGCTTTTAATTTTGTATTTTAATTCATTTTACCCCTAAATGACCAAAATGCCCTTGCTACTAAACTTTCCAAAAATTCCATCCATGTCCAATTTTTGTCCATAGACTTAGAAATTGGTAAAATTTCTATTTAAGACCTCCTAATTAATATTTCAAAACAATTTCATACTAGAAACTTCTAGAATGCAAGTTTTACAAATTATTCGATTTAGTCCCTAATTTCAATTTAAGCACTTTATGCATAAAATTTCTTCACGAAATTTTCACACAATCATGTAATCATATCATAGACCTCAAAATAATCATAAAATAATTATTTCTATCTCGGATTTTGTGGTCACGAAACCACTAGTCCGACTAGGCCCAAAATCAGGATATTACAACGGCAGCCGTAACTATAACAATACTAAGGTAGCAAAATTCCTTGTTGGGTAATTTTTGACCTGCATGAAAGACATAACGATCTGGGTACTGTCTAGGAGAGAGGCTTGGTGAGATAGACATGTCTATGAAGATGAAGACTACTCGTATCTAAATAAAAAACCCTATGAAACTTCACTGTTCCCTAGGATTGGTTTTGGGCTTTTCCTGCGTAGTTTAGGTGGAAGGCGAAGAAGGCCTCCTTCCGGGGGGGCCGAGCCATCAGTGAGATACTACTCTGGAAGAGCTAGAATTCTAACCTTGTATCAGGACCTACGGGCCAAATGACAATCTCAGGTAGATAGTTTCTATGGGGCGTAGGACTTCCAAAAGGTAACAGAGGCATGCAAAGGTTTCCTTGGGCCGGACGAAGATTGGTCCTTAAGTGCAAAGGCAGAAGAAAGCTTGACTGCAAGACCCACCTATTGAACAGGGATGAAAGTCAGCCTTAGTGATCTGATGGTGCTGAGTGGAAGGGCCATCGCTCAATAGATAAAACTTACTCTAGGGATAACAGCTTGATCTTCCCCAAGAGCTTACATCGATGGGAAGGTTTGGCACCTTCATGTCGACTCTTTGCCACTTAGGGCTGTAGTATGTTCCAAAAGTTAGGTTGTTCACCCATTAAAGTGGTACATGAGCTGGGTTCACAACGTCGTGAGATGGGTCGGTCCATATCCAGTTTGGGTATTAGAGCGTTGAGAGGACTTTCCTTAATACGAGAGGACCGGGAAGGACTGGGGTACTAGTTATCGTGCCTACGGTAAACGCTGGGTAGCCAAGTGTAGAGCGGATAACTGCTGAAAGCATCTAAGTTGTAAGCCCACCCCAATATGAGTGCTCTTGTATTCCGACTTCCCTAGAGCATCCAGTTACACAGCCGAGACGGTAAGGGGTTCTTTATCCCTACAGGGATCGAGTGACAGAAGTTTTGAGAATTTAAAAGAAGGTCACTATGAGACGAGCCATTTATCATTACGATAGGTGTCAAGTAGAAGTGCAGTGATGTATGCAGCTGAGGCATCCTAACAGACAGATAGACTTGAACCTTGTTCCTACATGACTCGATCAATTCGATTAGGCACTCGCCATCTATTTTCATTGTTCAACTCTTTGACAACATGAAAAAAACCAAAAGCTCTATCCTCCCTCTTTATCTATCCATGGGATAGAAGGGCAGAGGCTTTTGGTGTCCCCTTTAGTCAAGAATTGGGGCATCATAATCATTAGCCAATATGGTTTTCCTTTTCTCACATGCCTTTCTTGGTTCCTGGTTTAATATTCTGGTGTCCTAAGCGTAGAGGAATAACACTAATCCATCCTGAACTTGGTGGTTAAACTCTACTGCGATGACAATACTGTAGGAGAGGTCCTACAGAAAAATAGCTCGACGCCAGGATGATAAAAAGCTTAACACCTCTCATTCTTATTACTTTTTCATATTGAAAAAATAATAAGAATAAAAAATGGAAAGGTCATCTTATTCAAAACCCCAATTATGAAATCCCCTCTCTCCCACTTCACATCTTGGAACGCACTATTATTATAAAGAGAAAGGCACTTTCACATCTTCTTAACTCGAAATGGTTGGGGAGAGGAAATGTTCTTTTTTTTAGGGTACTCTTGGGAACAAATCCAGTGGAGACGAGGTGGGGCCTATAACTAAGAGGATTAGAGCATGTGGCTACGAACCACAGTGTCGAGGGTTCAAATCCCTCCTCGCCTACAATCGGCCCAAAAAGGAAGGACCTTTCCCTCTAGGGGTAGGAGAATTATGATCGGGATAGCAGACCCAAAGCTATGGAATTTGGGCGTGGGTCTTTTGCCGAAATGGAGTGGCCTTTTATTTATTATTTATCGTATATTTACTTTTATATTTTATATTTATACATAGTATTACTGGCCAAAATAAAATAAAATAAGCATATATTTTTTGTTTTACACCCCGTAACTCTTCCTCAGCCAAGCTTGGGCAGAATAGCAGAGCAAGTACAAGTATTAGTAACATAAAAGAATAGAAATTGTTTTGTAAAAAAATTATAAAATATAGTGTAGCCTTTAAGCTTATGTTATTAGTTAAAAGAGGAAGGAATCTCACATTGTCTAGGAACAAGTTGAAAAGCTATTCATGGCTCTATATATACACATATCTCACATCCCATATTGCTTAAGAAAATAAGGGAAATGAGACTTTAGGTCTATATAAATATCTTTTTTTGTAAGTTTTATTTCCATATTAATTGGTGGCACCTTAAAATAATAAAAAAATAGTGTTGTCACTTTGGGTCTTTATAATGGCTTATTCTCATAAATTTTCAAAAAATTGGTCTATTTTTGTAATAGTTTAAAAAAGGACCTTTTTGAAAATTTATTTCGAGCATGAGGCAAAGCATGCCCACGTCAGCTTGCTTTTGCTGACACAGGGTAAAGCATGTCCTCGTCAATGCACTCTTCTAAAATTTTCCCTTAAAAGGCTTGCACGTAGGTATGTTTTGGGTTTTTTGGCTCATTCCGGTAAATAATATTTTAAGAGGCTCATTTCCATAAATAATGTTGGAAATAAGCCTTTTTTAGTAAAATACTTGAAAAAAAAGAAGTCAGGTGAAAATACTATCAGGTTAAATTAGGTTTTAATTTTTATATTTTTATTCTATGTATTTTAGAAGTTTTATTTTTAAAATTTAAAATACAGCTTAAATTGTTAAAATTATTAAAATTATTTTATTAAATTTAATTTTATCACAATATCAATTTTAATTGTATTGTTATTAAGTTTTTTTAAAATATTACATAAAAGTAGCAATTATTATAATACAATACAATTAATGAAGTAGCAATTATTATAATAAAAGTAAATTATATCGCATCTCACTTTGTTTTTATTTTAGTCGTTTTAATTTTTTTTTCAATTTAATCACTTTAATTAAAAAATAATTGTTCATGTCAACGAATTGCTAACATGACATTTTTTTAAAAACTTTTGACTAAAATTGGGGACTTTTCTATAATTATTCTAAAACACTTTTTTTATTTGTTTGCAATATAAAACTAAAGCTTTCTCTTTTTCTTTCTTCTTCTTGTTTGTTTCCAAGAAAAGTAACAGAAAAAAAAAGTTAAGATAGTTTTGACTTGTTTGTTTGACTTTTTAGGCTTTACAGTAAGCATTATGTTCATATTGTTTATTTGTACACGTTTGATTTGTACTCGAATGCGATTATGTGCTTCTCAGAGATCCTTCATAATTTCTTCAAGATTTGATCTTAGCATGGCAAGTTTTTCTTTTCCTTTTCCTTTTTTTAAGAAAAAATTAATTTTCCCCCTTAAGTCTTAAAATTTCATAATTCGGTTGTGTTCTATTTCTTTGTGTTCAACTTTACTGATCGAAAACAATGATTCCTCAAACGATTTTTTTTAATATAAATATTTCTTGTCATTTTCTCTTCTTCTTTTTTCCTTTTTCATAATAATTATGTTATTGTTACTAGTTATTGAACGCTAATAGTGAAAGGATGATTTCAAGGGTACTCAAGAGAAGATTTTTTAAAAGAATTTTTATGTTTTTCCTTTTATTTTCTCTTTGTATGTTTTCTCTGAAACTGTTAAGAGAAAATCTATTAAAGAACAAAAAAAAAAGAGTGGTAAAAGTTAGCTAAGTAAGAAACTAAAACATGGGATATTTTAGACAAGTTAAACAAACAAGTAAAAAATATCATCATTTTCCTTTGTTACTTTTCCCAGGAAACAAAAAAAAAAGAAGGAAAAAGATAAAATTTACAAGCTCTAGTCTTAAGTTGCAAATAAATAAATAAAATGAGTTAATCATAAAGAGATTCATCGCTTTAGTTAAAAGTAAAAAATGTCACGTCAACAATTTGTTAGTGGATTAACAGAATTTTAATAACAATGACTAACTAGAACAATTATCTTAATTAGAGTGACTAAATTGATAAAAAAAATTAGAGTGGTTAAAATAGAAAATATGCTATTTTAGAGTGACACGCTGTGTAATTTAACCTTATAATAATGAGAAGGACATGAGTTTGAATGCATTTAAATGTATTTTTCCTCTTATTTTTAAATTTTAAAGAATAATGGATAAAGCAATATTATTTTTGATAGATATCGTTCATGGCTTCTCTTTGTGAAAATAGAACTAATGGGGAAAAGCTCCCTGAAGACCCGAGTACTAAGAAGGCACATTTCAAGGATACAGATAATATTCCGGATGTGGAGATGGTCATTGAATCTCCACTAGTTCTAGCCCCGTCCTGGAAAGATATGTTTTTAGGGAAGGACCCTTCTAAATCAAAAGAGGTGAGTATCACTCTATTGATGGAATTTTTCCCTTCTTAAAGGGGATATTAAGAAGTCAGTTATCAATAGCATTCCAATTATTGACTTTTCGGACAGAGTTCAAAATCTCTTAGTCAAAGACATGTCTATGTCCGTGATTCTCAAATTGTTGGGAACATAGGGGTAGTGACTTTACAAAATAAAGTGTATGGGTTATGGAGGCCGTCTTAACATTTTCAACTTATGGATATTGAAAATGATTACTTCTTACAAAAGTTTAAAAATTCTGAAGATTATAGGAAGGTTTTGACACAGAGACCCTAGATAATCTTTGGACAATATTTAACTGTGCAGCCATAGACAGTCGATTTCTATAACAACCTATTTTCAGTGGTGTCAAAAATAGTGGTTTTGAGACCATGATTCTGATAAGTGAGTAAATATTTTAATATTTATTTAAGGTTTATAGGGTTAAATTAAGGTAGTATTAAATTTTCGTTAAGAAATTTTGAAGTTTAAATGGTTAATTAGGTAAAAATTATTAAATCGTAAAAGTTACAAAAGTTGATGCTTATTAGCTAAAAGTATTAAATGGTTATGAAACATTAAACTAATGGACTTAATGGATAATTATACCATACCATTAGTTAGTGGATGATTATGGCATGGTTTTTGGTGTTATTTTGATAATTTAAAAAGGTTAATTTTGTAATTATGTAAATTAGAAATTAAGTAAAAGATGAAAAATAGTGTATCATCATCTCCCTCCTTTATTTTTCTTGTTGAAACCATGAAAACCATAGCCAAGGGAAGAACTGGGTTCAGTAAAGCTTATTTCTATTGCATGGTATATAGTTTTGTCTCATTTTTAGTAATTTTTATGTTTTTAAGCTCGTATTAACTTAATCTAGCTAGCACAGGGGTCAATTTGTAAAACCGTTAAATGTTTAAGGACTTTCCATGAATGAGTTTGTTGTGTTAGTGAATTAAATTGATGGATTGTTAATCTTGGTTGTTAAATAGACACATTTTGTTAAGTTATTTTTAATGAATTTGAGCTAAATGACTTATTTGAGAAAGTGGTAAAATGCAATGATAATTTTATGAAAATAATGAAAGATATAGGCTGTAAAGTACCTTAGAGAAATCGGTTATCATGATATTTCATTAATTGTGGTTTAATTGTGAGTTTGAGATTTATGGACTATTTTGCAAAAATGTTAAAATATTGGGGGTAAATTCATAATTTTACATTTGATGGGTTATAAATTAGAATCTATAAATTTAAGCTATTTGAATAATTTAATTGAGTTAAATTATTATTTAGATCAAGAAAAGAATCAACCGGACTTGAATCAAGAAAAGATGAAAGTTTCGGATTAGCTTTCAAATTTAACTGTAACAACCGTAGTGATTGAGGTAAGTGCATATAGAGATTAACATTGCTGTATGATGTTGTAAATGAGTTATTATAAGTAATTATGTGATTGTAATCTTGATTTTTAATTTATTTGGTAATTTATATAGTGGATTAAATTGTAACATTGGTATACTTTAAGTTAGTATTTGAGAAATGTATATTTCCTGAAGCATGCGTTGAATGGTACAATATAGTGATAGTAAAGGATTCAAATATATGCAAAGGTCCCGTTTAAACCTTAAGAGTTCTTAGGATACAAATGACATGTCATTAGGGATTTCATGTTTCGGGTGCTGGTCTTGAATGTCCTATCGATAGCTAAAGTCCTGCATTTGTTGCAAATTCTCCATAGCTCGTATGAGCAGCATCGTGTAGCTAACATTCTGACTCACAACTCTTGTGAGCAGACCCATTTCATAGTTGTGTGAGAAATATTGAAAAGGAAAGGTTATGGTTATATGGAAAGGCACACTATGTGTGAGCATTCTCGAGTATCCGATGAAATTCTAGATGGTTCAATGGGTAAGTTAAGGTTAATGGCAAGGCATGTATGTAATCAAATAATTTTTCATAATCTTATAAAAAGGTAAATTTGATGAATGCAAATGAATGGAATGGAACAAAATAAATATGTGATGAATGTTATATGCATGGAGATTCACTTATGATATGGTTGATTTTCTATATGTGTTATGCATGAGCTTATTAACTTGTGGTTTGGTGGTGTTTATAGAATTGTTTTAATCTTATGAGTATGGTAATGATGTTTTGCATATTTCAAAAAATGAGTTTAAGAAGGGTAAGTTTATGTTTGAATTTATACGAGCTTACTAAGCACTAGTTGCTTACGTAGTTATTTTTCCTCTATTTCGTAGATCATCAGAAGCTCGATCAGTTGGAAGCTTGTCAGAGTTTTATCACATATCTAGCAATCACTTTAGTAGTTTTTGATTTATTTTGGTCAAAGTTATAAATGGCATGTATAGCACTTTTTATAATGGAAATTTTTTATTATGCTAATGATGAACTTAGTATGAATATGCCCGTTTTTGTCAAATCAGAACAGTGGTTTTGGGACCACAAATCCAAAGTCAAAATAATTATTTTATTATTATTTTGAGGTCTATAGCATGATAGTATGATTGTGTGAAAGTTCTGTCAAGAAATTTTATCGTTTGAGTGTTTAATTTGATAAAAAGGACTAATCGCGTAAAGTATAAAACTTGTGTTCTATTAGATAAAGGTGTCTAATAGCTATAGAAATTTAAAGTGGAGGTCCTTATATGGTAAATATGATAGTGGACGATAATGGCTTGGTAATGTTGTGAATTGAATTAAGTTTAAACGTTAATTTTGGTATTTAGTAATTAAAGTTAAAATAAGTAAAATAAAACAAAATTTTCACCCATTATCATCTTTCTCAACCGAACCTAAGGCAAAAGGAAGCCATTTTTCTCCTTTAAATTTGGCCAAGACATTTTTGCTCAAAGAGGTATGGTTTTTGTCTCGTTTTTAATGATTTATACATTTTTAGATCGTTGCAGCTTAATCTAGCTAGCTCAGGGACTATTTTGCAAAATTGTTAAAGGTTTAGGGTTTTCCCATTGATGAATACATGTTTATTTTGATGTTTGATGATAGAAAAGGTATGCTTGTTGTTAGATAAACAACATTTGCAAAATGATTTTTGACAAAATTGTCATTTACGAATTTAATAGAGAAATGTGTAAAATTCTTGGTGAAATGTGTGAAATAATGAAAATTTTGGGCTGCTAGGGACTTAATTGAAATTCGTCTAGCATTAATATAATTATTTTTTAATTGCTTTATTATTGAATTATTTGAGAATACAACCTTGCGAATATATTTGACTAAGATTCAACATTGGGAAATCTCGGTTGAACCTTAGGAATAGATTAGGATACGAATGACATGTCATTAGGGGTTATGTGATTAGGTGCTGGTCCGTACGTCCTACCGGTGGCTGAGTTATCCGGCTTGTGTTGCGGATTCTCGTCAGATTGTGTGAGCAGACCCATTGATAGCTCGAGAGTGAGCAATTATATGTGATATGAGATTGAGATAGCTTCGGCTATGTATTGGCACTTAGGGTGCGAGATTCTCGAGTATCCGATAGTATTCCAAATGGTTCAACTGGTATATCAAAGATATGAAATGGTGAGAAATAGATAAGTATCAGTATAGGTATAGGTATGTACAGAAACTATATAAGCATTGAATCTATGGAAGTTTTGAATTCATGGTTAATTGTGTGATTGAAAATATGTTAACATTGTGATTAAATGTTTTGTAGTATGTTATGTTCATATTCTTAAATGGTAATTGAATGGTGAGTTTTGTAGCACCCCTTACTCGTACCTGAGACTGGGACAAAGTACAAGGCATTACCAGACATAAACTTGGACACTTTCGAAAAATACACGTTATAAAATTTCATTCTAATTTAAAACCGACTAAACAACATCATAGTGTCCCGACTATGGACCTGTAAGGTCCAAAACATACATGAAAAGCAATCCGGGACTAAATCGAGAATTATAGAAAATTTTAGAAAAATTACTAAGGTTATGCCTCACACGCCCGTGTGCAAGTAAAGCACTCGCCCGTGTGCTTAGGGACACGCCCATTTCCCTCACCCGTGTTGAATTATTTGGATTTATTTTTCAATTCGAACCTACAGGGGTTTTCACACGGCCAAGCACACTCCCGTGTTCTTGGCCCGTGTCCCTTACACGGTCTAGACACGCCCGTGTCCAAAAACCTGAACATTCTGTTTATGACATCATCATTCATTTTGAGGCACACGGCCAAGGCACACACCCGTGTGCTAGGCCGTGTCCTCCACATGGTTGAGACACATGGCCATGTCTTTACCCTTGTGTTTACTACAATGCAAACTGACTTAAAATTTTAAGTGCAGGGGACACACTACCGGGCAACACGCCCCTGGGGCTGACCGTGTTCCACACGGCCTAGACACATGCCCGTGTGTCTACCCGTGTGGACCTTTTTAAGGCTATTTTCCAAGCCTTTAGTCACCCTCTATAATCCATACACACTTAGAGACTTCAATGGTATTTAACATGGCCTCATTATACTCTTAAACAACCTTGACATGACTCACTGCATGTTAACCTCATCTCATCGATTTAGTACATACTAAATTATCTTTTTCGTATTAGGGATTAACATAGCACATTTTACTCTTTACACTTAGGCCATATTATAACCATATACCATTATATGCTATGTCCACTCTCAAATTATTAGGCTTCATTTCAATCATCCATTCATGATAAACCTCATTATCATATCTCATGAAACATTTAAACAGAGACATGCATCATTGGTAGGTTTACTACCTACATCAATATGAGCCATATCTCATGGCCATATACAAAAGAATAAGTATACCATTTAGGCCAATACATTGGCTAGTCAAATGACACATATAATAAAATAACCAAAAATTCGATACATGCCATTAAACAAAATAGAAGTATCTATATACCAAAGCAGGACAAGTCGATAGTGTGTTGATTCTCCAACTGTCTTCCAATCTTCACGAGTCCAAGAGCTCTGTAAGGCAGGGAAAAGAGAAGGGAGTAAGCATTTATATGCTTAGTAAGTCCGAATAACTGGAAAGTAAACTTACCGGTTAATTAGCATACAACCATATTAGGCACTAATTCCAACAAGCATGGAATAATTTCCCTATCACATGCACTCAATCATCAAGTTAGTCTTTTAACAATACATCATGTCATTAGTCTTAGATGAGCTCATCAATTCAATATTTTCATTTCTATTTCTCCTGTTAATCCCGTTGAATTTCTCGAAAATCTCAATGGATAGCCCAATTATCGTCAAGTTATACAAGTGATCATCTCTAGTACGCACTCCCGTAAACCTTATATCTTACGACGGGATTACCAGTCTAGGCTAAATCCTTTTCTACAACAATTGCTCTCATAAGCTTGGATCTGAATTACCAGTCCAGGCTGAATTCAGTCCTCAATTGGATTACCCCTCCGGGCTAAATTCTTAATGCACCCATATTCTTCAGGAGGCTCGATCACTCAAGGAACACCCGTCTGGGCTAGGTCCTTTCTATTTTGAGATCATCAGATTACCCATCTGGGCTAAATCCTTTTCTGCAACACATGCAGGACCTCATGTCATGTAAGCCATAATTTATCCATCGGATTTCCTTTTCTATTTCAACTAGGACATTTATCATTTTTCCTTTACACAAGCACATTCATAAATTATCATGCAATGAATATCTAAATTTTCATACATTCAAGAACATGCATATTTAAGTACATTAAGAGTTTACTTTGAGTTATATGAACTTACCTGGTAATGGCTTCGATTTCGTATTTCGGTTATTCTGAAACCTTTCGTTTTCCACGGTCGACCTCCGGAATTGTTTCCTCGGGGTCTATATCAAAAAAATTAGATTATTAATACATCACATTATTCATTTTCGGCCTAAAACTCACTCCTGGGCAAAATGACCATTTTGCCCCTAACCTTTCACAATATTTACAATTTAGTCCTAAATCTCGTATAATGAAATGCATGTAATTCCTTGGCTACCCAAGCCTAGCAGAATGTACTATAAGCTCATACTAGCCCACATTTTCCTCTATTTCACATTTCTCCCCACATTTTATACATTTTTCATTTAGGTCCTTTTTTGGTGTTTTAGTGAAAAATCACCTAGCAAAAAATGTTTATCTAGCATCTAACTTTCATAACCCTCCATAAATCATCAAAGAACAACCATCTCATGCACGGGTCAAATTTCTAACATGAACCCTAGCTTGAAATATGGGTAGAAATGGATAGAGCATGTTACGAGGGTTTCAAAAATACGAAGAACATTAAAAATGAGGCTAGAGAACACTTACTATTAAGCTTGAAATGTTGGAAAACCCTAGGTATGGAGACTCCTTCAAATTCGGCAGCATGGAGAAAAAAAGGAGTGAATTTTTGCTTGATTTTCCCTTTTTATTTCATTAATTATCCAAATGACCAAAATGCCCTTCTTTACTAACCTTTCCAAATTTTTCATGCATGCCCATTTTTGTCCAAAAACTTAAAAATCTGGAAAATTACCCTTTAAGGACCCTCTAATTAATATTCCAAAGTAATTTCATACAAATAGCTTCTAGAATCCAAGTTTTGCAATTTATTTAATTTGGTCCTTAATTTCCAATTGGACAGATTACACAAAGAATTTCTTCATAAAACTTTAACCCGTACTTATTTTCATATCCTAAACCTCATAATGATCATAAAATAATTATTTTAACATCAAATTTGTGGTCTCAAAACCACTATTTTGACTAGGCCCTAATTCGGGATGTTACAAGTTTTGCTTATTATTTTCATACGAGCTTACTAAGATTTATAGCTTACATTGTTTATTTTTTTGTGTTTTATAGTGAAATCAAAGCTAGCTCAGATTTGGGAATTGTCGGAGACCTCATCACACTATCAAGCTATCACTTAAGTACTTTTGAATCTATGTTTTTGGTTATATGACATGTATAGGAATTGGTCATTTTGGTATATATGATAGTAATGAATTTAGCCATTTGAATTGGCTGGAATGTTATGTGGATTGTTATGTGTAGTTATCAGATTTGGTTTATTTTGGTATGTTTGGTGATGGTTGTATATATGTAAAAAAGGGTCTTTTGAAATATTGTGTAAAATTGCCATTAATATGCTTGTTGTTTATTCGTAGTTAGAGTCTTAAATGGTTGACATTTGAGATTGGTATCTTTTTGATTTTAGGTAAGATGATGCTTATATGAATGTGGTTTTATTGATGATTTGAGGTTATGAGTTTTGGTATGAAAGTGAATGGCACATTGTGGTATTTGTGTACCTTGTGTTGTTGGTATTGATATAGCATAAATTAAGATTACTTGAGACTGGATGAATGTTTACTTATTCCATGTTTTGGTGCCATTTGGTTTGGTGTAGGTGTATGAAATTTAGGTAAGCAAAATGGTTTGGCAAATAGCCTATTTTTGTCCACACGGGCAGAGACACGGGCGTGTGTCTCAGCCATGTGTGGCACACAGTTTGATGACATAGCCGTGTGTCCCTTGGTGTTTAATTAGAAATTAAGTCAAAATGCTCCACATGGCCCAACAAACGGGCGTGCGTCTTGGTCGTGTGGCATAAGTCAGTATACCTTGTAGGTTTGGCACGGCCTAGGACACAGCTTGGTACACGGGCATGTAAGGCCATTTCGAAGGGCACACGGGCTGGTCACACGTGCGTGTGGTTGGCCGTGTGACCCAATTCAAAGAGTTACACGGGTTCAGACACGGGCTCAGACACGGCCATGTGATCCCATTTCGAATGTCTACACGGCCTGTGACAGGGGCGTGTCTTTGGCCCTGTGAGACACACGACTGGGCCACATGAGCGTGTGTCCTATATATTTTTCAAAAATTTTCTAAGTGTTTTAAAAAAATTTTGAGTTATCGGTTTAGTCCCGAACTATTCGTAATGCATGTTTTGGGCCTTGTAGGCTCGTATTAGGGACAATGTGAAAGTTTTTGAATGATGTTTATTTGGAATTTGAAAATATATGTGAAATGTATGGTTATTTGCAAAATAAGTTCGGTAATGCTCCGTAACCCTATTTTGGCATTGATTACGGGTGAGGGGTGTTACATTTGTAGTATCAGAGCTTTATTTGTATCAGAGTAACGGTTTAGTCGATTCTAGGACTAACTTAGCGTATGTGAGAGACTAGCTATACATGCCATATATAACCTGTGATAGTGTGATATCTCCTGACAGTTTTAAATCGTGTTTTTATATAGTCAATGGATCCCAATCGAGCTGTAACTGATGATGTTGAGAGTAATGCACTAGCCTCCGTTCACAGAGTAGCGCAATCAAAGTCGAGACCCGTATCGGGTAGTCAGGAGGAGAGGCTAAGGAAGCCTTCTTCCAAATGATGAACAAGTGGTTCACTGAGTTTGTTCAAAAAAATCTGGCTGCTCAACAACCTCCACTCCCACCTAATCCTCAACCGGTTCCCGTAGCTCCTCAAGGTTTGGAACCTCTATGATTGAATAAGCTGCTTGTTAATAAAATCTAAAAATACGGGGCTAAAGAATTCAGAGCTACTATTGATGACGACCCTAAGAGAGCTGAGTTTTGGCTTGAGGATACTATTAGAGTATTTGATGAACTATCCTGTACACCAGCTGAATATGTGAAATGTGTCGTATCACTTCTAAGAGACACAGTGTATCAATGGTGGAATACTTTCGTATCTGTGGTACCAAAAGAATGGGTCACTTAGGAATTCTTTCAAGCCAAATTCAAAAAGAAATACATCAGCCAACGGTTTATTGATCAAAAGCGAAAAGAGTTTCTGGAGCTGAAACAAGTCGAATATCTATAACTAAATACGAGAGAGAGTTTGTAAGACTCAGTAAATATGCTAGAGAGTGTGTTTCCACCGAAGCAATTATGTGCAAACAATTTGAAGATAGGTTGAACAAAGATATCATATTGGTAGTTGGGATTCTAGATTTGAAAGAATTTGTGGTAGTAGTAGACAGAGCTTGTAAAGCCAAAGAACTTGGCAAAGAAAATAGATAAGCTTATTTCAAAGCTAGAGATTCGAGAAAAAATATCGATGAATAAACCCTATCAATCTTCGTTAAAGAAATCATGGGATTCATATACTCGTCCAAATGCTTCAGTGGGATATTCTAATAGGGATCATGGGAAGCAATATACGAGTCCTAAAGCTCTAGCTACTTTATTGTCGAGTGTGGGTAGTGTGAGAAACAACAAACCTGAGTGTCAATAGTGTGGACAATGACATTTTGGATATTGCTGGATGAATAATAAATCTTGTTTCAAATGTGGTTTGCTAGATCACTTTATTCGATATTGTCCTGAGTTAGCTGAGAAAGATAAATTTCAGAATGCAAGACTGAATAACACAGCTTCTAGAGGGAGACCATCTAGAAATGCGAGAAATATGACCAGTAGTAAAGGAATGAAAAAGGATTCAACTGTGAGATCTGAGGCTCGAGCGCCAGCCAAAGCTTACGCTATTCACGCTTGTGAAGATGCATCATCACCAAATGTTATCATCGGTACATTTTCTCTCTACAACACTAATGTAATTGCGTTGATAGATCTTGGATCGACTCATTCATATATCTGTATGAATTTAGTGTCTAGTAAGAGTTTGCCTGTTGAGTCTACTGAATTTTTTATTAAAGTATGGAACCCCTTAGGCAAGTATGTCCTAGTTGATAAAATTTGCAAGAACTGTCCTTTAATGACTCAGGTTACTGTTTTTTGGCAAATTTGATGCTTTTACCATTTGACGAATTTGATGTGATTCTGGGTATGGATTGGTTGACTCTGCATGATGCTGTTGTGAATTGTGGATGAAAGACTATTGAATTGAAATGCCAGAATAGTGAAATCCTTCTAATTGAATTAGATGAGTTGAGTGGATTGCCTATTGTGATTTCATCGATGTGAGCTCAAAATATGTGAGAAAATGTTGTGATGGTTTTCTTGCATATGTACTGGATAAAAAAATATATCAAAGATTGAATCAGTACCAGTAGTCTGTGACTATCCAGATGTGTTTCCAGAAGAGTTATCGGGGTTTCCACCGATCAGAGAGGTCAAATGTTCCATTGAATTAGTACCGAGAACATCACCGATATCTATAGCTCCGTACAGAATGGCTCTGACAGAATTAAAAGAATTGAAGTCTTAGTTGCAGGAGTTAACAGATAGAGGTTTTGCACAACCTAGTTTTTCGCCCTAGGGTGCACCAGTTTTGTTCGTAAAGAAGAAATATGGGTCGATGAGATTATGTATCAATTATCATTAGCTCAACAAGGTTACAATTAAAAATAAGTACCTGTTGTCGAGAATTGATGATTTGTTTGATCAGCTGAAAGGAGCAACAGTATTTTCGAAGATAGATCTAAGATCTGGCTATTATCAGTTGCAAGTTAAAGATTCAGATGTGAAGAAGACTGTGTTCAGAACAAGGTACGGGCATTATGAATTTCCTATTATGCCTTTAGGATTAACTAATGCTCCTACAGTTTTTACGGATTTGATGAATCGAATTTTTTTACTGTATTTAGACAGATTTGTTGTTGTATTCATTGATGGCATTTTGATCTATTCCCAATATGACTCTGAGCATGCTAAACATTTGAGAATCATATTACAAACATTGAGAGACAAGCAACTATTTGCTAAATTTAGGAAATGTGAATTTTGGCTTTGAAAGGTTGGATTTTTAGGACATATTGTTTCAGTGGAAGGTATCCGAGTTGATCCGAGTAAGATTTCAGCAATTGTTGATTGGAAACCACCAAGAAACATATCCAAACTTAGAAGCTTTCTGAGATTAGCTGATTACTATCAGCGTTTTGTAAAAAGATTCTCGATGATTGCTACACCGATGAATAGATTGCTATAGAAAGATGTGAAATTTGAGTGGTTTGAGAATGTTAGTAGAGTTTTGAATGTTGAAAGCATTGTTAACTGAGGCACCAGTTTTGGTTCAACATGAGTTGGGTAAAGAGTTTGTAATTTTCAGCAATGCATCATTGAATGGTTTGGGTTGTGTTTTGATGCAAGAGGGTAAAGTGATAGCTTATACTTCCAGACAGTTGAAACTGCATGAAAAGAATTATTCGATGCACGATTTAGAGTTGGCTGCTATTGTATTTGCATTGAAAATTTGGCGACATCATTTATACGGTGAAACGTGCCATATTTTTACCGGTCATAAGAGCTTGAAGTATATAATGACTCAGAAATATTTGAATTTGCATCAATGAATATGGCTCGAGCTGCTGAAAGATTATGAGTTAGTGATTAATTATCATCTGGGGGAAGCAAATGTAGTCGCGGATGCTCTGAGTAGAAAATCTTTATTTGTTTTGCAAGCGATGAATACGTAGTTAACCTTGTCAGATGATGGTTTGATTTTGGCTGAATTAAAAACTAAACTGTTATTTCTTTAGCAAATTTGTGAAGCTCAGAAGTGTAATAATGAATTGCAAGCTAAAAGAGTGCAATGTGAGTTGACTACTGATTCAGTCTATCAAATGAGATCTGATGATTTTTTAATGTTCCGAGATAGAGTTTATGTACCAAAGAATTCCAAGCTTATTTAGAAAATTTAACACGAAGCACACAGTGGTTGTTTATCTGTTCATCTGAGGAGTACTAAAATGTACAATGATTTGAAACAATTAAATTGGTGGTCGGGCATGAAACGAGACATTTCAGAATTTGTGTCGAAATGCTTGGTTTTTCAACAAGTTAAAGCCAAACATCAAGTGTCTTCAGGACTACTACAGCATATAATGGAAATGGGATAGAGTTATGATGGATTTCATATTAGGATTACCCCTGCCTCTAAAAAAGAAAGATGTTGATTGGGTTGTCATTGATCGACTGATGAAATCCGCAGATTTTATCCTGATACGTACAAACTATTCACTTGATAGATTAGTTGATTTGTACATCTTTGAGATCGTTAGATTGCACGGGGTGCCAAATTCTATTATTTCGGATAGAGATCCAAGGTTTACATCGCGATTTTGGAAGAAATTACAAGAAGCTTTGGGTACGCGATTGAACTTTAGTACTGTTTTTCATCCGCAAATCGACGGTCAGTCTGAGAGAATAATTCAGAATCTCAAAGATATGATTCATTGTTGTGTGTTAGATTTTGAAGGCTATTGGGAGAAATATTTACCATTGGTTGAATTCACGTATAATAATAGTTTTCAATCGAGTATAAAGATGGCATCATATGAAGCATTGTATGGTCGCAAATGCCGAACTCTGTTGTACTAGACTGAACTTAGTGAAAAAAAGATTCACGGGGTTGATTTGGTTAAAGAGACTGAAGATAAAGTGAAAGCAATTCGTGACAGTTTGAAAGTAGCTTCAGATCAACAAAAATCGTATACGAATTTGAAACGTAAAGATATTGAATTTTAGATTGGCGACAGAGTATTTTTGAAAGTATCTCCATGGAAGAAAATTCTTCGATTTGGTTACAAAGGCAAATTGAGTCCTTGATTTATCGGGCTGTATGAGATTATTGAAAGAATCGGGTCAGTGGCATATTGGCTAACTTTACCGTTAGAGTTAGAAAAGATCCACAATGTGTTTCAAGTTTCAATGTTGCGTCAATATAGATCAAATCCATCACACGTAATTTCTTCGACAGAGATTGAAATTCAACCTGATATGACGTATAACGAAGAACCGATCAGAATTTTAGCTCGAAAAGTTAAAGAGTTGAGAAAAAAACCATAGCTTTAGTTAAGGTTCTTTGGAAATGTCACGGTATCGAAGAAGCTACGTGGGAACCTGAGGAAGCTATGAGAAAACAGTACCCTAAACTCCTTTCTAGTAAGATTTTCGGGGACGAAAATTTCTAAGGGGAGAGAGTTGTAACAGCCCGTTTTTAGTTAAATCGAAACAGTGGCTTTGGGACCACAAATCTGAAGTTGAAATAATTATTTTATTATTATTTTGAGGTCTATAGCATGATAATATGATTGTGTGAAAGTTTCGTTAAGAAATTTTATCGTTTGAGTGTTTAATTTGATAAAAAAAAGGACAAAATCACGTAAAGTGTAAAACTTGTGTTCTATTAGATAAAGGTGTCTAATAGCTATAGAAATTTAAAGTGGAGGTCTTTATGTGGTAAATAGTTGGAATGAAAAAAATGTGCAAGTGTACACAATCGCAACAAGTAATAAAGTGACAAGTAAATGTCGAGTTATTGTACCCACAAGGACTGTGAAAAGATTTATTTATGAATGCAATTTAAAATACTTTGGTGAAGAAAAAAAATATTTTGATTTGAAAAGTGATTAAAAACTAGTAAAAAAGTAAATAAATAAAATAAAATAAAGTTCTAATGCACGATTTCAAAAGCTGATTTAAACAAGATGGCATAATTGTGTTAGATTAATTACATTTCTTAACTTAGAATTATTAAACTCATGTTTATGTTATTACGAATAAATTCACGGCAACTCAGTAATTTTCTAACTTATGAATATACTCACCTACCAAAATTCATTTATCTCTTGACTATATCTCTACGTCAATTTAACCAATTAAACAAATTTTAATAAGAAAATGTGTTAATGCACATACGTACTTATGAAATTAAAATAATCTCTTGTACATATCTCTATGAAAATTCAAACAATTAATTCAATCTCATAAGCACAAAAAAGATTACGTGAAGTAACAATGTATTTTTACCTTGAAATTGTTTAATCACAATAATCTTGCAAGTTATGCAAGAAAAATGTATCGTTAGATACCGTTACTAATTTAACCCTCAGCTACCTTAGATGATTAAACATGCATTGGTTAAGTATTGTCAATTAATTACAATTTCAATCCATTTAAATAATTAATTCATTAGTTACCTTACAATTGTAATGCAAAAATAACTTAGTCATGGTTTTACTTAATCAAACATCTTCCAAGACCTATAACAACACAAACACAATTTCAATAAACTAAGTAGACAAAATGCAATCAACCTAACATGATTTAAATTTAAGCCATATTAATTAAATTAAACATTTCAACATCACAAATATTCATAGACATGTTCATCAAAACAACAACAAAAATTAAAAGGATAGGGAACAAGAATCAAATCCGGTGTTTCTCCGTAGCTTGATTGGTTTGCTTTAGTCTTCCTTCTCCATTTGTTCTTGTTGAACCGAGGCTACTATGAATACTTTAATGCTGCTAAAAATTGTGGATGACTGACTCTTTTTCAAGAGGTCAAATCGGCAAGAGAATAAAGAGAAATGGATGGGAAATGAAGAGAGAAAATTGAGAGAAAAGAGAAGAGATGAGAAAGTTAAGGTGTGTTTTAAATAAGTAGCCAAGGGGGGTTTTATAAGTTGAGAGGGCTGCTAAAAATAGCCAAAATCAGAAGCCAAAGAGCCCTCCATGGCCGGCCACACATATGGAAAATTTGAAGTTTTCAAACTTGCTATATTAAGGTAGGGGCAAATTTAGAAAGGCACAAATAGTGGAGGGGTTTGTTTGCAAATTGAAAAAGTATTCAAAGGCCATTTTGAAAGCTAATTAATCAGTCAAATAAGCTGATTGGTTCAGCATGTGGGACGGTTTTGGGCTGCCCAGTAATCAGTCAGTTCGGATTTTTCTCGATTCAACTCAACTAGGACACGTTTCATAATTAATTATTAATAATTTATTTAACCCAAATTAAATTGGATATAAATTAAAATTAATTATATTGTGAATTAATACACATAATTTGATAGTCTTAAGCTGAATAATTAATTTTCCTTGAAGCTTCAACATTGCTTTTCAGTTTTGTGCTTCTAGCAGTGTCTGCCTAGCCGTTTTTCGCCCTTTGTGCAAATCTATCGAAACTAATCAAAATTAATCAAAATTAATTATAAAATTAATTAAAATTAATTATGTTAATAATTTAAGTACAAAATAATTATTTGATAATAATTATATATTTTTCAACAAGAATTTTACCGAACTTGCATGAATTTGGGTTAAAAACGGCATGAAAAAGTGTGTATATTTTTTTGTTTCCACAACCCCAAACTTAATTCATTGTCGTCCCGAATAATGCACAAGTTTGAAAAGAATTTCTGGAAACACCTTTGAAAAATTCCTTCAGAATAACATTCTTCCCAACAATCATGAATTTGGTATACTTATGCTCAAGAACAAGAAATTTGATATTTATGCTACTTATGTATACATATCATTCAAATTAATCTTAATCATTCTGATGAAAGTAAAAATTAGACTAAAATGCTTCCTAATAAAGACATGTTAATCCTTACCAATTTGATTTTATTCCTTTACTCAAGATTAAGCTGCAATCATTAAGATTAATTTATGCCTTCGTATGTTGAACTTAGTAATTTCTCTCCACTAGTGTAGGTAGCATAGAAACTTGAATCAATAGGTCTTTAAAAAGGTTGTAACGTGGCTGGGCTAGGGGTAGGTAAAAGATAGATAAATTTAGGTTAAAAACCTTAGACTCAGCTTCAATCAGACCTTCAAAATATTTACCTTCAATACACCAACCTACTTTACTTTCACATGCTCTTGTGTACATCTATTTTCTTTCAAGTACACATGCTTTCTCTTTTTTTTATGAGCATTTTGTTGTATGTACTACAATTTTTTTTTTTTTGAGAATTTGATACTTCTTTTAAACTCCCCCAAACTTATTTTCAAAGAATGTACTGAATAGTATTGAGTCTAGTGTTTGGGATAATTTAAAGATAATTAAGAGAGGAGTGATGGCTAAATATTGCAAGGGTTCAAATAAAATTAGGCCATATAGTCTCGAAGTTGGGTTTCAAAGGATAAAATTCATCATGGTTGGCTTGAAAGGCTCAAACAGTCCAAACAAAAGTTGCCTAAATCATTTTCAACTTCCCATGCTTCCTAGGATTTCGCCTCAAGAAACTACTAGGTAAATTCTAGAGACTTAAACTTTCATGCATGCCTAACTTTCCTAAGAAACTAAAAGTTTTATGGTACGATTTGCATGCTTTATCAAAAATACATTTATGTCATTATTAAGCTAACATAATAATTTATTGAAATAATCAAACTTTATTTATACTGAAGTTTAACATACATAACAAAATTTCAAATTATTGAACAAAATATATCCTAATCATAACTGAAAGAAAGATTTATTCTGAGTGGAAATAATTTCAATTTTTCGGTCCCCCCTACTTAAGATGAACAATGTCTTCATTGTTAAAAGTGAATAGATACTATACACCAGGTAAGAGTCTAGAAAAGAGGACGTGAGTCAATTTGACTGCTTAAGTACCAAGCTCTCTCTAAATCCAATCCTAGACATGTATATCTCTATTGCCACACTTTCTTCTTTGCGACTTGTTCATTTTTATTAATGATTTCCACCTCTTGTTTTATTATGCTAAAATAAAAATTCTTAATTAAACTTAATCCTAAAATAACTTAAGAACAGAAATAAAATAAAGTCAAAATCCCCCCTTTTTTATTTATTTGCAGATCCTTTCGAATTCGACTCCTCTTTTGCTCCATGATCTTTGTTTTTGCATGAATCGCTTCACTCCTTCTTTGATAGTGGACTCCATGGTTCAAATATGAAATCTGGAAACTTAGGCACAAAAATAAACGGGTCATTGTATATTTTCATAAGAGCGCTTCTCATTGAGTCATCCCTTATTTTTGAATATCTCCAGTAAGCTTGCTGCTGCCACTGCATATGTTGCATGATGTCCATCAACTTTGACAGCTCATTTCGAAGATCTGGGCGAGGCGATTGAGTTCTGAACATTGAAGTTGCGACATCAAGTTCGGCTTCTGGTTCCATTGGTTCTGCCTTATCAGGGTTCCATTCGATCTCTATAGGAACTTCTTCTTCTTCGGGATCCTCAGTTTCTCCAACTCGTTGCTGTAGAACAGAGTCTCTAGCTATTCGGTAGAGGTCCCAATCTGTGATTTTTCCCTGGCTATACCCTGTCTTCTTTACGTTTGCAATAATTTTATCTTTCAAGCACAAAATTTTTATCATAAAAGGGAAGTAAGCTGGGCCAGAACGTCTAGCGGCACAATTCCACATTTCTCTTAGGATGATTTTTCCCACACCAATGGTCTTTCCAGTTAAAATCGAGTATAATAAGACCATTCGCTCTAATGAAATTGTAGTCCCATGTGAAATAGGCATGAGACTGAATCGAACGAGATAGAACCATATGTTCGTGAGTGGTGTCAAACATTCTCTTCAAAAAGTGTGAATTCTTTGTTTTGACACAGTCCACTTAGAACCTGGAACTGTAAGTTCCTTGAGAAATTCTTGCATATTCTCAGGCTCAATATTGCTCCTCAAGGAAGAATATTCATCGTTTTCAAAATTAGGTAATTCAAAGAATTCATTAATAGTGTTTGAAATTATTGGTACCTTGATTCCGTGAACAGATACTTCCGTCAACTCGCTTGAGATTAAATTCACATAAAATTCATGAACTAATTCCTCATCTGCACTAGGTCTTTCCTCACAAAACAACTCCCAATTGAAAGTTTCAGCAACCTGACAAATACGCACATGAAATCAATATAATTGCTTTCTTTCAGTCTAAAAGCCTTTCTCTAGATGCATCTGTTGATTCTTGAAAATATTTTCGTATCTTGCTTTGGCTTTGTCACACTGGAATTTGTTTTGTGATTCGTCAATTTGGGTAGAGGCACGAGTTCTCTTGCGAGGCATGATTAACCTGAACATAAGATGGAGTAAATTTTCTCAAATATTTAATTAGTATAAACTATTAATGATTCAATAAATTGAAAAATTAAATAATTAAATAAAATTAAAATTTAGGAGAAAAATTTGCCTTACCACCCTTCTTATAAAAATTAAGAACTTGTAGAAAAAATAATTATAAATCAAAAGAGGTCAATCTAGGGTAGGTTAGAGAGTTATCGGCTAAGGGTGTTGGTGCGAGGTTGGTGTGTCGCACAGATGTACGTGGGAACAGGCAGCAGCGTGGGAGCAAGCAACACTAGGCGTGCGAATCCTTACAGGCATGTCGAGCAGGCCTAACGAGCCTTGGAGCTGGATGTGCATAGGTGTGGCACCAAGGAGTAGCTGCTGGGTGCGCACGGTGGGCATGGGGCTACTGGCCGATTAGGTGAGGATGCTGAGTAGCTAGGCAGTGTTGGAAGCTTGCGGCACAAAGTGATTCGGTATTTGGTGGAGAAGGTTGGTGGTATTTATAATGTGAGAAGTAGGAATTAAAGTAGAATTCTTAGAGCAATTTAATAATTAAATTATTCTAAGTTCTAATCCTATACAAAGTTAACAACATTTAATAATAAATATAAGGCATATTAAATTATTATTTGTTATTAATTTATTAAAGATAAAAACTGATTAAATAAAATATGATTAAATTTTAAACTAATCTTAATTCTATGCAAAGTTGATAATAATTAATATGTATTATAATGGATATAATTAAATATTAATGATTATCATCTTTTTAATTAAAACATTTATTCTAGATGCCTTTTGAAAATATTTACAAAAAAGCATCTAATTTTAATATTTACAAAAGAGCAACCCAATTTTGAAAATAATTCAATTAAGTACCTAGACCTAAAAAATTTAAAATTAAGTTGCAACTTAAAACTTGGATCAAAATTGACTCTTTTATTTGAAAATTTAAAAATTTATTTTACCATTTAGGGGATAATTTCTCGGAAGATTATGTTAAAATCAATTCCCATGAAAGATTGGAATGGTCACAAACGGTCTCGCTTAAATTCTAATATCCTAGACATAATTTATTTAAACATACTAATCCCGAAAATATAACCTAAATCATTTATTTGAAAAGAAAAACAAAAAATATTAAATATCCAATAAAATGAACAAGATTTGATCCCGATCAATTTTATCCCCCCAGTAATGTTTCAAGCACTGAGCATTGACTCAAAAATTACCTCCCTTACTTTGAAGTTCAACAACTCCGTATGGATAAACTAGGTGAATCGTAAATGGGCCAGACCAAAGTGATTTTAACTTACCTAGAAAGAACCTTAATCTGGAATTGAATAACAGGACTTGCTAAGCTACTTCAGATTCTTGAACTTGGGCTTGTCATGCCATTTCTTAAGTTTTTCCTTAAGTAATTTGGCATTCTCGTATGAGAACATTTGGAATTCTTCTAACTCGTTGAGTTGGAGCATCCATTTCTTTTTAGCAAGCTTAAGATCCAAGTTGAGTTACTAAAGAGCCCAGTAAGCTTTGTGCTCTAACTCCAAAGGTAGATGATAGGCTTTCCCAAAGACCAACTTATAGGGTGACATCCCTAAAAGTGTCTTGTATGTTGTCCTGTAAGCCCATAAAGCATCATCCAGTCTTTTGGACCAATCTCGTCGGTTTGGGTAAACTACCTTTTCAAGTATGCCTTTGATTTCTTTATTTGCCAGCTTAGCTTGCCCATTCGTCTGCGGATGGTAAGATATGGAAACCTTATGCTTCACTCCATGTTTGTTGAGTAACCATTTCAACCACTTGTTCACAAAATGGGACCCTTCATCACTGATGATGGCTCATGGGGTTCCAAGCCTTGTGAACACATGCTTCTGCAAAAACTTCATCACAACCTTAGCGTTGTTTGTCAGATATACCTCAGCCTCAACCCACTTGACACATGGTCTACTCCTACACATAGTCTACTGCTACCAATATGTACTTGTGACCAAAAGACGGAGGGAAAAGACCAAGAAATTCAATACCCCAAACTTTGAATAATTCTACCTCAATTATGTTTGTTCGAGGCATCTCATTTCTATTGGTGACATTTCCAACCATTTGACATTAATCACAACTCTTTGCGTAAGCATAAGCGTCTTTGAATAGTGTTGGCCAAAAGAATTCAGCTTGCAATACCTTGGTCGCAGTATGTGTATGTAACATCCCGAAATAGGGCCTAAATGGAACAGTGGTTGCGAAACACAAATTCAAGGTAGAAAATTTTATTTTATTATTATTTTGAGGTTCATGATATGATTGCATGATTGTGTGAAAATTTCGTGATGAAATTCTATGCATAAAGTGCTTAAGTTAAGATTAGGGACTCAATCGAATAATTTGCAAAACTTGCATTCTAGAAGTTTTTAGTATGAAATTGCTTTGGAATATTAATTAGGAGGGTTTAAATAACAATTGGACCAATTTCTAAGTTCATGGACAAAATAGGACATGGATGGAATTTTTGAAAGTTCAATAAGGAAGGGCATTTTGATCATTTGGATATTAAATGAAATAAAAAGGGAAAAATAACACAAAATTCATCATCTTCTTCATTAGCACGAAATTTCAAGGGTTCTCCATAGCTAAGTTTTTTTTCAAGCTTTCAAGCTCCATAGTAAGTGATTCCAAGCCCCGTTTTTAATGTTCTTTACGTTTTCGGAGTCCCGGTAGCTCGATGAAGCTTATGCTAGCAATAATTTAAGTTAGGGTTCATATTTGGAAAAATACCCATAGGTGAAAAGTGTTTATTTTGATGTTTTATAATAGAATATGAGGTTTTAAATTATGTTAGACAACTTGTGCTACTCGGTTTTAAATGAAAACGAGTAAAAGGGCTTAATCGATAAAAATACCTAATAGTCATAAGTACATGTTAGAGTGTGAATTTGATGTTGTCATAGAAGGGAAAAATGATCAGCATGTCATAAAACATAAGAAAATAGGATGAAGTTTAAATTACGAGCCTTGGGGCAAAAGTGCAAATATGTGAAAGTTTAGGGGCAAAAATGTAATTTTGCCAAAGTTTGGGTCAAGGACTGTTTTGATAAATGTGAATATTAAATAAGTTAAATTTTCTATTATAGATCAAGAAGAGTGAAATTTGGGAGTAGATCGGGGAAAAGAAAAAGTAAAGGACTAAATTGTAAAGTTTAGTCACATTTTGTATCGAGGTAAGTTTATAGTAAATAAATGCAATATTCTTTTATTTTACATTATTATTGTCAATTTCCAGCATTTATATACTTATTTTTTGAGAATATTTAAAGTCGAATTAAATGCGAAGTGACAGAGAAAAAGCATTAGGAAGCCCCGTTTGAACCTTAGGAATGTTAGGATATTGGGGTTGACAGGACAGAAATGAGTCATGTAAGTCCATATCAGATATATGGCTTTGGAGATAGGAATGAGCCATGTAAGCCCATATTAGATATATATATGGCATTGGAGACAGGAATAATTCATGTAAGTCCATGTCAAGACATGGCATTGGCAGGATATTGATAGACAGGAACGACCCTAGTATCCTTAGTATTTCGAGTGGTTCAACGGGTCATTGTACACGTTAAATTACAGTGAATTATCAGCAAAAGGGAAGGTAGATTATATTTATGAATAGTGAAAGGTCAGATAAGAAAGAAGGTAAGTGAGTAAAGAAGAAGGTAGAAAATGAGAAGTAAAGAAAGTTTATGAGGCTAGGTGACATTATATATAATTATTCATTATGTTGAATGTTGTAGTTTATTTGCTTGTAAGCTTACTAAGCCTAGTGCTTACTCTCTTTATTTTCTTTTTCTTATAGTTTTTATCAAGCCACTCGGGGATCGAAGGAAACGTCGGAGACCCGATCACACTATCGAAGAAATCACATGGTATAGTTAGACGTTTCGTTTTGTGTATGGCATGTATAGGAACTTGGTTTCTTTTGATATGATATGATCAATGAATGATGTGTAAATACTTGCTAGTGATTAGCTAATAGAATGGCTGATGATATACATGTTTAATAGTATGTATGATTAAGTAGTAACTATCACATGAAAACTATGAAAATGTGAAAGTAACTTAAAACAGATTCAAGTATCGTAAATAATGTGACTTTGAAAATCACAAAAAATTGTAGATACATGGTTTGATGGTGAATAATATATGAAATTAAATCTAATTATGTCTATTTTCATATGGAATAAGAAAAACAAGTAAAGGTTTTGTATTTTATAAGATATCGAGTTTTAGTGAAATAGGGCCAGAGCGATTTCTGGATCCCTTATTCCAACTTTGGAAATTCACCATAAATTTTAAAAAAATAATTAGGTTGTTTTATTTATATGGTTAGAATCCTTATTGAATCTAGTTTAATAGAAACAAACGGTATAGTCATATGAATTTTTACAGGAGAAAAGTGGTTTGCGATAAGTAGAGGTCGGTCAAATTGAATTCAAACAGGGTAACTTTAACTAATAAACTGTATTAATTGGATAAGTCAAAAATTCTAGAAAAAAGTTAATAGATATATATATGAGTCTAGTTTCAAGAAAAATTTACGGATCTTAATTTCTAGTTTTGAAACTCGAGAAATGAATTTTTAAGCAACCATGATGCAGAAAAATAGTTTATTCCGAAAATTAAAATAAGTGGTCTAGAGTTGTTTAAAAGGTAATATAAGTTTAGTAACACCTCAAGCTTGACTCCGGTGACGGTTTCGGGCATGGGGGCGTTACAGTGTACCTCTGAAGTTTCCCCCACTCGGAGCTAAGTGGCAATGATAGAGAATCTTATGTACTTCATCTTCTGCCACGTATCTCCTAATCATTTGATTTGTACACTTTTTAAACAAATATGACTCTTCCCAGAAATAGTACTTCACATCGTGAAGAAACTTTTTCTTTTGATGATACATCTTATCAATTAGCATCAAACCACAAGCTAAATAGTAGCAATATCAGCAAACCAAGGGGCATTATAGACATGATTTACCTTCAGTATGTGTTCATCTGGAAATGTCTCCTGAATTGGTATAAGAGGAGAGTTCCCTTCTTGCGGCTCCAATCTGGACAAGTGGTCTGCTACTTGATTTTCTACTCCCTTTCGATCTTGAATTTCTAGATCGAACTCTTGAAATAGAAGTACCCATCGGATCAGTCTCGGCTTAGCGTCTTTCTTGGCAAGTAAATACTTAATTGCTGAGTGGTCCGTATAGACAGTCACCTTGGTACCTACAAGATAAGATCGAAACTTGTCAAAAGCAAACACAATAGCAAGTAACTCTTTCTTTGCTATGGTATAATTCAGTTGAGCTCCTGTCAGAGTCTGACTTGCATAGCAGATGGGATGAAAAACTTTTTTCCTTCGTTGGCCCATGACAGCTCCTATCGCGAAGTCGCTTGCATCACACATCAATTCAAATTCCAGTCTGGTGTGATGATTATAGGTGCCGAAACTAGCCGACTCTTCAAATCGTTGAAAGCTCTTAAGCACTCCTTATCAAATTTGAACATTGTCTTCTTCTCTAGTAATTTGTATAAGGGTTTAGCAATTTTGGAGAACTCCTCGATAAATCTTTGATAGAAACCGGCGTGGCCTAAAAAGCTTCAAACACCCTTTACAGATGTTGAGAGTTTCTCAATAACGTCTACCTTTGCTTTATGTACCTCGATTCCATGTCTCATTATCCGATGCCTTAGAACAATACCCTCTTGTACCATGAAATGGCACTTTTCCCAGTTGAGTACGAGGTTTGTTTCTTTGGATCGCCTTAGTATCTTGGCGAGACTAGCTAGGAAATCATCATATGTATCTTCAAATATAGAAAAATCATCCATAAAGACTTCCAAGTATTTTTCAACCATGTCAGTAAAAATAGACATCATACATCTTTGAAATGTAATAGGTGCATTACATAAACCGAATTGCATGCGTCTAAATGCAAATGCACCGTACGGGCATGTGAATGTTGTCTTGTGTTGATCTTTCGGTGCTACTATAATCTGGTTATACCCTGATTATCCATCAAGAAAATAGTAATAGTCTCACCCCGCAAGTCTATCTAGCATCTGGTTCAAAAACGATAAAGGAAAGTGATCTTTCCTAGTATCCTTGTTTAGCTTCCAGGAATCGATGCAAATTCTCCATCCGTAACTATTCTAGTCGGTATCAACTCATTATTCTCATTCTCAATGGCCGTAATACCTCCTTTCTTTGGTACGCACTAAACAAGACTTACCCATGAACTATCTAAGATGGGGTAAATTATACCCGCATCTAACCACTTGATGATTTCTTTTTTCACTACGTCCTTCATGATGGGGTTCAGTCTTCGTTGTCCATCAATCGTCCATTTTTCACCATCTTCCAGGATAATCTTGTGCATGCATATAGACAGACTAATACCGTGAATATTGACTATGGTCCATCCAATAGCCTTCTTGAATTATTTCAATACTAAGATTAGTTTCTCGTCTTGCTCAATAGTTAATTCAGCTAAAACAATCACAAGCAAAGTAGAAGCATTACCTAAATAAACATATTTTAAATGTGAAAGAAGTACCTTAAGTTCTAATTTAGGTGGCTCCTCGATTGGCGCTTTTGGTTGGGCGTAATCCCTATTCTCTAACTCCAAAGATTCAAAATGAGATTGCAGATTAAATCCCCTTTGATTAGCTTCTAGCAAAGCTAAGTATTCATCCTCCTCTTCATCACTTGGAGGGTCTAATGTCAAAATTTGTTCCAATGGATCCTTAACAGAGTTGAGTTCCTTTTCCACGATTAAATCCTTTAAATCGAGCACTGTAGAAAAATCATCAATTGTGTCAGGAAATGACATATGTAACACCATTTACTAGTATTCGACGCTGGAACAAGGTACGAGGCATTACCGAACTTATATACAAGCAATCACACAAAATCGAGACATAAATTTTCATCCAAATTTAAAACTTTTCCCAAAAATTTGTAATGTCCCTAAAACGAACCTACGAGGTCCAAAACATACATTGTAAATGGTTTGAGACTAAACTGAGAACTTTAGAGAATTTCACAACACTCAAAAAATTTTTCATGTTTTAAGAGCCACATGCCCGTGTGGGTAGGCCATGTGGTGACACATGCCCGTGTCCCTTACTCATGTAACTCTCTGTTTGTCACCCAAGAACAAATTGCAGACACACGGCCAAGTCACACGCCCGTGTACTAGACCGTGTGGTCGATTTAAAATTTATGATTTTTCATAAAATAGGTGCAGACTTCAAACGCCCAGGGCACACACCCATGCCTGAGGCTGTATCATCCACACTGTTAAGACACAAGCCCATGTCTCTGCCCATGTGCTCAATTCTGAGCATTCTATTTTGCAACAATTAAGGTGCAGGGGACACACGGCCAAAACACACCAATCCATTTTGTCACCCTTTTATGCACACACCTACTCAACAAAACATAACACCAATCCAAGCAATTACATTTAACCAATTCAGCTACAATCAAGACATCCACACATCATTCACATGCTACCATTTACCACATACAAACATCACATACTTATCAACTTAAACCATGCAAATTTCCACATCCATGAAAACATCATCAGATGCATATATACTTAAACCAATATTAGCCAATTTCAATGGTCATTTACAAAATGAATTATCAACCAATATAGGCCCACACATTAGGTCAATTCAATTATGACACATAACAAAATAACCAAGTCCCTATACATGCCATAACTCAAAATGTCAAATTCAATGGTACCCAAAATAATCAGTTGATAGTGTGAGTGGATCTCCGACAGTTCTCTATTCCCCGAGCTAGCTTGGTGACACTATAAAACAAGGGAAAGAAAATGGGAGTAAGCTATATAGCTTAGTAAGTTCCCATGCAAATAATAGCCATCATAAACCAACATTTAACATACACTTAACATCATGATAATTGGCATAAATATTATTAAGATCTTATAATCATAACTTACTCAATCATAACCTTACCAAGGGTTCATAACATAACGAGCTCATCACATATGAGTTTTTAGTACATACCTGAGTCATCTCGAATTGGATTTACACACAATCCGTCATTGACATACATATTAAATTACCCATTGAACCACTTGGAATACTAAAAGATACTCGGGAGTTCCGTACACACAGTACCATACCAATGCCATATCATAGATATGGTCTTACATGGGATCTTGTATCAATGCCAATAGCCCAACTATGGTCTTACACGAAGTCTCTTATCGGTGCCATATCCCAGAAATGGTCTTACACGAAGTCTCATATAGATGCCATAACCCAGATATGGTCTTAAGCATAGTCTTAGTAACCCTAATGTCATGACATTTGTATCCTATCTATTCCTAAGGTTCAAACGGGATTTTCACTCTTGTCGTAAATTTGTCGAACACGCTTAATGGTCAATCATAATTCATACAATAATAAATCATTGAAAACATAATTAAAACAATGCATTATTTATATAAGAACTTACCTCGGTACAAAAATAGTTGTAACACCCCGTACCCGAGACCGTGGCCGGAGTCGAACACGAGGTGCTAACAGACATAATATATTTATTTTCACAGTCCATTAAAAAAATTTCCAGACAGCTGGCTAACTGTGTCACTGTCACCTTAAAAATCATATCTTGAGTTCCACAACTCGAAAATCAGTTTCGTGATTTTTCCCTGAAACTAGACTCATATATGCATCTACAAATTTTTTTCTAGAATTTTTGGTCAGGCCAATTAGTACAGTTTATTAGTTAAAGTCTCCCCTGTTACAGGGTGCGACTACACTGACCTTCATGCATTACGACCTGGATATCTCCCTGTACAGGGATTCAATACTGATGCCGTTTGTTTCTACGGAAACTAGACTCGAAAAGGAATCTGTACATATATATTATGACTTCTAATTATCTCTGGTCAATTTATAATAAATTTCCAAATTCGGAACAAGGACTCCAGAAACCGTTCTGGCCCTGTCTCACGAAAAGTTAAATATCTCTTAACATACAACTCATATGACCGTTTTCGTTTCTTCCATATGAAAGTAGATTCATCAAGGTTAATTTAAATAATTTATTCACTATTTAATTCCATTCCTACTATTTTTAGTGATTTTTCACATCCATGTCACTGCAGCTGTCAGCATCTGTCTTTCAGGTAGGCTTTACCTATTTCATAGTTTCCATGATTCAACTAGCCCTTAAACATAAATAGCACAAAATATGATCATGATTAACCATCCCAATGGCTAATCGTTTCCAAACATTTCCATACCTCTTAATGAA
Organism: Gossypium arboreum; assembly: GCF_025698485.1. Taxonomy (NCBI): domain Eukaryota; kingdom Viridiplantae; phylum Streptophyta; class Magnoliopsida; order Malvales; family Malvaceae; genus Gossypium; species Gossypium arboreum. The sequence goes on along the minus strand of NC_069075.1, from coordinate 91,179,738 downwards.
CAACATAAAAAACGATTATAATGCTATGATCAAAGTATACTTAAGCCATTTTCGCATGGCTATCCAAATTTACACAAAACCGAAAGGTACATGACCTACAACAAAGGGTAGTCCTATACATGCCATTTCAAAGTTCAACCAAAATTGTACCAAAAGGGGCTTTGATAGTGTGGGAGACTTCGACTTCCAAAAATCCCGAGTCCAGATGGTGACGAGCCAAAATCTATAAAATAGAGAAACAAAGAAACGGAGTAAGCAATTTATGCTTAGTAAGTTTTGAGCAAGGATTCCAAGACAACAAAAGCATAGCATTCATATAGCTAAACGGATAATTTCATATGCACAAATTCTCAATATCATACTTACTTCACATTACCAACCCTTATGTTCATACACAAAGATCAACTTAGCCGAAGGCGGTAGCTCGTTTATCAACCGGCGAATACTTATTTGTAAGGGCTCAACTAATTCAAAGAACATACGAAACATACCTCATTGTTGGGATTTCACAGGCGTATTAACTAAAATTTTTACAGCAAGTTCATTCATTCCTGAATCACGTACCTTCGGAGTTTAACCGGATATAGCTACTCGTTCAAATACCTTCGGGACATAGCCCGGTTATAGTAGCTCGCACAAATGCCTTCGGGACTTATCTCGGATTTAGTAACTCGCACACATGCCTTCGGATCTTAGTCCGGATTTAGTAACTCGCACAAATGCCTTCGGATATTAGTCCAGATTTAGTAACTCGCACAATTGCCTTCGGATCTTAGTTCGGATTTAGTAACTTAGCACAAAGCCTTCAGGACTTAGCCCGGACATCATTCGAAGAACCATGCACACATATATCAATAAATCATGACACATCCATATTTCATTTTCATTACCAAAGCTCAACACAAGACACTTATCACACTTGCAATTTCAGCTCAATAGCCACACACAAAGAGCATGATTTTGATTTTGCTTAAAACATGATCTAATCAAATCATAATCCAAATTCCATTACTCGAAAACTTACCTCGGATGTTGTCGAACGATTCCGATGGCTATTCGACCACTTTTTCCTTCCCTTTATCGGATTTAGTTCCCCTTTGCTCTTGAGCTTAATTTAACAAATAAATTGATTTAATCATTTGAGCATTGAAAAGAGGAACTCAAGGTACTTAGCCCACATATATTCATTAGACATTAAAGTCACATATGTACGGAATCATGAATCAAACTCAACACATTAGTTAGTACTCTCCTTAGCCGAATTTTCTAAGTCAAGATAAAGCCTTCAACATGCTTACCTATGGCCGAACAACACATCAACCTATGTACTCATTCATGTGGTCGATTATGCATGTCTATGTTGAGGCCAATTATATACTCAATACCACACACAAATGGCATACCTTTTACTAACTAATGCATTACATATTATAACTCAATACGCATCCATCATGTACTCCATAACCGAAACACCATCATATGTAAGTATATACCTTGAGATATTGTATATGTCATACCAATATGTCATGTGCAAACATATATATATATATATGTACAAGAGCCGAATCTCAAAGTTGATTATGACTAAACATGAACATAAATCCAAAACACAAATCTTACCTACCATGCAATAAGCATAAATCATACTTATGGATGTACCATGGCCGAATACATCACAACACCATACCATTTCAATTTTGGTCATGGTTAAACAAAGAACTTAATGTCTCACTCAAAAATGCTAAAAAGAAAGTCCAAGAGCCATCAATCCACCATCACATGTATCATTAGCAAGCTTCATATTTAACATGCAATGGCATTAACACAAAATCCACCTTGGCCGAATATCATCCCCATGACATAGCAAAGATTTGAACCATGGGCTAATTAGAACTCAAGCTAGCAACTAAAAACATGCATGAATCTCATGGCACAACCTCAAACATACCTTAATCTAGATACAAGTATGGCCAAACCTCCTCCTAATCCTCTTCCAAACCAAACATGAAGCAAGAACTCCTTCCTTCTTCCTTAGAATTTTTGGCCAAAAGAAATGAAAAAGGATGAACAAATTTTTTTTTTCTTTTCTTCAACTCACAAGCAATGGGGGTAACACTCACACATTCTTTCTTTTTTTTCTTTTCCATTTCTTTATTACCCATACTCATTAATTTATTTTTTCCTCCCATGATGCACCAACATAACATGTCTATGACATGTTTTGCCCATAATCCTTTGTCATGGCCGGCCACTAGCAATTAAAAAGGGGGAAATTGACATGCAAGTCCTCCCTTTGATTACATGCACTATTAGATCCTTATAGATTAGCCTATCACATTTCAAAAGTGTCACACAAGTCCTATTGACTAAATTCACATGAAATTTACTAAATCGAAACTTAAAACTTTCACACATTCATAATCACATATTTTAGACAATAAATATTGTATTCAAATAATTCAGTGACTCGGTTTAGCGGTCCCGAAACTGCTTTCCGACTAGGGTCACTTTAGGGCTGTCACAATAGTAGAAATGGGACCTAATCGTCAAACACTTTGTTTTTCCCCCGATCTAGGTCCGAACCTCATTTCTCTTGATCTATAATAGCAAATTTAACTTATTTATTATTCATATTACTCAATTCAGTTCAAAAATCACATTAGGGCAAAATGTAACTTTGACATTTTTACACTTTGTCCCTAGGCTCGTAAATTGAAATAGATTCAATTTCTTCGATTCCCAAGCCTAGTCAAACCTCTTTCATGCTTATAACAGCCAAAATTTTTCATTTAATCACACTTTTACTACCCTTTTTGTGACTTTTTACAAATAGGTCCTTTTTGACATTTTCATCAAAAATCACCTAGCAAAAGTTGTTTATCTTACATCTACATACATTTCCTACCACTAGACATCAAAATGCACAAATATTCTTCATGGGTAAAATTTTAGACTTTGATTTTCTTTCAAATTAGTCTTTGAAATAGCTAGATTGGGTTACAAGGATCTCAAAAACATAAAAATCATTAAAAATGAGGCTAGAATGGACTTATAATCTAGTTTGGGAGATGAAAAAACCCTAGCTATAGTTTCGCCTTGAAAATTTCGACCATGGGAAGAAGATGGACAAAATTTGGTTTTTAATTTGATTTTTTAATTCATTTATTAGCCAAATGACCGAAATGCTCCTAACTTAAAACATAAAATTTCTCTTACTTCATGTCCATTTTTGTCTACTAACTTAACAAATGGTCTAATCACCATCTAAGAACCTTCAATTTAAAATTTCATAACAATTAGACACCTCTGGCATGTAGAACTCAACTTTTGCACTTTTTGCAATTTAGTCCTTTTTGCTAAATTGAGTGCTCAAACGTCAAAATTTTCGAAAGAAATTTTCATTAAATCATTCCATAAAATTGTAGACCATAAAAATGTAAGAAAAAAAGTTTTACTATGTCAAATTCGTGGTCTCAAAACCATTGTTCCGACTAGGCCCTAAATCGGGTTGTTACAGCATAGACTTAAAAACATTAAATGTTACCTTATCATCCTAAACACGCATAGTAAGCTCGCCCTTCTGCACATCAATAAAGGTTCTTCCAGTTGCTAGAAAAGGCCTTCCTAGGATGATTGGCACTTCTTTGTCTGCTTCAAATTTTAGAATCACAAAGTTATCAAGAACAATGAATTTGACTACTCGTACCAATACGTCCTCGATTTTTCCTTCTGGATGTGCTAAGAGTCGATCTGCTAATTTAAGTGTAACCATAGTAAGTCTAACTTCACCTATCCCCGATTTTCTAAATATTGACATGGGTATCAAGTTGATACTTGAACCTAAGTCACATAGTGGCTTACCACAATATGTTGCTCCAATGTTGTAAGGTATGGTAAAACATCCAGTGTCCTTCAACTTTGGGGGTAGCTTTTCTTGAAGATACGCACTACATTCCTTTGTAAGGGCTACCATCTTAAATTCTCCAAGTCTTCATTTTTTCGACAAGATATCCTTTATAAATTTGACGTAGTTCGGCATTTGTTCAAGTGCTTCAACCAACGGGGTGTTGATATGAAGTTGCTTGAGTAAGTCTAAAAACTTCTTGAATTGAATTTCCTGCTTCTGCTTCTACGTCTACGAACTCGATTGGTTGGCTATTGATAATTATTGCTGGCAATCCTCTCAATGATTTCATAAGCCTCATTATAAGACTTAAAAAGGAGAGCAACATTAGCAGAAGTGTCCATTACCATCCTCATGTGGGCATTGAGACTATTATAAAACATCTCAAGTTGGATGCAATGTGGGATTCTATGATGAGGGCACTTTCGTAATAATTCTTTGTACCTTTCCCATGCCTCATACAAGGACTCATCATCCATTTGTTGGAAAGCAGTGATCTCATTCCTCAACTTAGCATTCTTGCTAGGCAGAAAATACTTCATAAGGAATTTTTCTGCTAACTCTTGCCATGTGGAAATTAAATTTGCTGGCAATAAGTTCAACCAGGCTTGAGCTCTGTCCCTTAGCGAATATGGGAACAAATTCAATCGTAATGCATCTTCAGTATTCTAGCTACCTTGAAAAATCGCTCACCTTCATAAACAGTCTTAAATGAAGATGAGGATCTTCGGTAAGCATTCCACTGATTGGCCCACTGTCTGAAGCATCTGGAACATGACTGGCTTCAGCTCAAATTGTTGTGCCTCAATTTCAGGCCTCCTAATACTCGGATTAAGATCATGAAACACTGGCACAACATACTATCTCAAAGTTCTGTCCCTATCATTAGCAATAACGATAGGATTTTGAGCAGGGTCTACTTTTTTTCCTTGATTCAATTTTTTAAGATTCATCTCTTCAGTCCTTCTCTGACTTGCTTTTCTTCTTCGTTGTCGGAAAGTTCATTCAATCTCAGGGTCTACAGGGAGTAAATCTGTAACAACCCATTTTTGGGTCAAATTAGAATAGTGGTTTCGGGCCACAAATCCAAAGTAGAAATGTTTATTTTATTATTCCTTTAAGGTCTACAACATGATAGAATAATTGTGTGAAAATTTCGTAAAGAAATTTTCTCAATTGAGTGCTCAATTTGACTAGAAGGACTAAATTACAATAAGTGCAAAACTTAAATTCTATAAGTTAAAGGTGTCTAATTTTTATGAACTTTTAATTAAAGGTCCTTAAATGGAAATTAGACCATTATCCCTTGGGATGGACAAAAATGGACATGGTTAGGTGAAATTTCAAAGTTATGTATTAAGGGTATTTTAGTAATTTGGCTAATAAGGACAAAATTCACCAAATAAAAGATGTCCATCTTCTCAATTTTATCCCCCTCATAGCCAAAATTCACAAGGAGTCCATAGTTAGGGTTTTGGCCACTTTCAAGCTTGATTGTAAGTCCGTTCTTACCCCATGTTTAATGATTTCTATGTTTTTGAAGTTGTCTTGACCTAATCTAGCCTTTCCAGGGACTAATTTGAAGAAGGGTTAAAGTCTAAAATTTGAACCATGTTGAATATGCTTGTATTTTGATTTTTGATGATAGAAAATACATGTTTGTTGTCTGTTAAACGACTTTTGTAAAGTGATTTTTGGTAAAAAGTCAAATAAGGACTTATTTGTAAAAGTCTATAAAATGTGTAGAAAAATGTGAAAAAATGAAAAATGTGGGTTTTTATGAGTACAAACAACAATCGGCTAGGCTTGGGTTGTGATGAAATTGAATAAAATTCATTTTACGAGCCCAGGGACTAAATTGTAAAATGTTAAAAAGTTAGGGGAAAAATGTAAATTTTTCCATATTGTGTTTTTGGGCTGAATTGAATAATGTGATGATTAAATAGGTTAAATGTGGTATTATAGATCAAGAAAAATGAAGTTCGGGTCTGGATCGGGGGAAAAACAAAGTAACTGACGAATAGATCCTTTTAGCCATTTTTGTAACCGAGGTAAGTTTGTATGTTAAATAAGCTTTATTAAAATTGTATTTTAAATGCTTTAATACTTCATGAATTTTTTGAATGACTCTACGGACACATTCGATGATGTTTTGGAAAATGAGAAATGCTAATCAAATCTTAGGAATAGATTAGGATACAAGTGACATGTCATTAGGGTTTTATGTTATGTGATCCAGGTATTGGTCCTGTACGTCCTACCAGTGGCTGAGTATACCGGCATATGTTGCGGTCACTTGACAGCTTGTGTGAGCAGCACCAAGTAGCTACGTCTTGATTGACAGCTTGTGTAAGCAGGCCCGTTAATGGCTCGAGAACGAGCATATATGTGATATGAGATAGAGGTAGCAATGGCTACATATGTGGCACCTTGTGTGCAAGGTTTTCCCGAGTATCCGATATTAATATTTCGAGTGGTTCATTGGGTATATCAACGTAGATGAGAATTAAATATGAAATTATTACGGGATGGCACAGGTACTTACTTAAAGCTTATGATTAATAAGTCGTGAAATGACGATTTCAAGGTAAGTTTGTGATGGAAGTGAATTATGATAATGTGACTTTGGTAAATTACATTATCTTATGTTATATTACTTGCATGTTAATGTATGGTAAGGTTAGCTTATTTCTTCATACGAGCTTACTAAGCTATATAGCTTACTCCATTTTATTTTCCATGTTTTATAGTGTCACCAAGCTAGATCGGGTTGGAGATTATTGGGGTTGGCATCACACTATCAAACAGTTATTTTGGGTACTGATGACTTAAAACATTTTGAGAATATGGCATGTATAAGGACTTGGTCATTTTGTTATATGTGTTATTATGAATTTGGCCAAATGTATTGGCTTGTAATAGTCAAAGGCTTGTTTTGGTATTTGGCCGTGTAACTTGGCTCATTTTGGTTGAATTGGTTGTAAGCTTATATATATATATATATATATATATATATATATTAATATATGCATGCATGTGCAATTATCTCCTGTGTGATGTGGTTCATAAATGTTTGGTAAATGGTTGAATGTGGCTTAATGGTTTTGTTATTGAATAGTTAAGATTGGCTCATGACTATGCTAGGAAAACTAAGTAAAACTATGCATGTTATTGGTAGCCATATTGTAACTTGTAGAATGTAAGTTTGGTATGATTTGGTTTGGCAAAATATGATGTTGTAAATATGTTGAGTGTGGATAATGGAATGACATGATTTGGCCTTGTTTGTGGATGTTTTGGTTGCCTAAATATGCCAAGATTTATGCCATTAAGATTGTGGGCGTGTATGTGCAAATGAGGGTGACAAATAGCTTGGCAAATAGCCTTTATTTTGTCCTCATGGGTAGACACACGAGCATGTGTCTAGACCATGTGTGACACACAGTTTGCCCCATGGGCATGTGTTTTGGCCGTGTGTCCCCTGCACCTTAGTTTTGAGAAACATAATGCTTAGAATTGAGCACACAGGCAGAGACGGGCGTGTGTCTCAACCATGTGAGAGACACGGCCTCAAGCAAGGGCGTGTGTCTTGACCGTTTGAAGCCTGCACATATTTTAGGAATATTAAATTAACCACACGGCCTAGCACACAGGTGTGTGACTTGGCCACGTGACTTCAATTTGTTCATGCTTTACAAAACAGAGAGTTACACGGGCTAGGGACAAAGGCGTGTGTGACCACAAGGCCTAACCAGACGGGCGTGTCCTAAACCACACAGGCGTGTGACCCCTGTTCATAGCAAAAATTTTCTAAGTTTGTAAAATTTTCCTAACTACTCGGTTTAGCCCTGAACCACTTCCAAAGCATGTCTTGGGCCTCATATGCTCGTATTAGGGACTGTATGATTGAATATAAACGATTTTAATTTGGGTGCAAATTTATGACTCGATTTGTATTTTTACTTGCTTTGAAAGTCTGGTAATGCCTCGTATCCTGTTTCGGTATTGAATACGGATAAGGGGTGTTACATTTAGTGGTATCAAAGTTTCAGTTTAGTTGATTCTCGAACTAACATAGCGTGTGTGAGAGTCTAGCTATACTTGACATATATATAAATTGTGATAGTGTGACGACTCCAGACAATATAAATTGTGTTTTCATATAGTAAATGGATCCCAATCGAGAGGTAGCTGATGATGTTGAAAGTAATGCGCTAGCTCCCGCCCAAAGGACAACTCCATCTGAAAGTAGACCTGTAATGGTCAGTCAGGGAGGACAGGCTAGAGAAGCCTTCTTCCAAAGGATGAATAAGTGGTTTGTCGAGTTTTTTCGAACAAATCTGGTTGCCCCACATCCTCCACCCCCAACCGGTTCCTGTAGCTCCCGAGGGTGTGGAATTGTTAAGACTTAACAAACCTCCCGTTGATAAGATTCGAAAATAAGGGGCTGAGGAATTTAAAGCCAATATTAATGATGATCCCGAGAGAGCATAGTTTTGGCTTGAGAACTCTGTCAGGGTATTTGATGAGCTTTCTTGCACACCAGATGAGTTCTTGAAATGTGTTATATCACTTCTAAGGGACTCGACATATTAGTGGTGAAATACTCTTGTATCCGTAATACCGAGAGAAAGGGTTACCTGGGAATTCTTTCAAGATGAGTTCAGAAAGAAATATATCAGTCAACGGTTCATTGGTCAAAAATGCAAAGAGTTTTTAGAGTTGAAACAGGGTCGTATGTCTGTGACTGAATATGAGCAAGAGTTTGTTAAACTCAGTAAGTATACTCAGGAATGTGTTTCCACTGAGGCTATCATCTACAAGAGATTCAAAGATGGATTGAATGAAGATATCAGACTGCTAGTAGTGATTTTAGAGTTGAAAGAATTTGTTGTTCTAGTCGATCGAGCTTGCAAGGCCGAAGAGCTGAGCAAAGAAAAGAGAAAAGCTAAGTTTGAGGTTAGAGATTCAAGAAAAAGGCCGATGAATAAGTCATTTCAATCTTCATCAAAGAAATCGAGGGATCTGTATACTTATTCGAATGTTTCAGCTGGGTATCCCAACAGAGATCGTGGGAAGCAATATTCAAGTTCTAAAGCACAAAATACGTCAATAGCGAGCATTAGTAATGCTAGGTCTAATAGACTTGAATGTCAACACTATGGTAGATGACATCCCGGTGAATGTAGGATGAATAACCGGGCTTACTTTAAATGTGGTTCCCAAGATCATTTTATTCAAAATTGCCCTGAAATGATTGAGAAAGATAATTTTCAGAAGCAAATCGAGCAACAGTGCCACTAGAAGGAGGCTACCGAGAAATACAGGAAGAAAAGAACAGTAGTAGATGTGTAACGAAAGATTTAACAATGAATCAGAGGTCAGAGCACCTACTAGAACTTACACTAGTAGCACTCGTGAAAATGTGTCATCCCTTGATGTTTTCACTGGTACATTTTCTCTCTATGATACTAATGTAGTTGCATTTATTGATCCTGGATCGACTCATTCTTATATTTGCATGACTTTTGTATCTAGTAAGAATTTGCCTATTGAGTCTACAGAGTACGTGATTAAAGTGTCGAAACCCTTTGGAAAATATGTTCTAGTTGATACAGTTTGCAAGAATTGTCCTTTAATGATTTAGGGTCACTGTTTTCCTGCTGACTTAATGTTTTTACCGTTTGATGAGTTCGATGTAATTCTTGGAATGGATTGGTTGACTCTACATGATGTCGTAGTAAATTGTAGATGAAAGATTATTGAATTTAAATGTCAAAATAATGAAATTCTTTGGATTGAACCAGATGAGTCGAGTGAGTTGCCTATTGTGATTTCATCAATGTCGGCTCAGAGGTATGTAAGAAAAGGTTGTGAAACTTATCTTGCATATGTGTTAAATACAAAAGTGTTTGAATTGAAAATCAAATCTATGCCGGTAGTTTGTGAATACCCGGATGTGTTTTCCAGAAGAGTTTCCTGGATTACCACTGATCAGAGAGGTTGAGTTTACTATTAATTTGGTACCGGGAACTTCACTGATATCGATAGCTCCATATAGAATGGCTCAGACCAAATTGAAAGAGTTAAAGTCTCAGTTGCAAGAGTTGACAGATAAGGGTTTTGCGAGACTAATTTTTTCACCTTAGGGTGCACTAGTTTTATTCGTCAAGAAGAAAGACAGATCCATGAGACTTTGTATTGATTATCACTAGTTTAATCAGGTTACGATAAAGAACAAGTATCCCTTACCGAGAATTGATGATTTGTTCGATCAGTTGAAAGGGGCAACAGTGTTCTCAAAAATGGATTTGAGATCAGGCTATTATCAGTTGAGAGTTAAAGAGTCGGATGTGCTGAAGACCGCGTTCAGAACGAGGTATGGGCATTATGAATTTCTTTTTTTTTCCTTTTGGATTAACAAATGCTCCTGCAATTTTTATGGATTTGATGAATCAAATTTTCTGACTGTATTTAGATTTATTCCTGAGATGAGTCTGAGCATGCCGAACATTTAAGAATTGTCTTATAGACTCTGAGAGATAAGAAATTGTTTGCTAAATTCAGCAAAAGTGAGTTTTGGCTTCGAGAAGTCAGATTTCTAATACACATTATTTTAGCAGAAGGTATACAGGTTGATCCGGGTAAGATTTTGGCTGTTGTTGATTGGAAACCACCAAGAAATGTATTTGAAATTAGAAGCTTTTTAGGTTTGGCTGGTTATTATCAACGTTTTGTTAAGGAATTTTTGATGATTGCCACACCTATGACTAGAGTGTTACAAAAAGATGTGAAATTCGAGTGGTCTGAGAAATGTCAAAAGAGTTTTGAACAGTTGAAAGCATTGTTGACTGTGGCAACGATATTAGTACAACCTGATTCGAGGAAAGAGTTTGTGATTTTTAGCAACTCATCATTGAACGGTCTTGGTTGTGTGTTGATGCAAGAAGGTAAAGTGATAGCTTATACTTCAAGATAGTTGAAACTGCACGAAAAGAATTATCCGACGCATGACTTGGAATTGGCTGCTATTGTGTTCGCTTTAAAAATTTGGAAACACCATCTATTCGGTGAGAAATGCCATATCTTTACTGATCACAAGTGTAACACCCCTCACCGTATTCAACGCTAGAATAGGGTTACAGAGTATTACTAAACTTACAAAACAATTAAACAAGCTTTTCACATATATTCAATCAAAACATATAATCATTATTCATTCTCAATCAATTTGTCCCTTAAACGAGCCTATGAGGCCCTAAACAAGCTTTGGGAGTGGTTCGGGACTAAACCAATAATTCATAAAATATTCCACGAAACTTTAAAAAAATTTCTCAAAACAAGGGACACACACCCGTATGGCCAAACTATGTGTCTCACATGGCCACCAGACACGTCCGTCTCACAGGCCATGTGGACATTTGAAATGGAAGCACATGGCCGTGTCCCACCCCGTGTCCAAACAAGTGAGCTTACTTATTTGGGTCACACGACCAACCACGCACTGGTATGTCTAGCCCGTGTGCCTCGATTTGTATGTTTGCTTGCTTGGTAAGTCTGGTAATGCCTCGTATCCTGTTTAGGCATTGAATACGGATAAAGGGTGTTACAAAATTGATAATTCAGTCAATACTCATAAACACCTGAAATAACCACAAAAAAAATTAATTTAGTTAAAATTGAACAGAAAAAATAAACCAAAATGCAAAACTAAAAAATTCACAAATAATGACTTTTTAAAACATTCCCCGACAACGATGCCAAAAACTTGGAACGACGGAAATGTGCAAGTGTACACAATCACAACAAGTAATAAAGTGACAAGTAAATGTCGAGTTATCGTACCCACAGGGACTGTAAAAATAATTATTTATGAATGCAATTTAAAATATTTGAAAAGTGATTAAAAGCTAGAAAATAAAGTAAATAAATAAAATAAAATAAAGTTCTAATGCACGATTTCAAAAGCTGATTTAAACAAGATGGCATAATTGTGTTAGCTTAATTACATTTCTTAACTTAGAATTATTAAACTCATGTTTATGTTGTTACGAATAAATTCACGGCAACTCAGTAATTTGCTAACTTATGAACATACTCACCTACCAAAATTTATTCATCTCTTGACTATATCTCTACGTCAATTCAACAGATTAAATAATTTTAATAGGAAAATGTGTTAATGCACATACGTACTTATGAAATTAAAATAATCTCTTGTACATATCTCTATGCCAATTCAAACAATTAATTCAATCTCTAAAGCACATAAAATATTATGTGAAGTAACAATGTATTTCTACCTTGAAACAGTTTAATCACAATAATCTTGCAAGTAATGCAAGGAAAATGTGTCGCTAGATACTGCTACTAATTCAATCGTCAGCTACCTTAGATGATTTAACATGCACTGATTAAGTATTGTGTCAATTAATTACAATTTTAATCCGTTTAAATAAGTAATTCATTAGTTACCTTACAATTGTAATGCAAGAATAACTTAGTCATGGTTTTACTTAATCAAACATCTTACTGAGGCCTATAACAACACAAACACAATTTTAATAAATTAAGTAGACGAAATGCAATAAACTTAACACAATTTAAATTTAAGCCATATCAATTAAATTAAACATTTCAACATCATAAATATTCATAGACATTTTCATCATAACAACAACAAAAATTAAAAGGATAGGGAACAAGAATCAAATCCGGTGTTTCACCGTGGCTTGACTGGTTTGCTCCACTCTTCCTTCTCCACTTGTTCTTGTCGAACCGAGGCTGCTACGAACACTTTAATGCTACTCTAAATGGTGGATGACTGATTCTTTTTCAAGAGGTGAAATCAGCAAGAGAATAAAGAAAAATGGATAGGAAATGAAGAAAGAAAAATGAGAGAGAACAGAAGAGATGAGAAAGTTGAGGTGTGTTTCAAATAAGCAGACAATTGGGGTTTTTATAGGTTGAGAGGGCTGCTAAAAATAGCCAAAATCAGCAGCCAAAGAGCCCTCCCATGGCCGGCCACACATGTGGCAAGTTTGAAGTTTTCAAACTTGCTATATTAAGGTAGGGGCAAATCTAGAAAGGCACAAATAGTGGAGGGGTTTGTTTACAATTTGAACAAGTCTTCAAGGGCCATTTTGCAAGCTAATTAATCTGTGACAGCCCAAAATTGAACCTAGTCGGAATGTGGTTTCGGGACCACAAAACCGAGGCATAAAAATAATTTAAAATTTATTTTGATGCCTATAATATGTGTATGCTCATGTATGACATTTTTTGATGATTGATTTAGTGTTATAAAGGTGAATTTCACTAGAAAGGACTTAGTAGTGAACTTTGAAAGTACGATAGGGAAATGTGTGATGACAAATTAAAGCATGCATGCAAAACAATGGACTTGCATGTCAAATTCCCCTTTTTATAGGTGGTGGCCGGCCATGACCAAGAAATATGGGCTAAACATGTCATGAAACATGTTTTGTTGGGCATTAGGGAGAAATAATAAACAAATAAGCATGGGTAAGAAAAGAATGAAAAAAAATGTGTGTGTGAGTGTGGTATCTCCCCCATTGCCGTGAGTTGTAAAGGAAGAAAGAAAAAAATTTGTTCATCCTTTCTTTGAGCCAAAACTAAGGGGGAAGAAGAGATTTTTGCTTCATTTTATTTGTTTAGAAGAGATCTAGAAGGAGATTTGGCTAAACTTGCACCAAGATTAAGGTATGTATGAGGTTGTGTCATGAGATTCATGCATGTTTTAGTTGCCAACTTGATGTTCATGTTAGCCATGGTTCAAATCCTTGTTATGCCATGGAAGTGGTATTTGGTCAAAGTTGATATTGTGATAAAGCCATTGCATGCTAAGTGTGAAGCTTGATGATGATGCATGCAATGATGGATTGTCTACTCTTGAAATTTCTTTGTAGCCATCTTGAGTAAGACATTGAGTTTTCTTTTGTTTAACCATGATTGAAGTTGAAAGGGCATGATTGTGATGTATTCGCCATGATGCATTCATGAGCATGGTTCATGCTTCTTGCATGTTAGTTAAAATTTGTGTTTTGGATGGCTAGGGACACCTTGAAATTGCCATGCACATACATGTATATATATGTTTGCACATGATGTTTTGGTTATGAAGTAAGTGATGAATATGTTTGTTTAAAGAAGAAAATGTTGAAGAATGCTTGTGAAATTGCAAGTACATTCGCCTAGTACACATATGATGTGGAAATCTTGGAATTTATTGTTGAATTGGTGCAAGTATGACTAAGTATATTCGGCCTTAGGTAGCCTATTGATGGCCTTAGCTTTTCCTTGATGCTTGAATGAATTGTATTGAATTGCTTGATGTAGTATAAAATGTGCATGACCATTGTGTATTCAAGCTAAAGGGTGGCCATATGACCATTTAAACTCCTTGTCATATTCGGCCATAAGCTAGCATAATGAGGTTTTAATAAATTGAATTTGTTTGAATTAGCTCAAGAGCTTAGAGGGCCACAATTGGACAAGGGGAAGGAAAAAGTGATCGAATAGCCGTAAAAGCCGTTCGACAACATCCGAGGTAAGTCCTCAAGAAGTGACCCTACTTGAATTATGCGAAATGAAATATGGATGTGTAATGATTATCGATTTATGGTGTATGAGTATTTGAATGATACCCGGCTAAGTCTCAAGGCGATTATGCTAGTGATTACCTTTATGTTTGAGCCTTAGTAACGAAAATGAAACATGAATGTCTAATGATTATTGATGTATGTGTGCATGAGCAATTGAATGATATCCGGCTAAGTCCCAAGACATTTATGCTGGAAATTATATCCGGTTAAGACCAAGGCAATTGTGCTAGTGGCTACATCCGGCTAAGACCAAGGCATTCGTGCGAGTCGTTCTATCCGGGCTAAGACCAAGGCATTCGTGCACGTGGTTATATCCGGTTGTATTCAAGAAGCTTGGGCTGGAGGTGAGTGTTGGCTGCTGTAATAAATTCCATTAGTACGCTCGAAAAGCCCAAAGAATAAGGTATGATTATATGTGCATTGGAAAAGTCGACATGCTTGAGCAACATTCGCTCAATCGACTAACAATTTCAGCTATTGAATTGGTTGATACCCGTGAAAGTATATAATGATGAAGTGTGAAGTAAGAATGATTATGTGAATGTGTATTAATGAAATGATGCATTTGGCTATGTGAATGTATTGCTTTAATTAAAGCTGATTTTATTCCTTGAGACTTACTAAGCATAAAAATGCTTACCCGCTGCTTTGGCTCTCTGTTTTATAGATTTTGCTCGATAGCAATCGGATTCGGGATCATTAAAGTCAAGTCATCTACACTATCAAAGCCTCCATTTTGGTATAATTTTGGTTGAACTTTGAAATGGCATGTATAGGACTACCCTTGTCGGTTCAATTGTGTTGTGATGTATATGTGTACGGCCATGCTAAAATGGCTCGTAAAAGTGAAGTACGAACTTAGACTATTTGCGGTTTGTATATATATATATATATATGGTGTCATGATGTGATTATGGATTGGAAATGGGAGTGTTGGTCACATGATCAGCCATTGGTATGGTTAAAATGATCATATGTGAACCTATGTATGGCAAGACTAGTTGGTTCATGGAGACTACAAAATAGGTAAGACCTACCTTAAAAACAGATGCTGCCAGCTGCAGTGACGTGAATGTGAAAAATCACCAAAATTTGTAGGAATGGTATTAAATAGTGAATAAGCTATGTAAATGAACCTTGATGAGTCTACTTTCATATGGAAGAAACGAAACGGTCATAGGAGTCACATATTAAGAGATATTAAAGCTTTCGTGAGACAGGGCCAGAACGGTTTCTGGGTCCCCTGTTGCAACTTTAAAAATTTACTATAAATTATCCAAAAATAATTAGGAGTCATGCCTTATATGTACAGATTTCATTTTGAGTCTAGTTTCATTAGAAACAAACGGCACCAGTATTAAAGCCCTGTACAGAGAGATATTCAAGTTGTAACGCGCGGAGGTCAGAGCAGTCGATCCCTGTAACATGGGTGACTTTAACTAATAAACTGTACCAATTGGCCCGACCAAAATTCTAGAAATAAATCCATGGATGGATATATGAGTCTAAATTCAGGGAAAATTTACGAAACCAGTTTCCGAGTTTTGAAACTCGAGATATGATTTTTAAGGCGACGGTGACGCAGTTTTCCAGCCTGACTGGAAATGTCAATTGGTGGGCGAAATATGTGGATTTGGCTTGTTAACCCCTCGTGTCCGACACCGGCGATGGTCTCGGGTTCGGGGTGTTACATAATCAGCCAAAAAAACTGATTGGGTCAGCATGTAGGACGGTTTTGGGCTGCCCAGTAATCGATCGGTTCGATTTTTTCTCAGTTCAACTCAACTGGGCCACTTTTCGTAATTAATTAATAATAATTTATTTAACCTAAATTAAATTGGATATAAATTAAATTAATTATATTATGAATTAATAAACATAATTTGGACCGTCTTAAGCTGAATAATTAATTCACGTTAATGCTTCAAAATTACTTCTTGGTTTTACGCTTCTATCAGTATCTGCCAAGCCATTTTTCTCCCTTTGTGCAAATCTGTCAAAATTAATCAAAATTAATTATAAAAATATTTAAAATTCATTATGTTAATAATTTAAGTACAAAATAATTATTTTATAATAATTATATATTTTTCGACAAGAATTTTACCGAACTTGCATGATTTTAGGTTAAAAGGGGCATGAAAAAGTGTGTATACTTTTGTGTTTCCAATAGTCCAATAATATGATAGTCGATGATAATGGTTTGGTAATGTTGTAAATTGAATTAAGTTTAAAGGTTAATTTTGGTAATTAGTAATTAAAGTTAAAATAAGTAAAATAAAACAAAATTTTCACCCATTATCATCTTTCTCAACCGAACCTAGGGCAAGAGGAAGCCATTTTTCTCCTTTAAATTTGACCAAGACATTTTTGCTCAAATAGGTATGGTTTTTGTTCTGTTTTTAATGATTTCTATATTTTTGAGATCATTGCAGCTTAATCTAGCTAGCCCAGGGACTATTTTGCAAAACTGTTAAAGGTTTAGGGTTTTTCATTGATGAATACATATGTATTTTGATGTTTGATGATAGAAAATGTATGATTGTTGTTAGATAAACAACATTTGTAAAGTGATTTTTGACAAAATTATCATTTAGGGATTTAATTGAGAAATGTATAAAATTCATGGTGAAATGTGTGAAATAATGAAAATTTTGGGCTGCTAGGGACTTAATTTAAATTCAGCTAGCATGGGTATAAGTTGAATTTCATGAATTTGTGTTTTTATGAGCTAAGGACTAACTTGTAAAAATGTTTAAATATTAGGGGTAAAAGTAAAAAGTTGCCTTCATGTGTATTTTGGACTAAATTGAATAGAATGGTAATTAAATAAGTTAATTTTGATTAATTTAGATCAAGAAAAGCAAAATTCGAATTTAGATCGAGGGAAAAAATAAAGTTTTAGACTAGTTGATCAGTTCTGTGGTTTTAGCAATCAAGGTAAGTTCATATATTAATAAGCATTAATATAATTGTGTTTTAATTGCTTTATTATTGAATTATTTGAGAATATGACCTTGTGGATATACGACGATGATTTGGCATTGAGAAATCTCGGTTGAACCTTAGGAATAAATTAGGATACGAATGACATGTCATTAGGGGTTATATGATTGGGTGCTAGTCCGTATGTCCTACAGGTGGCTGAGTTATCCGGCATGTGTTGCGGATTCTCGTCAGCTTATGTGAGCAACACCGTGTAGCCTTGTTATGACCGTCAGCTTGTGTGAGCAGACCCGTTCATAGCTCGAGAGTGAGCATTATATGTGATATGAGATTGAGATAGCTTCAACTATGTATTGGCACTTAGGGTGCGAGATTCCTAAGTATCCAATATTATTCCAAATGGTTCAACGGGTATATCAAAGATATGAAATGGTGAGAAATAGATAAGTATCAGTACAGGTATGTACTGAAACTATATAAGCATTGAATCTAGGAAGTTGTGAATTCATGGTTAATTGTGTGATTTAATATATGTTAACATTGTGATTAAATGTTTTGTAGTATATTCTTAAATGGTAATTGAATGGTGAGTTTTGATTATTATTTTCATATGAGCTTACTAAGCTTTATAGCTTACATTATTTATTTTTCTGTGTTTTATAGTGAAATCCAAGTTAGCTCGGATTTGGGAATCGTCGAAGACCTCATCATACTATCAAGCTATCACTTTGGTACTTTTGAATCTATGTTTTTGGTTATATAGCATGTATAGGAATTGGTCATTTTGGTATATATGATAGTAATGAATTTATAAAATGTTATGTGGATTGTTATGTGTAGTCATGAGATTAGGTTTATTTTGGTATGTTTGGTGATATTGTATATATGTGAAAAATGGCCTTTTGAAATATTGTGTAAAATTTCCATTTATATGTTTGTTGCGAATTGGTAGTTGGAGTATTAAATGGTTGACATTTGAGATTGGTATGTTTGTGATTTTAGGTGAGATGATGCTTATATGAATGTGGTTTTATTGATGATTTGAGATTGTAAGTTTTGGTATGAAATTGAATGCCACTTGTGGTATTTGTGTACCTTGTGTTGTTAGTGTTGATATAACATAAATTAAGCTTATTTGAGATTGGATGAATGCTTATTTGTGCCATGTTTTGGTGCCATTTGGTTTGGTGTAGGTGTATGAAATTTGGGTGAGCCACGGGCAGAGACACGGGCGTGTGTCTCAGTCGTGTATAACACACAGTTTGGTGACACACGGTTTGGTGATACAGCCGTGTGTCTCCTGGTGTTTAATTAGAAATCAAGTCAGTATGCTCCACACGGCCCAACACACGGGCGTGTGTCTTGGCTGTGTGGCATAAGTCAATATACATTACAGGTTTGGCATGGCCTAGTACATGGCTTGATACACAGGTGTGTGAGGCCATTTTGAAAGGCACACAGATTGGTCACACAGGCATGTGGTTGGCCGTGTGACCCAAGTCAGAGAGTTACACGGGGTAGGACACGGGCTGGGACACGGCCATGTGATCCTATTTCGAATGTCCACACGACCTGTGACACGGGTGTGTCTTTGGCTGTGTGAGACACACGGCTGGGCCACACGGGCGTGTGTCCCCTGAATTTTGAAAAAAATTTATGAGTTATTGGTTTAGTGCCGAACCATTCCTAATGCATGTTTTGGGCCTCGTAGCTTGTATTAGAGACAATGTGAATGTTTTTGAATGATGTTTATTTGGAATTTGAAAGTGTATGTGAAATGTATGGTTATTTGTGAAATAAGTCCGGTAATGCTCCGTAACCTTATTCTGGTGTTAAATACGGATGAGGGGTGTTATAGGCCATGTGTATCAAGTCAGAAAGTTACACGACCTGACACACGGCCTATGACACGACCGTGTGATCTAAGTCAATATGTTACACGGTTTAAGACATGGGCTGGGACACGGACGTATGTCTCATTGTTCGAACGCCACACAATCTGGGCTATGTCACATGGCCTGGCCACACAGTTGTGTGACACCTGTTTCAAAATTTTCAACTTTTCCTCAGACTTTCTAAATTGTTTGAAATTAGTCCCGATTTGATCCCGAACTACTTTTAAGGCTTGGAAAGCTCATTTTAAGGCCCAAACGTGTATGTTTGTTGGATTTTTAATGAGTTTTAATTAATTAATATGAAATAGCATTATTAAACTATTTTGATATTAACTATTCTGATTTTTATGATAATGCTCTATAACCCTAGACTAGCGACAGAAATGGGTTAGGGGTGTTACAATTTCAACCCTTGGAACTCGTATCCTACCATTGTTCTCAGCTAGGTTAGATTCCCACGACTTCATTATTATCTTTATAAGAATGAGGTTTTATAGGAAATTGAGGGAATGGTCGGGAAGGTGACAAAATTATATTTTATTACTGATAGTGGATCGAGGGGTAGATACGCACACATGGCAATTTTCATCAACCTAAAACAGCTGCTGGTTTTTCAAGTTCTAATCAACAGGAAACTTCAATGTGTTGAGTACGAATGCTTACCAGTGGTGTGTTTCTCATGTGGTAGGTATTGTTATTTCAATGAAATTTGTCCACAAATACCCAAAATGGCAGTCGAATCGGGGGGAAAAATTCAGGTGCCTAAAAATACCCACTTGCCTGAAGGTTTAAATATCGAAAATGCTGAATATGGCCCGTGGATGCTTATGGAAAAAAGGACCAGACGCAACCCATGTGACCAAAACAATTTTGGAAAATAGGGATTTGGGGAAAAATCTAAGGGATCCAGGTTTAATGCATTAAACTCAATTGATTCTCTTGATCTAGGGAATAATTTAAGAAATGAAAAAGAATCGTTGCCTGTGAAAAAAATAGGAAAGAAATCCAAATGGATGATATAGGAAAGGAAGAAATAGAGGATTTTAATTTGAATAATGGGGCTCGCAAAAGAAATGGGGGAATTGAATTTCACGTGAAGCAGTCCACGATACGTGAAAGGGCCAGGTCCTTCACAAAGATCAAAGGCCTGAAGCATTTGGCTGACCACTTCTGGGCAAAGCAATGGGCCTAATAGCCTGTTGGAGCAAATAAAGCCTCTAAATGACCCACTAGACATGCCACTGCAAGCCGTTGGAAATGGGGATGTGCAATTAAAGCAGACCTTAGGCCTTTTTTTTCAAAAGTTGCATAGTAAAATAAAAGCATGGGGGCTTTGGACAACATTCTTTCAAAGCAAAATGGGAGTTTTTTAACCGAATCAATTTCAATTAGACAAGCTGCTGGGCCAGAATCTAATAAAATTATTG
This sequence comes from Gossypium arboreum, assembly GCF_025698485.1. Taxonomy (NCBI): domain Eukaryota; kingdom Viridiplantae; phylum Streptophyta; class Magnoliopsida; order Malvales; family Malvaceae; genus Gossypium; species Gossypium arboreum. The sequence continues at coordinate 91,158,941 of NC_069075.1, read as the reverse complement.
GTCAGAATTCTTTTATGTCTCCATTATTTTAAATTGCAATGCATCTTTCTTTTGTTCTATTTCAGGTAAATCACTCTCAGGTAAAGAGGTTATTATACCAGTTGAACAACTTGATGTTATTAAAAAGCTTTTTAACCTAGCTTTTGAAATATTTAAAGGCAATGTAGTCCAGTTGACCGAAGGAGTCCTAGACCTAGGTAAGCATTCTGCAGTAATTTTTAAAGTTAATTCTCAACAAAAATTGGTTGGGTTTGTTGTTAGGTATACTAAAGAGACTATAGGAGGCTTTGCATCAAATGCTAAAAATAAGAAGATAATGGGCAAATTCAATGTAATCTACGGTGATCGAAAAATTACCAATGTTTTAAAGGATTGAGGAAGCCGATTTAAATTTTTGGGCAATTCTCAGGTTCTGTAAGCTGAGTCCATGGAGGTAGCAGTAGAATTATTGTATTCTCGGGTAGCTGTTAACACATAAAATGGAATGCAAGGAAAACTATTCCAGATTTGGATGAGGTTTCTACCCATCAACAATAGGCTTTTGTTTCCACTTTTTTAATTTTTTTAATTATGAATTTTATGATCTTCTCATGGAATTTCCAGGGTTGTGCTAACGTTAAATTTCCTCAGATTTTTTGCTAATACAACACAGACTTTAAGCCAGATATTGTTACTTTACTTGAACCAAGAGTTCGTGGCGTCAAAGTTGATCACGTGATTTTGAAGTTGGGATTTTAGCATTCTCATCGGGTTGAAGCGATAGGATATTCAAGGGGTATCTAGCTCGAGTGGAAAGATTTCGTTCAACTTAAGATGGTCTACAATCATCCTCATTTTATCCTTACTCGCATTCAGTCTGTTTCTTCTACTTTACCGGTATTCATTTCTTTTGTGTATGGGAGCCCAAATCGACAAAAGCGGAAAGATCATTTAAAGGATTTGAGTTTGTCAATTCTATTGGGGAATATTCCTTGGATTTCTATATGTGACTTCAATGCAATCTTATCTTCTACTAAAAAAATTAGTGGTCTGTCTAGTGGGAAAAGATGTCCTCTGTAATATCCTTAATTAGGGCTTAATCAGAATAGTGGTTTCGTGACCACAAATCCGAGATAGAAATAATTATTTTACAATGATTTTGATGTTTATGATATGATTGCATGATTGTGTGAAAATTTCGTGATGAAATTCTATGCCTAAAGTGCTTAAATTGAAAGTAGGGACTAAATCGAATAAGTTGCAAAACTTGCATTCTAGAAGAAAAAACGCCACCAACTTCTCCACCAAAACAAGCCAATTTTAAGTTCATGGACAAAATTAGGACATGGAAGGAATTTTTGGAAAGTTTAGTAGTAATGGTATTTTGGTCATTTAGTTATTAAAATGAATTAAAAACAAATTTAAAAGCCAATTTTTGTCCATCTTCTTCATTAGGCCGAAATTTCAAGGGTTCTCCATAGCTAGGGTTTGTTTCAAGCTTCCAAGCTCCATAGTAAGTGATTCCAAGCCCGCTTTTAATGTTCTTTACGTTTTGGAATCTCGAAGCTCGATTAAGCTTATGCTAGCAATAATTCAACCTAGGGTTTATATTTGGAAAAATACCCATAGGTGAAATTTGTGTATTTTGATGTTTTATGATAGAATATGGGGTTTTAAATTATGTTAGACAACTTGTGCTACTCGGTTTTAGTGAAAACGAGTAAAAGGGCTTAATCGGCAAAAATACCTAATAGTCACAAGTATATGTTAGAGAGAGAATTTGATGTTTCCATAGAAGTGAAAAGTGATCAGCATGTTATAAAACATAAGAATAAGGAATAAAGTTTAATTCCGAGCCTAGGGCAAAAGTGTAATTATGCAAAAGTTTAGGGACAAAAGTGTAATTTTTTAAAGTTCAGTATTAAATGCTGTTTTGATAAATGTATGTATTAAATAAGATTAATTTGGTATTATAGATCAAAAAATGAGATTCAAGTCGTGATCGAGGAAAAGAAAAGATTGTGGACTAAATTGCAAAATCTTTATATTTTGGTACCAAGGTAAGTTCATGTGTAAATAATGTAGCATAAATGTTATTTTTAAGTTATTAATGTTAATTATATGATATGCTGATTTTTAATCGTGAAATATTATGCTTTGTGGTTAATGTTGAGTAATATGCAAATTATGTTTACTACTTGATAAATATGAATTGCTACCGAGTATTTGCCCGATATTCCATGGAAGACGGCAAATGTGAGATCGAGGGAAAAAGCCCGTTTGAACCTTAGAATAGATTAGGATACAAGTGACATGTCACTAGGATGGTTGAGCATCCGAACTCGTTGAGTTAAGTCCGAGTTCACTTATGGATGCAAATGTCCGAACTCGTTGAGTTGAGTCCGAGTTCATGAAATGTAACTAGGCATCCGAACTCGTTGAGTTGAGTCCGAGTTCACTTATGGATGCGAACGCTCGAGCTCGTTGAGTTGAGTCCGAGTTCGTGAGATGTAACTAGGCATCCGAACTCGTTGAGTTGAGTCCGAGTTCATTTATGGATGCGAATGCCCGAGCTCGTTGAGTTGAGTCCGAGTTCACTTAGGGGCGGGTTACATGATTTCTTGATTACATATGAGGCACTTATGTGCAAATTATCCGTGTATCCGAGTTGTATTCCGATGTGTTCAACGGGTGAAATTTCTAGTTTAATGGAAGAGCACTTAAGATATAAGTGACGTTTTGGGTAAGTGTTGTGAAATGGACACTTTGGACAGGTATGTTCTTAACCCTCGGGTTGAAAATAGATACAACAACGATAAGGTGGTAAGATGATGAATGATGTTTAAAGATGTGATATATGTTTTGGTGGTACCATGCTAAAGTTGTTTGGTATATTTGTATTGTTATGTTACTTGTTATTTACATATGAACTTACTAAGCATTTATGCTTACTCCTTCCTTTTCATTCACTGTAGTTTTGAACAAGCCGGCTCAGGTTGAAAGTTCGATCACACTATCCAAAGGACTTTTATCTTGGTAAATGGCTTGTACAACTACTTAAGTATGGCATGTATAGCAATATACCTATTTTGTGTAAATAATTTTATGATATGGCCATGTTTGGTTGAGAAAATGTTTGATATTGATAAGTCATGGTGATGGCTAATTTAGATCATGTTTGATATCATGGAAGTTTAACAGGTTATCTAGTTCATAAAAATTCATGGAAAGATGAAACTTGCCTTAAAATAGAATATTACTGCAGCAATGACATGAATTTGAAAAATCACTAAAAATAGTATAAATAGAAATAAATTATGAGTAAATTATGAAATTGAAGCTTAATGAGTCTATTTTCATATGGATTGAACAAAACAGGAATATAAATTATATTTTATGAGATATTTAAACTTTTGCAAAAGAGGGCCAGAGTGATTTCTGGATCCCCTATTCTGACTTTAAAAATTCATAATAAATTTTACTAAAATAATTAGAAGTTTTTATTTATATGTACAGATTCCTTATTGAGTCTAGTTTTAATTGAAACAAACCTCATAGTCATTGAAAGTTTTTATAGAGATATATCTGATTCGTAATACACAGAGGTCAGAGCAGTTGAACCCTAAAATAGGGGATAATTTAATTAATAAACTATACTAATTGGACCAATAAAAAAATTCTAGAAAAAAATTATTAAATAGATATATGAGTCAAGATTCAGGGAAAATTTATGGATCTTGATTTCGAGTTTCGTAACTCTATATATGATTTTTCTTGTAACTGTGACGCGAGTAGCTAGAAAGCTATGAATGTAGAAACAAATGATTTGAAGTTCTTAAATTGATAAATTATGTTCGGTAACCCCTCAAGCTCGACTCCGGTGATGGTCTCGGCCGTGGGGGCGTTACATTTAGTGGTATCAGAGCAGGTTTAGTCGGTTCTCGAACTATGTGTTATATGTATGGATTTTGCTATACATGCCATATGTATGAATTGTGATAGTGTGACGACTTGACCTTTTAAATGATTTTTATATAGTAAATGGATCCCGATCCAGCTGTGTGGCAGATGAAGTAGAGATGTCATGCACTCCGGCTGAAGGGCAGCGCACGATGAAAACCCACCTCCTACTATTGGTCGGGGAGGAGGAGAAAGGGATCGGAAACCTTTCTCCAAATGATGAGTGCATGGTACATCGAGTTCGTTCGACGAACCCAAATGTACGACCTCCCCACCTCCCCAATTCCTCAACCTATGCCTCCAATGCCTCAAGGAGTGGATATGATAAAATTTCACAGAACCCCGTTGATAGAATTAAGTAAACAAGGGGTGAAGAATTTAGAGCAAATATTGATGATGATGCGAGAAAGCGAGTTCGGCTTAAAAATTCTATCCGGGTATTTGATGAATTATCTTGTACACCGAAGAATGTTTGAAATGTGCTACATCTTTGTTAAGAGATTCACCTATAATTGGTGGAAGACTTTGATTTTGGTGGTACCGAAAGAGGGTAACACAGGAATTCTTTCAAGAAGAGTTTGGAAGAAATATATTAGTGAAAGATTTATTGATCGAAATGTAAAGAGTTTCTTGAGTGAAGCAAGGTAATATGACGATCTCGAATATGAAAGAGAGTTTGTTTGATTGAGTAAGTATGCGGGGAATATGTTCCTCTGAAGCCAAGATGTGCCGACGATTTGAAGACGGGCTCAACGAAGACATTAAAGTATTTGTCGGGATCCTTGAACTGAAAGAAATGGTAGTCCTAGTTGATCGAGCTTGTAAGGCTGAAGAACTACTTAAAGAGAAGAGGAAGGTAGAGGCTAAGACACGAAATTGGAAGAAAAGGCCAATGAGTAAGGCACCTTCACAGCAACCCGGAAAGTCAAGAAATATGGATCCTCGTTCCCAAGTTTTAGCTGGGCAATCATATGGAAATTTTAAGAAGCAGAATGTGGGTCCTAAATCTCAGAATACTTCTGCAGCCAGTGTAGGGAACTCGAGATTTGTTAAACCCGAGTGCCAGCGGTGTGGTAGAAACCATTTTGGTCCGTGCAAAGCAAATGAATGTTTTCGATGTGGTTCTCCGGATCATTTTATTAGAGACCCCAGAGAGAGCTGAGAAAGAAAAATTTGAGTGTAAAAGCTAGTGGTGCAAACTCGAGGGAAGGTATCCGAGAAAAGTGGAAGTGAAACAAGCAAGAAGAATGTAGCCAGAGATGCAGCAGTTAGATCGAGGGAAGAGCTTGGCTAGAACTTATGCTATTAAAGCGTGAAGATGCTTCCTCACCCGATGTGATTACCGTACATTTTCTCTTTATGATATTAATGTTATTGCTTTGATTGATCCTGGTTCTACTCATTCATACGTATGCATTAAACGGTGTCTAGTATGAATATACTGTTGAGAACACGAATTTATGATTAGAGAGTCGAACCCGTTAGGCAAATGCGTGATAGTTGATAAAGTAAGCAAGAAATGCCCTTTAATGATTCGGGTCATTACTTTCCGGCCGACTTAATGTTGTTACCGTTTGATGAATTTGATGTTATTTTGGGAATGGATTGGTTGACATTGCATGATGCTATAATAAATTGCAAAGAAACGGTTATAGAATTAAAGTGTGAAAGTCGTGAAATTCTGCGGGTTGAGCCAGACAAATCAGAGGCATTATCTAGTATGATTTCTTCGATGTCAGCTCAGAGATATTTGAGAAAGGGTTATGAAACTTATTTGGCGTATGTAATTAATACAAAAGAAGTTGAAAAGAAAGTTGAATCGATCTTGGGTTGTGTGTGAATTTGGACGATTTCGGAAGAATTGCGTGTTTGCCTCCGGTCGGGGAAGTAGAATTTGGTATTGATTTAATCTAAGGAACAGCTCCGATCTCGATTGCTCCATATAGAATAGCACCAACAGAGTTGAAAGAATTAAAGTCGCATTACAAGAGTTGGTGATAAAGGCTTTGTGAGACCGAAGTTTTCACCTTGGGGTGCTCCGTGTTATTTGTGAAAAGAAGGATGGTTCTATGAGATTATGTGTTGATTATCGGCAGTTAAACAAGGTGACAATCAAAAACAAGTATCCGTTGCCGAGAATTGATGATTTGTTTGATCAACTAAAAGGAGCGACATGGTTTTCAAAGATTGACTTGAGATCCGGTATTATCAGCTGCGAGTAAAAGAGTCAGATGTGCCTAAAATTGCTTTTAGAACAAGGTACGGTCATCATGAATTTTTAGTTATGCCATTCGGGTTGACAAATGCTCCTGCTGTGTTTATGGATTTAATGAATCGCATATTTCGCCATACTTGGACAGATTTGTTGTGGTGTTTATAGATGATATTTTAATTTATTCAAAAGATGAGACAGAGCATCTTTGAGCATTTGAGGATAGTTTTGCAAACTTTGAGAGATAAGCATTTGTATGCTAAGTTTAGTAAAAGTGAATTTTGGCTCCGGAAGTTGGATTTTGGGTCATATTGTTTCGTGATGGTATACGGGTTGATCCTAGTAAAATTTCAGCCATTGTTGATTGGAAACCACCGAAAAAAACGAATCGAAGTTAGAAGTTTCTTGGGGCTATTTGGGTATTATCGGCGGTTCGTAAATGGATTTTCTATAATTCTGCTCCTATGACTAGACTACTCGAAAGGATGTTAAATTTGAATGGACGGAAGAATGTCAACAGAGTTTCAAAGAATTGAAAAAGTTATTAACTGAAGCACCAGTGTTGATACAACCTGAATCAGGTAAAGAATTTATGGTGTATAGTGATGCTTATCTAAATGGTTTGGGGTGTGTACTCATGCAAGAAGGAAAAGTGGTGGCTTATGCTTCGAGAGCTTAAAACCTCATGAGAAGAATTATCCTACTCACGATTTGGAATTGGCTGCGGTGGTATTTACTTTGAAGATTTGGCGACATTATTTGTATGGTGAAAAGTGCCGAGTATATACCGATCACAAAAGTCTTAAATACTTGATGTCACAAAAAGACTTGAATTTGAGACAGCGAAGATGGTTGGAGTTATTGAAAGATTACGAGCTTGTTATCGATTATCATACAGGAAAAGCGAATGTGGTTGCTGATGTTTTAAGCAGAAAGTTGTTGTTTGCTTTGAGAGTTATGAACACTTAGTTGAAAATTTCAGATGACGGTTCGATTCTAGCAGAGTTAAGAGCAAGACCAATGTTTTTACAAGATATTTCTGAAGCTTAAAAAAATGATCAAGATTTGCTAGCCAAAAGAAAACAGTGTGAAGCTGATACGGGATCAGATTTCAGAATCGATTCTGATGGTTGTTTGATGTTTAAAAATCAGATTTGTGTACCGAAAAATGATGAGTTGATTCAAAAGATTTTGCATGAAGCACATAATGGTTGTTTAGCGGTTCATCCGGGCAATAGGAAGATGTATAATGATTTTGCAGAAAGTTGTTGTTTGCTTTGAGAGTTATGAACACTCAGTTGAAAATTTCAGATGACGGTTCGATTCTAGCAGAGTTAAGAGCAAGACCAATGTTTTTAGAAGATATTTCTGAAGCTAAAAAAAATGATCAAGATTTGCTAGCCAAAAGAAAACAGTGTGAAGCTGATACGGGATCAGATTTTAGAACCGGTTCTGATGGTTGTTTGATGTTTAAAAATCAGATTTGTGTACCGAAAAATGATGAGTTGATTCAAAAGATTTTGCATGAAGCACATAATGGTTGTTTAGCGGTTCATCCGGGCAGTAGGAAGATGTATAATAACTTGAAGAAAATGTACTAGTGGAGTGGAATGAAAAGAGATATTTCTGAGTTTGTATCAAAGTGCTTAGTTTGTCAACAAGTGAAAGCTGAACACCAAGTACCTTCGGGATTACTCCAGCCTATTATGGTTCCTAAATGGAAATGGGATCGGATTACTATGGATTTTATATCAGGGTTGCCGTTAACTCCAGGGAAGAAAAATGCCATCTGGGCAATAGTTGACAGACTGACTAAATCGGCTCATTTTATTCCTAATGCGCATGATTATTCTCTTAATAAGTTGGCTAAATTGTATATTGAGAGATTGTTAGACTTCATGGGATACCTTTGTCAATCATTTCGGATAGAGATCCGAGGTTTACCTCACGGTTTTGGCAAAAGTTGCAAGAAGCATTAGGTACAAAGTTAAATTTCAGACCGCTTTCATCCACAAACCGATGGACAATCGAGAGAGTAATTGATTCTTGAAGACATGCTTAGATGTTGTGTATTGGAATTTCAAGGTAGTTGGGAAAAGTATTTACCGTTGGTAGAATTTGCTTATAATAATAGTTATCAGACAAGTTTGAAGATGGCACCTTATGAAGCATTATATGGTCGTAAATGTCGGACGCCATTGTATTGGACTGAACTCAAGGAAAATCAGATTTATGGAGTTGATTTAATAAAAGAAACCGAAGAAAAGGTGAAAGTGATTCGAGATTGTTTGAAAGCTGCTTCAGATAGACATAAATCTTATGCGGATTTGAAACGAAAGGAAATGGAGTTTCAAGTTGGTGATAAGGTATTTTTGAAAGTGTCTCCATGGAAGAAAGTCCTTAGATTTGGACGAAAGGGCAAGTTAAGTCCGCGTTTTATTGGACCGTATGAAATAATTGAAAAAGTTGGATCGGTAGCATATCGGCTAGCGTTACCACCCGAATTAGAGAAGATTCATGATGTGTTTCACGTATCTATGTTACGTCGGTATCGTTCGGATCCTTCACATATAATTTCACCGACGGAAATTGAACTGCGACCGGATATGACTTATGAAGAAGAACCGATTAAGATTTTAGCTCGAGAAGTCAAACAACTAAGAAATAAAAGTGTTGCACTTGCAAAAGTGTTGTGGCAAAAGCATGGGGTAGAAGAGACTACATGGGAACCTGAAGAAACTATGAGAAACCAATACCCACACCTGTTTACCGGTAAGATTTTCGAGGATGAAAATCCTTAAAAGGGGGGAGAGTTGTAATATCCTGAATTAGGGCTTAATCGGAATAGTGGTTTCGTGACCACAAATACGAGATAGAAATAATTATTTTACAATGATTTTGATGTTTATGATATGATTGCATGATTCTGTGAAAATTTCGTGATGAAATTCTATGCCTAAAGTGCTTAAATTGAAAGTAGGGACTAAATCGAATAAGTTGCAAAACTTGCATTCTAGAAGTTTTTAGTATGAAATTGTTTTGGAATATTAATGAGGACGTCTTGAATAGCAATTTGACCAATTTTAAGTTCATGGACAAAATTGGGACATGGAAGGAATTTTTGGAAAGTTTAGTAGTAATGGTATTTTGGTCATTTAGTTATTAAAATGAATTAAAAACAAAATTAAAAGCCAATTTTTGTCCATCTTCTTCATTAGGCCGAAATTTCAAGGGTTCTCCATAGCTAGGGTTTGTTTCAAGATTCCAAGCTCCATAATAAGTAATTCCAAGCCCCATTTTTAATGTTCTTTACGTTTTTGGAATCCTGGAAGCTCGATTAAGCTTATGCTAGCAATAATTCAACCTAGGGTTTATATTTGGAAAAATACCCATAGGTGAAATTTTTGTATTTTGATGTTTTATGATAGAATATGGGGTTTTAAATTATGTTAGACAACTTGTGCTACTCAGTTTTTAGTGAAAACGAGTAAAAGGGCTTAATCGGCAAAAATACCTAATAGTCACAAGTATATGTTAGAGAGAGAATTTGATGTTGCCATAGAAGGGAAAAGTGATCAGCATGTTATAAAACATAAGAATAAGGAATAAAGTTTAATTCTCGAGCCTAGGGGCAAAAGTGTAATTATGCAAAAGTTTAAGGACAAAAGTGTAATTTTTTTAAAGTTCGTATTAAATGCTGTTTTGATAAATGTATGTATTAAATAAGCTTAATTTGGTATTATAGATCAAGAATCGTGATCGAGGAAAAGAAAAGATTGTGGACTAAATTGCAAAATCTTTATATTTTGGTACCAAGGTAAGTTCATGTGTAAATAATGTAGCATAAATGTTATTTTTAAGTTATTAATGTTAATTATATGATATGCTGATTTTTAATCGTGAAATATTATGCTTTGTGGTTAATGTTGAGTAATATGCAAATTATGTTTACTACTTGATAAATATGAATTGCTACCGAGTATCGGCCCGATATTCCATGGAAGACGGCAAATGTGAGATCGAGGAAAAGCCCGTTTGAACCTTAGGAATAGATTAGGATACAAGTGACATGTCACTAGGATGGTTGAGCATCCGAACTCGTTGAGTTGAGTCCGAGTTCACTTATGGATGCGAATGTCCGAACTCGTTGAGTTGAGTCCGAGTTCACTTATGGATGCGAACGCCCGAGCTCATTGAGTTGAGTCCGAGTTCATGAGATGTAACTAGGCATCCGAACTCGTTGAGTTGAGTCCGAGTTCATTTATGGATGCGAATGCCCGAGCTCGTTGAGTTGAGTCCGAGTTCACTTAGGGGCGGGTTACATGATTTCTTGATTACATATGAGGCACTTATGTGCAAATTATCCGTGTATCCGAGTTGTATTCCGATGTGTTCAACGGGTGAAATTTCTAGTTTAATGGAAGAGCACTTAAGATATAAGTGACGTTTTGGGTAAGTGTTGTGAAATGGACACTTTGGACAGGTATGTTCTTAACCCTCGGGTTGAAAATAGATACAACAACAATAAGGTGGTAAGATGATGAATGATGTTTAAAGATGTGATATATGTTTTGGTGGTACCATGCTAAAGTTGTTTGGTATATTTGTATTGTTATGTTACTTGTTATTTACATATGAACTTACTAAGCATTTATGCTTACTTCTTCCTTTTCATTCACTGTAGTTTTGAACAAGCCGGCTCAGGAATCGGGACAGGTCGAAAGTTCGATCACACTATCCAAAGGACTTTTATCTTGGTAAATGGCTTGTACAACTACTTAAGTATGGCATGTATAGCAATATACCTATTTTGTGTAAATAATTTTATGATATGGCCATGTTTGGTTGAGAAAATGTTTGATATTGATAAGTCATGGTGATGGCTAATTTAGATCATGTTTGATATCATGGAAGTTTAACAGTTATCTAGTTCATAAAAATTCATGGAAAGATGAAACTTGCCTTAAAATGCAGAATATTGCTGCAGCAATGACATGAATTTGAAAAATAACTAAAAATAGTATAAATAGAAATAAATGATGAGTAAATTATGAAATTGAAGCTTAATGAGTCTATTTTCATATGGATTGAACAAAACAGGAATATAAATTATATTTTATGAGATATTTAAACTTTTACAAAATAGGGCCAGAGTGATTTTTGGATCCCTATTCTGACTTTAAAAATTCATAATAAATTTTACTAAAATAATTAGAAGTTGTTATTTATATTTACAGATTCCTTATTGAGTCTAGTTTTAATAGAAACAAACCTCATAGTCATTGAAATTTTTTATAGAGATATATCTGATTCGTAATACACAGAGGTCAGAGCAGATGAACCCTGAAACAGGGGATATTTAATTAATAAACTGTACTAATTGGCCCAATAAAAAAATTCTATAAAAAAATTAGTAAATAGATATATGAGTCTAGATTCAGGGAAAATTTACAAATCTTAGTTTCGAGTTTCGTAACTCGAGATATGATTTTTCTTGTAACTGTGGCGCGAGTAGCTAGAAAGCTGTGAATGTAGAAACAAATGATTTGAAGTTCTTAAATTGATAAATTATGTTCGGTAACCCCTCAAGCTCGACTCCGGTGATGGTCTCGGCCGTGGGGGCGTTACATCCTCACTTTGGCAATTTTGTGGATATGGCTGAACTCTAAGATCTAGGTTTCAGGGGACCTCCCTTTACTTGGCACAGAGGTGGTATTTTCGAAAGATTGGATTGGGCGTTGAGGAATGCTACGTGAATGTGTAATTTTCCAAATAGCCTGATTACTCATTTCTCTAAAATCAAGTCAAATCACAAACCTCTTCTACTCTCCTTAAATTTGGATTTAATTTTACCTAAAGGCAGACCCTTTCAGTTTTGGGCTGGGTGGGTTGAACATCCTAATTTTGGGAAGTTCGTGGACGCTAACTACAATCTTAGTAGAGATATGGCTGACATTTTAAACAAGCTTACCACTGGTTAAAGATTGGAATAAATCGGTTTATGGCTTTATCACCACTCGGAAGAAGAACCTGATTAATAAATTAGCTGGTATTCAGCGATGCATGGATAATTAAGGCTCAAACCAACTAGCCTAAGTTGAGTCCAGGGTTAGAAAAGAACTGGATAATGTGTTTTATCATGAAGAAACTACTTTAGAAACAAAAGGAAAGATGTGACTGGTTGAATTTGGGGGACTGCAATACTAAATTTTTTCATGCCTGGATGCTCAAAGAAGGAAATCAAATCGCATAATAGCTATTCGCAATTATGATGGGGTTTGGATTTATGATCCTGAGAGCATTGAGTCTAAGGCAAATAACTTTTTCCAAAAGTTGTATGGGGAGGACCTTGGGCCTATGGGGTGCCTACCCACTAGTTTTTTTCCTCAATTAGACTCTATTGATAGAGATTTTTTGGGGAAACCAATCACTGATGAAGAAATTAAGTTTACCCTTTTCGACATGGCTTCTCTTAAAGCTCCAGACAGTGATGGTTTTCACGATCTTTTCTTTCAAAAGCAGTGGGATACGGTAGAAGGAGCTAGTTGTGCTTGGGTCAAGTCGATATTTAATGGTGGTGTCATTGACTCAGAGTTGAACAACACTTTGATTGTTCTTATTCCCAAAGTTCCAAATTCAAAAGTTTTCACTCAGTTTTGTCTCATAAGTCGATGCTCTATCCTCTATAAATTGATCATGAAAGTAATAGCTAACCGATTCAAATGTATTTTCCATAAAATTATAGCATAGGAACAGGTTGGTTTTATTGCAAGAATGAACATCATAGACAATATCAATATTGCACAAGTGATCTATTTTATGAGTAACAATAAAAGGAAGTGGATGGCGATCAAAATTGACTTGGAAAAAGCATATAATCGTATTAGATGGGACTTTATTAAGGCTTCACTTTAGGATGTAGGTATTCCTGATCATCTTGGAAATGTGATTATGTCTGCTATCTCTAACTCCACTATGCAAGTTTTGTGGAATGGCGTTCCGTTGTCTAAATTTAAGCCCATCAGGGGTATTCGTTAGGGTTGCCCGCTATCCCCTTATCTTTTTGTGCTTTGTATGGAATGGCTCGGTCACTCTTTTCAGTCAGCCATATCTAATGAGGGATGGAGCCTTATTCATCTGTCTCGTTCTGGACCAGCCCTTTCGCATTTTTTCTTTGCTGATGATTTAGTCATTTTTGGCAGAGCGAATTTGGAGCATGGCAGGTTACTTAAGGAGATGTTATAGAACTTTTGTAAAGTTTATGGTCATAAGATTAATTCCAGGAAAACTAATATTTTCGTCTAGTGGAAGATGTCACGACCAATTTGATTAGTACCTCATTTGGGTTCCAAAAAAGTTCAAGACCTTGGGCACTATTAGGAGTTCCTCTTTTTCACCAGAGAGTGACAAATAGCACCATGCATTTTGTTGTTGAGAAGGTACGTCGAAAATTATAGAGTTGGGATACTAGACAACTTTCCATTGCCAATCGAGTTACTTTAGTGCATTCGATTCTTCTGTCCATCCCTAGTTACTTCATACAGTCCATGTTGGTACTTAGGTCAATCTGTTATGAGATTGAAAGTTTGGTGAGAAGATTCATTTAGGGTTCTTCTGATAGTAATAAGAAGATGTCACTAGTTGGGTAGGGTTCCATTTGTCAACCCAAAGGTTGTGGCAGCCTTGGAATGAGGAAATTAAAGGACCAAAATATTTTGCTCTTACTGAAGCTTGGTTTCATTATTGTATTTGAGAAGGAAGCTCTATGGGTTCAGGTAGTTAGGTCGAAATATCATTTGAATGATGTTTTACCGGATTGTATTGATTGGGATAGGAGCTTCTTTCTTTGGAAATCTCTCGGTAAGGTCTAGCCTTTATTAAAGGAAAAATTAATCTGGTTTGTAGGCAATGGGAACAAAATTAGATGTTGGAATGATAGTTGGGTTCCAGAAGTGGGGCGTTTGATTAATCTTATTCCTATTAATATCAATCTTGTTTTTTATTTTCTACTCAAAGAAATGGTTACAGAGGAAGGATTGTGGAACCTTGATCATTTAAAAAATTAGTAATCGGATGATGCGGTTCAAAGAACTATGGGTGTTCCCCCAACCTTCTGAGGGGACTGACAGAGTAGCTTGGTGTCATACCTCGATAGGGACTTTTTCAGTCAAAAGTGCTTCAAAGGTTTTGAATGAAGAGTCTTAGAGTGCAGATGATAACAAATGGAAATGTGTGTGGAAGTTGCCTGGCCCACAAAGGGTCCATTTCTTCTTATGGGCTATTCTGAGACAAAAAAATTTTAGTAATACGGAAAGAGTTTGACGAGGATTAGTGGTTGATCCTTCTTTTCCTATTTGTGGATGTGACTCAGAAGATACATTGCTTATTATCAGAGATTGCCCAGCAGCTAAAGCGATTTGGAGACAAGTTATTCAAATAAAGTATCTATCCAATTCCTTTTCGAACACTTTAAATGAATGAGTCCTTTTTAATGAGCAGGATGCTACAAGAATTCACGAGGAATGTGCTAATTGGACGTGCCTTTTTTGTATTCTTGTTTTGCGCATTTAGAAAAATCGCAACCTCTTTATCTTTCAAGGTAGAACTTGGATCCCGGAAGAGATAGTTAAAGTTTCAAGTAGTTAAGCTAAACAATTTTCTTCGGTCTTGAATGTTGATCTGATTGGTTGCTTCGAGTCTTCCATTGGAGAAGGGTCAAACGAGGAATAGATTCTAATTAACATTGATGGAGTTGTTCAGTTACAATCCAAGAATGCAGCTGACGGGGGAATTGTACAAGATGGGACGAGAGATTTGGTTTTTGGTTTCAATTGATATCTAGGAAAGTGCTCGATTTTTTACGCGAAACTTTGGGGAATCTTAGAGGGCCTCAAGTTTATCCGACGTCGTGGTCATGAAAAGGAGATAATTCAAACTGATAGCCTTGAAGTTGTGAAAACCATATAAGGAAGTGTTTCGAGCATTTCATATTCAGCATTGATTAGACGGATACAATGTATTTTGTCTCAAGAAGGTTAGTAGATCTTGTGCTATATCTTTAAGGAACATAACCAGGCAGTAGATTGTTTAGCAAAGCTGGCTTTGGCTAATAAAGAAGATTTGTAAGTTTTTGACTTGCCTCCAAGAGAAATTTTAGCTTTTATTGATTCAAACAGGTCAAGGGGGTTTAGCCCTCATCAGAATAACTTTTCATAATTTTTTATTTGTATTTGTTCTTTTTCACCACAAAAAAAAAGAATTATGGATAAAAAAATGGTATTTTTATTTTTTAAAAATATCAATCAAAAACACATTTTTTTAACTTGTAATTTTTTTTGAAATGTATTTCTTTTGGTATTAAAATAGGCCTGAGAAACTGTAGAAGTCCAAATAAAAAAAAATGAAAGACGTCCAAACAACACAGTAAGCAACTGGAAAATTAAAAAACACATAAACATAAAAGAGAATCTAGAAGCTTCAATCAGACCCTTCAGTTACCAAAAAACCAAAACTGCAAAATCCTCCTTTGTTTAGATAAACTAAGAAAAAACAAAAGGTAGGTGATTGAGGGTTACTTACGATAGATCAGAATGTCATCAATCTACAAGCAGATAAAAAGACACAGATGTTTATAGTGGTTGAAGGAAATGGTGGTCAGAACCTACCAACTCCGAAGCTTTTTTCGATGCGTCTTCAATTCAGAAACAATTCTCAAGCCTTCTCATACCTTCCTCCGCTAATGCATGTGCAACAAATTTCGTAGGTAGCTAAAATGTTGTCTGAGATAAATCTACCGAGTACAAAGGTGCTTTGTGCTTTATTGATGCAATAATGAAGTACACTCTGAAATCTGTTTACTAACATTTTGGCTACAATTTTATAAAGAATATTGCAAAGGCTAATAGGCCTGAATTGAGTCATGGAGTTAGGATTACTAACCTTTGGGATCAAGAAGATTCATGTCTAATTAATTTATGAGATATTGTTGTAGCCATTTAACAACTTTATACAATAATCTGCAAAGCTTCCTTTCCCACAATGTGCCAGAATCTATGATAAAACACAGCACCCAAACCATCCTCGCCCAATGCCTTTAATGGGCTCATATTCTTAAAGGCTAGACATACATCTTCATAAGAAAAAGCTCTTGTAAGTTCATCATTCATCGATGGAGTAATGCAAGGCACGACTCCTGCTAAAATCACATCATCATTTTTAATTCCATTTGATGTAAAAAGGGAGTCAAAATAGTTGTTGGCTAGCGATAAAAGATCCTTATTGTTTTCACAAGTATTTCCATTTGAGTCCATCAATTTTCCATCCTATTTTTTCTTCTTCTCTCGGTTGTTGCTTTGTGAAAAAATTAGTATTTCTATCACCATTCTTCAGCCAATTCACTTAAGCCCTCTGTTCCCAATAAAGTTCCTCTTTCTTGACCTCCAAACTAAAGGCTATTTGGTATCAATAATATCCCCAAGACTTCATCGGTTGGATTCAAAACATTCAACTTTTGGAGCTATTTTTCAATATCCTTTCTTAACAAGGATCTTTCTCTTTTTATTCTTTGAACTAGGCCTCAAGACCCTCCCCAACCTTCCTTAGTCTCACTAAAATAAAACCCAAACTAGTAGCCCATAAATTATTTACCTCTAATTCGCAAGTGTCCTCTAAGAGCCAAGCAGCTTCAAAATGAAATGCCATATTTTTTTATTCATATTATCCATCATCGAATTTAAGAGCAGAGGATCCAACCGCTCATGAATATTTGATTTTGTCCATCCCTTCTCCCAGGTAAACAACTGCCCCGAATAACCCAGATAAGAAATAGAGCAGTCTGATAACATCTCCCGAAACCTCCTCATTTGGCTTTCACGTTGAACTAAACCTCATTGTTTCTCAGATGAATATGCGATCTCATTGAAATCCCCAATAACTAACTAAGGGATTTGTGGACAATCATTAAGAGAGTGCAATAATTTCCAAGAGGCCTCCCTTTAACTTTTCTTTGGAAGCTCCATAAAATCTAATGCACCTCTATTGCAATCCATCCGAATCTTCATCAATCATAATATCTATATACCTTCGTGAATACGATATGAGCGACACATTGCAATCATTTTTCCACCACATAGATAATCCCCCACTTCTCCCATCAGAGTCAACGTCGATTCCATTCTGAAAACCACACTTACTCCTAATCTTTTCCATACAAGAACCCTATAGTTTAGTTTCAATAAAAGAACTATATAGGGATTTGAGTCTCTCAACATATGCCGGAGACGTTAAACTGTTTGGGGTATCCCTAAACCCCAAACGTTCCAGCTTAAAATTTTTATTGCTTCTAATTGACCTCTTCAACGAGCCTACTGATCTGTTTTGGTTTGGTACATGCATCAGAATACTCTAGGCTTCATTTGAGTCAGCGTTTGTGGAAACTCTTAAAGCGCTTGATTAGAAATGAGGCCGTTTTAGCCCATCAACTTGTCTTATTGGGTTGTTTTCTTCTTTTAAAGCTACCATCTCCTCATCATAATTATGACTAACCGCATTATTAATAAGGCCCAATTCACTTCCTTTTATTGGCCCAGGGAACAATGGGTTGTTTGAATTTCCTTTTGCAGAGTATGGAATGTTGGAAGGAAATCCTGATTTGTTCCTTGGTTCATGAAAACAGATTGTAAATCCCTCAAATTACTCCATAATTATTCATAGAGTTACCCTAATTCGAAACTTTTCCACCCCGTCCTCTACTGGCCACCTGCTACTCCACGCCGCATCTTTTAGACTGTGCACGGAGAGAAATATCCCATTGAAACTCATACTCCTGTTTCGGATGAATCACTCTGACCAGGCAATAAATTTCACCATGCCCTAATTTACCACAGAGGAAACAAAAGAGGGTAAGATTTTTGTATTCGAATTTGACATAAATAGACATACCATTTGGGAGTGTAAGTTTCTTTTTTTCTTTTCAATGGCTTTCTAACATCAATCCATACCCTCAGCCGCATTATTCCTCTGTATCCCAATTGGAAAGCCGATGTATCGTATTCCAAAAAGGTCTCAATAAAGTTCCCTAACTGTCTCACAACTATCTCAAACATAAAACTATGGGGGAGGTTTTGGATAAGAGTCTAGAATCAACTTCCAATAATTAGACGGTCAATCGATTTTCCCTATGCTTTAGTCGGTGTAACACCAACAAATGGGAATTGAAATTCCACAGGCCATTTTTCTCAACCCGATCCACATCTACTTTACAATAAAATCAAAATAAGAATCTACCATTTTCCAGATCTGATATTGAAACTCGTCCGATAGGATGCCAAACATTTGCTAGTGTCAATCTCATAGATTGGAAGTGAACCACACTTGAAGTGAGAAACACTCCCACAAAATAGTTTGCATAAGATGTTTCGCTATCAGATGATTCTACCCTTAACTGGATGGATTCTTCCTCTACTTCTTCTAAAGATAAACTCGATATAAAACCCCCATTGGTTAGAACCTGTAAAGAATCGAATACTCATAATTGTAAACAATCTTGGAGAAAAAAAAACTGTACTAACAATAGCAGAAAAACATGTCATAAGATAAAGGAAAAGCATGTCATAAAATAGAAAAAAAAAAGCTTTAACTTGGTAAAATTTAAAAACTCTGTTATTAATATACTAAATAATTTAGTAAAATAGTATAAAAAATCTCTATACTATGCAAAAAAAATTTTATAGATTTTGTCCATTAGTTTTAGTCTTTTTACTTGTGTATTTTCAATTTAATGATTAACTCATTTTAGTTAATTTCATAAAAAATTGATGCGGCTTATAACATATAATGGCACAACATACACACAGTAACCATTCTTTTGCAATTGGAATAAGTTTTACACATTAAAAAGAGAAGAAGAAGAAGAAGAAGAAGAAGAAGAAGAAGAAGAAGAAGAAGAAGAAGAAGAAGAAGAAGAAGAAGAAGAAGAAGAAGAAGAAGAAGAAGAAGAAGAAGAAGAAGAAGAAGAAGAAGAAAAAAGTAGAATACTTGTCCAATTGTTAAAAAAGGAAAAGCCAAGTGTGTCCATATGGCACAACTCCACATGTTTTTCTTAAATAAATATGTCAAATTATTCTCAAGAAAATAGCATGAAAGAAAGTAGCAGAGTCCAAAGATGCAAGAGTAGGCAAGGCAAGGGTGTTCCTCCTCCCAACCGAAATTTTTCATTTAATCTTTTCATAAATAATAAAATTATAAATTAAATGAATAATTTTTATCTAGTCTCTTTAAAATGATGATACCATAATTTAATAATAATAATAATAAAATATAAATATTATTTATTTTAGATTCATTGAAAGATGAATTGTTATATATATAATAAATAATTATTTTATTATTTAATTTATGAAATAAATATATTTTCTTTCTTTATTTTGAATTTATTTAATAATGAATTATATTTTATTAAATTTATAGATAATTGATGAATATTTATATTTGAGATTTATTTAATCTACTATTTATAAAAAAATTATATACATACATCAAATATTTAAAAAAAAAGGGCAGAATATCATAGAAAATGGATGCAGTATTTACTACTTTGATTGTGAGGGTTAAAAAACCAGAAAGTATCAACTTACACACAAAAAAGAAAGATTTTATATGCAATTTATCCAAAAAATTATCCAAAAAATAAACACAAGGGAAGAGAAAAGGAAAGAAGAGGCAGGAGGATAGGGTCCTCAGCTGTTGCTGTTGAAATGGGGATTTGGGGTGTGGGGTTAGGGATTCTATTCCTTTCCCTCCACAAATTCTCTTCCCCCATTTCTGAATTTTTTTGGCGTTCGCATTGCTTTTGCCTTCATTATTTATTTATTGAAAAAACAAAATAAAAAGAGGTTGAGTTTTGCAGAGGCGTTGATCTTTGACCGTCCATCCTGCCACTGTTGGGTTTTTGAATATTACCCATCAATTTCCATTGCAATGCCATTTCTTTAATTTCCTCTCAACTTTCACTATATAAACAATAAAAATAAAGATTAGGATTTTGGTTGGCAATTGGTAATTGCAGGCAGCTTTGGAACTTCTTCCCTATCATTTCATGCACGTTTATTTCTTGCCTTTATAATTTTATTCTCTCACCCTTTATAGCATCCACTTCTTCTTCTTCTTCTTTTAACACTTGAAAACTTTCAAATTATCAAAGGGAGAAGACAGAGGGAGAACCAAACAGGTAGGAGATGATGATTGCCTTCCCTTTCTTATCTAACCCCCTTTAGTTTCTCTTTTTCACACAACAACCACAATTTTATCGTCTTTCGTAACCCCCTTTTCTTGAAGAAACAAAAATCTGGCCATTAAAAGTCTTTGCTTTTCTTGAGAAGAAAAAAAAAGGGTCTTTGATTTGATGGAATTTTTTTTCTTATAATTTAAAAAGAATGATTACTCTACTTTGATGATTCTGCTTTCCAAGAAAATTTTGGTAATCGAGTCTCTCGAATTTTTGTGTGTGGTGGGTTGGAACTTAGAAGTGATGGATGGATGAACTAGGATGGAAGAAATCTTCAAATCTTTTATTAAAATTTTTGGTTGGTTTCCTTTTCTCTACTCTACTTTTTAAGTTTAATTTGGTTTTTGAACCCTTAAATCACGGATAAAGTCTCTTTTATTTTTAGGAAAATGAAAATAAATAAATAATAAAAATGATTGTGTGGAGAATAATTCAATCAAATGAAAATGAAAAACCCAAAGTGAGAGAGAGACCCACTTTTGTTGGGGATCAATTACAAAATACTGGACACCATGTGACCATCTACCCTCTCCTTTTCTTTTGCTTCCCTTTTTTCTCTTCATATTTACTTTTGGTTTTAAGGAAACAAAACAATAACCCAGAGGCTCATTCTTTTCTGAAAATGTTTGCTCCTTTGATAACATAGGTGTTCAATTCTTTTATTTCTTTAATGTCCTTCTTCCTCTTTTATGTGTATATTGATTCAATTCTTGAGGTGGTTTTTGTTCTTTTAATTCATTCTGGTCTCTCTCTTTGTGAATTCATAACTATGCTATGCGATTCTAGATTAATTTGTTTTTGATGGAGAGCTGAAATTTTTACCCTTTGGTGAATAACCCTAGAATTGGGTTTGGTGAAATTTTTACTTTGTTAATGGTTTCCTAGGATTCAAATAGGTTTCCAAACTCTTCATCTATATGGTTCCATATTGGAGTAGCCTTGAACTATTGTTACTTGTTACTGTCTTTTGGGGATTTCTTTGCATTGATTGATTGTGATTATGTTAATGGCACACATATTCTAGGTTGAGTAAGTTATAGAAGTATTCAAGTAAATGATTTGAGTTACCGAATTCGGTTTTTGTGTGGAAAAAAGGTGAAGTCATATTGAAGTCGGATTTATGCATCAACATTTGCATTCATGTTTCTTGTTTTTTTATCTGTTTTGTTAATTTGGGGTTGAAGTTTGAGAAATGGTTTTTGTTTGCAAACTTTTTAACTTTTTATCGAAAGTGGTATCGAGAATAGTTGTCCAAAACAAAGTAAGGTTGTTGTCCAGTTTGTGTTAATAGGTTGCCTAAAGAGGCAATGTTTCTAATGATCGTGATCTCTCCAATGGATCGTGTCAAGTTCCTGCAGTATAAATGCAATGTATGCTTGCAACTATGGTTTTTAGGTTTTTCTTTTTGTTCCTGAACTAAAGTTATGTTATGGAGATTTCTATCATTGCCTGACAAATTTATTTCGATGTATTTGCAGATATAAAGGATACTTGCTATATAGATGGATGGATTTGCTGGTAAAAGAGCTGTTGATGGGCCTGTTGTACATGGCAAGGGATCGGGTCGCATCTTGAAGGACCATGTTAATAACCGAGAACGAAATGCTCAGTTTTGCAACCGAATCGGATGCAGTGGTAGGCTGAACTCCTCGAAAGGTACTCCGAATGGCTGCTCGGATAAAGCCAAATCTGCAAGGTCTTCTTACCACTCTTCGTCAAGTGGAAAGGAAGTGATTGGAAATTCCTCTAGGGTATCCTCTGTAATTAGCAACACTAGAAAATCCACTACGAATCCTCAGAAAAAGCTTCCATCTCAGCTGGAAACAGATTCATCTGAAACTAGTAGCATTCAGGACGAGCCAGAAGTATCTGAGCTCATACCTCCACCAGGAAAGATTCAAAGAGGTCTGCATCATGAAGCTGAGGATGCTGATTCTAGGGACGCTACGGTGATGGAAGTGGGAAGCTCTAGTGTAGTGTCAAACACGAGACCAATGAGAAAATTTATTCAGAGAGCTGGGTTGGGCAACCAGGAGACTCTGGCCAGTCCATCTCAAGGTGCTTCCCAGGCATCTCGTTCCAACACAAGCAAGTATGGTTTGAGAAATCTAAGATGTAGCTCTATTTCTGATGTTGTCCTGACAGGTTGTTCGTCCTCAGATTCTAGCCTTAGCAAAAAGAAAGACATGGTAAAAAAGAGAAACTCTGATGAAGAGGCTAGTTCCTCAGCCAGGGGGAAAAAGTTGAGTGGGTCATCTTTGGAGGGGCGAAACAACAGTTCTGGCCATGGTGTTTCTATATCTGATTCAAGACGAGCCAGGAATTGGCCTCCTAACAGGGACAGCACTGTCGCTTCTTCAGTTAGGACTCGGAGGTCAAACAGTAGTTATGTTAGAGGCAGACCTTCTAACCAAACAAATGGAAATAGTTTAAGTTTGAACCAGTCCCCCATAGTCATGCCGCTAGTTCCTCAATCTGATATACCTAACGATTTGAATGCTCCTGTTTCCACAGAAACTGTCTCCACTCTTGTTAGTCCTTATGGTCAAGCAGGTAGTATAAGTGAGGGTTTGCGCAGTATCATGCAGTCTAGTCCTTCAGAAGTTGGCGTTAATCGCACCTTAGTGAACCGAGATAGCTTCCAGCGCTACAATATGGATGGAATTGCTGAGGTATATTAACAGTATATCTCAGCCTGCAGGCCTATGCTCAAATTTAGAACTTTCTCATTTTTCATTGTTTCTGTGTTGCAATTAACTTTTGCCCATTAATATATCTCAAATCATCTGTTCCATGTTTATGCAGGTATTATTAGCACTTCAGAGGATCGAACAAGATGAAGAGTTGACATATGAGGTACCTAGTCTCGAACTGTCGTGCTTTGCCTGGTTGTTCTTTTGCTGATTTCTGTTCCTGTGTTGCAGCAATTACTTGTTCTAGAGACCAGCTTGTTCCTTAATGGCCTAGACTTTTATGACCAGCATAGAGACATGAGACTGGATATAGATAATATGTCATATGAGGTTTGTTTTTGTTTTGCTATGTCAGTGCTAAGTATATATGTTTTATTTTCCGGGTTACATGCTTGTTAAAGATGAACCGCACCGTAAGCTTTATGCTGCTATCATGACAGGAATTACTAGCCCTAGAAGAGAGGATGGGTAATGTGAGCACTGGGCTATCGGAAGAAGCATTGTCGAAATGCCTCAAAAAAAGCATCTATGACACAGCATCTTCGGAGTTTGCAAATGTGAGCTATGAGGGTGAAAAGGATGATGTAAAATGCAGCATATGTCAGGTACTTTTTCTATATGACTTTCCACTACCATGCTTTTTCATTTCTTCTACTCATCTATGTATGGAATGGGATGATTTTGCACATTTGCAGGAAGAGTACGTGAATGGAGATGAAGTAGGGAGGGTGCAGTGCGAGCATACGTATCATGTGGCATGCGTACAGCAGTGGCTGCGGGTGAAGAACTGGTGCCCTATCTGCAGAGCATCAGCAGAGAAGCCACACAATCTTCTTCGTTCACCTCATGATTGAGGAACAGCCAAAGAAGGCAAAGAGGCTCTCCTTTTGTACAAATTGATGGCTTCTCTTCAGTATTACTATTATTATTTTTTAAATTAAAATTTATTTTTATGATCATTATGATGTAAATATCAAATCAAAAACCCATCATTAAGTCAAGTCAGTCAAACTAATAAACCAGGTGCTAATTGTTTCAGCACTGGAACTCTCATTCCCTTATAAATGAAATGCGAATCAAATTACACACTGCTGTTGTTGAACATGATGATGCTCTTTTGGATTTCTGGTAAAAGTGTGTTAGGTGCAGGATGGATGTGCTTATTTTTCATCCCCTACATAAATGCAAAAGCAAGGAAGCTTTTGCTGATATGTTAAGGGTTGGGGGTTAACACTTTAACAACGATACAGGATCTTATGTAACAGTGACAGCTACTTTCTGTTTCTACTTTGGTCTGTTTGGTACCCAGTGAGTAATGCAATGTAACAAAGGCTTTATTGGTTGGTTGGTTTCAAGCCTTCTTTCATTTTCATTGGTTTCCTTTAACTGCATTTTTCAGCTTTTGATTTGGTGGCATTGGAGACAAAGGTGGGGTTTACATCAAATAGGAATAATGGAAGGTAGCAGCAAATCTTAACGTGCATGAAATATAACCAATGGAAGTAGGTTCCTTCCTTATCTATGAACCACACAACATTCTCTCTTAATGAAAAGAGCATGGTTGAACACAAACTTCATTACAAATGTTTATATGGCAGGCTAACTACATATTTAACAATCCAATGTTTTTCTTCTCCACTTCATGCCTCATCTCTTCTCATCTTCAAAGTTGAGGTAAATGTACATATGAATTAGGCACACTGGACATCTGTTTAATGAGTTCCAATAATAATAATAATAAACGAATGAAATAGTGGAGAACACTAATGTTATAAGTCAAACAAAGGAACAACATAATAAAAAAAACTATCTATGAACTTACCATCACCAACTTGTGTGATAATGCAAATATACTTAGCAACAGGTTTCCAGTTTTTTGGTTAAGATTTGTAGTGAGTGGTAAAAATATAATAATGAAATATCCCACTCTAATTAGCTCAGAACATAAAAACTCCAAAATCAGGCCAACAAAATATAGCATCTGTATGTTATAAATTACTTGAGTAGTTCTACCGCAAAATTAATGTCCTCGTATCTACAACAGAGTGCAAGTCCAAGAAATGCTCTAAAAAGCACCAAGTAGTAAACGTGCCTACTACAACTGAACAAGTGTTGGTACAGAATTTTTATTATCCAAACCGAGAAACTTTTACCTCTTTAATCATAAGCAATCCTTTTCATCTACAAATGCCCGTTTTCCTGTTCCAGATAGTCACACATTAGAATACAAATTGTAAGACTTAATCCACAGAATACTTGCAGATAAATAGCAAGAATTCTACAAACTAACCTTGCATGATGGTTTTGCAGAGACCAAATTATCCTCACTTACAGAGATACCTGACATATGTAAGCTCAATAAGAAACTCATTTAGGTTGATACAGTAATTAGCCTGAGACCAAGTACTCAACAAGCAATATAAAAGTAGCAAAATAAAACTAGAGAAAAGGTAATATTGTACATATCCGATCAACAATCAAGAAAGTAATATGACCACTACGAAAACTGTATGCCCCAAAATCTAGTCAATGACAATTTATTAGATAGCAAGTCAAACTCCACTAGAGCACAGAATTGGAGCATAGCAACTAGAATTTTCAGCCTTTGTTGAGCGGAAGTATCTCGATATAAAACACCATGGACAATTTAATGGATGCTGATTTGTTATTAATAATGGAACTCAACAAATTCTCATATTCTAAAATTACATACAGAGCAATGCTGCAGCTGTTACATAAGTAATTTTACCTTTCAACAAGCTGCAAAACAGTTTTCCTGCAAAATTTTCTTAGATTTCCTCCTTGTTGTCTGTAATTTACAAGAAAAGCCCGAGATCTGTTGAGATGGCAGAAGACAGCCAAAATAATGCTAATTGTACAACAGAGCAACTGGTTGTCAGCACTTCTTTTGCAAGCACCTTATCTCAGTTGCTCAAAAATAATTTCCTGATCCATCCTGGTTCTGTGGCAGGGGTATACACCTCCACACACTATAACACATAACTTTATCTTGCAAGGGCCAGAGCTTTATGCTACTGAGCAGCATTTGGTTAGTGTCAGTGATGGAAAAGAACTGGGACCTTCACTGATCAATATTTGTCAAGAACATTGAACCAGAATGAATACATCTAATCACAGCTTCAGGATAAACAAAATTTTGCAGGGCATTCACTATTCAAAAGAATGCATACAAATTTTCTCGAGTAGTACTGGCCAATCTTCACCCAGCTGCCGCGGATTTAGCTCCATTGCCACTTTAAAATCAAGCAAAGATATCAAGTAGCACTGCCCGGGTTCCTGCAACACTTCTATAGGCCCAGAGCTACTCTGCATATGCAAGTGATTACTTGGCCACATACCATTCATAAGCTTGCCTTGAGGCTGCGACTTGTGAGCAGAGTGCTTCTTCACTTCATCTGTAGACTTTGATCCCACCAGATCTACACATGATCTAATGAGTTTCTTTAAGTATACATCCAACATGTTATTCAGCATACTAGCACATTCGACAGAAACTCCTCCAAGGCCCTGTGCTGCTGCAATCTGCTCCATACGTTTCTTCAATGTCTCGATATCGTATAAGCCACCACTGTCATAGTAGCTAATGAAGTCACTACTGCCTGCCACTGCCAGAGCCTTGCGGGCCCCACCAACACTAGCTGAGCAAAATGGAATCCCAAGTGGTGCGAGCAGAGGACTTTTAGAAAGATTAATTTGGTTAGCTTGCTCCACCTCTTGCTCATCTTCAACAATGGCTCCTACAGCCTGATCTTTACCAGGCACCCTTGGTTTTTCTGCAGAGTGCACCAGACCTCTTACAATTTCAGGCAGCTCAGCAACTGCTTGAAGATGCTGCACTGGTCTCTTATAATCATAAGGAGTCAAATCACCATTTTCGATACCCAACTTACTGACATTTTCTTCCATCCCCATTGAATGATGTGAAACACTCTCAGCCTTCCCATTTGGCCCGAGTGGGCTGGGTCTATCCCTTGGCTTCCTATCCCGTATTCCAGACCTAGCCTTTCGTGGGGATGACACTGGAAAAACCCCATTTGACCAAATGTCTGCATTTTGATTCTGGTTGGGAACAAGGGATCCAGTCACTTCATGTGCATCTTCTCTACCAGGAGACCTCTCCACAGTTTGTATCAAAGATTTCATGGGACCTGGGGGTGGAGTCTTAGCCTGACATGCATTTTTCAAGATTGAACGTATCAACTGATTATGCAGTGACAGGTTCTGCCTCCCAATAATGCGGTAACACGACTTATCAAACTCGCATTTCCTGACCTTCTGACTTAAAAACCTACTCAAATTATAAAAGTACCTTTTTGACCTCTCAGCCCCAATCTTCTTCACTATCTGAGCTTTCAGTTCACCTAAGTCAATTCTGGAGCCCTGCTGGGATTGCATTGCTCGATAAACAGATTCCTACACCATTCACAGAACTACAAAACCACTGAAACCCGTTTCCAAACCCAATTTACAGTTTTCTCCAACACCAAACAAGTCCAAATCCACTTTGCATAGCTTACAATGCCAACCAAACTCTCAGTCTATGCATATAGAAAGTAAAGCAGTAAGCCTGAAAATCCTCGAGATAAACCAAAAAAAAAAAGAACCCAAGAGTTTCCAAGGTGGATAGAATTATTTCAGTTTCCAAACATGCCGAAATTGACCCAAGTTGAAACCATACAATGTAAACCCAAATCTCATTTTTGCAGAACCAAAACCCTAAGGATCAAACTCCACTTTAGTAGTTGATAGAAACCCCACTAAACAAAGCCGAAATTCCATAACGAATCAAAACCCTAGAGTTGGAATCAACGAAACTCAAAAGAAACAAGAGAGCGTCGTCTCAACCCCGCGAACCGTAAATTAAAATCACCGCAGCAATTAAAACCTACAAGATAATTTTTTTAATTATAGGCAATGAAAAAAGAGTTCGGAATTGAAAATATGAAGTTGGGAGGAATGAGATCAGTGGAGCTGGTAGGATAAGAGCAGAGCACAGTGCAGGAATTACAGAGGCAAAAAAGTAGAATGAACACCGAAAAACAAGCTCCAAAAGCAGTGAAAAAAATAGAAAGGGTTAAAAGGTTGATAGCTGACCTTGGACAACTTGCTTGAAGAATTGCATAGAAATCAAGTGCCACTGAGTTGTTGTTTAGGGGATGGATTGATGGCAGGCAGCCTCGATTTTTTTCTTCTTCTTTATTTACAATAATTTGTGTGTAATTGAGAATGAGTGCATTTCCTCCCCAAAATTTTGAGCTTTCCCCCCTTCTTGATTTGGTATTAGTATTTCAGCTCCTCTCTGTTTTGTTTTTGTGTTATTAGATCGATCGATCGCTCGCCCACTGCTGCTATTTTAGTTTCTAAAAATGGTTTAATTTTCTATCGGTCCTTGTAGTCTTTAGACTTTTGAAATTTAGTCTTTATTCTTTTAATTTTAGGATTTGAATCCCTCGGTAGATTTATAAATTAGCTTTCTGTTCGGATTAATACT
This sequence comes from Gossypium arboreum, assembly GCF_025698485.1. Lineage (NCBI taxonomy): Eukaryota > Viridiplantae > Streptophyta > Magnoliopsida > Malvales > Malvaceae > Gossypium > Gossypium arboreum. The sequence continues at coordinate 91,130,301 of NC_069075.1, read as the reverse complement.
CTCAAAAGGAAAGGAAAAATTATCTTATTTGGATACTTAAAATTAGTAAAGAAAAGTGATGTAATTTTTGTATAAAGTTTTAACAATTTTTATTTAACTAAACAATGGTAAGGAAAGGAAATAATATTAAATAATAATAATTTTTTTTTTGCAATTATAAGTTTGTTAAGAATAACCATGTTAAAAGTGATGAGGACAAACTACACACTCTAGATTGTAAATGATTATAAAATTTTGTTTGATTTCCTTTCCTAATATTTCCATAAGTTGAGGTAAAATTGAAGAAAAGAAAGGATACTCAACTTGGTTAACTTTTTATAATTTGAATTAAAAATTTTATCAATTTTCTTTCCCCTCTAATTTCAATCCAAGTTCAATTGATAACACAATAAATAGGCTCCCCTTGTGACATTTTAATATTTTAAAAACTAGAGTGTAATTTATAACTCATTCAAATTATCAATTGTCTAATTCAGACAATAAGAGAATAAATTCTTGACGTTAAAAGCAAAGGGACTAAATTTAAAAAATTATAAAGAGTTCATAGACTGAGGGCATAATTAGACGTATTAAAATCTTATTAAATGTATGTCTGTCTACTTTATCGCTCTTTCTCATCCTGTTTTCTTTTTCTTCGTAAATTTATTTTCTATTTTGCAAATATTTGTTTTGAGAATTTGGGTTAACATGCAATGTAATAATTTGTCGCATATGTGAAACTGAAAAGTAAAGAGTGGTAATTTCCTCCTGTTGTATTGGACTAGTTTAATGCTTATCCTCATTTATCAAGTTGGCCAGATAGCACAATTGGGTTTGATGAAGCAAGGGTCTATCCATCACACAATAAAAACGTTGAACATCAAGTGTTTTATGATGTTTAACTGCAAACAAAGAGCCTTGGATTAGATGATGTTATTAATTAACCTTTCTGCATTCCAAAAGAGGTAATCACAATGAACACAAATTCCGACATTTAGGAAAAAGGAAAATCATCCTAAATCTATACTACTACTATAAGCCGATTGATAACAATATTAATATTAATATCCGGGGTGATTGTTCGTCATTATAACTACTTTTTTTCTTGGACGGGAAATAGCATCCATCTTTAAACGGTGTAATGCTGCTGGATGTTATCGATATCAAGCCCCTTGAGCTTAACCACTGATTCAACATGCCCCTTCAGTGTATTCAGCTCCCTCAGCCTACACCATGAAATCCCCATTTCATTAAACATCTCATTTCACATATTTTGCAAGAAAATATTATTAGATATCCCACCTTGCAACCTCAGCCCTGCGCTTGGCCTGCTCTGCGATTTCTGAAAGTTCCCTGTAACTGCTCCTTTCATTGAAAATGCTTGTGGTTTCAGGTGGTTGAAGGCCATGCAGAGTCCTCTGCGCAGCTGCCCATTGTGCTTCCCTTTCCTCTTTTCCGTAATCTTTCTTCGTAGTGAAGGCAGTCTGCAATGGTTTTCAATGAGACCCAAACATCAATCAAATCACCAAGAAATATAGCCAAATTTGCACAGAGGAGGACTCTAATCGTACCTTGTTCTCCAAAAGGTTATCCCAAGCCTTTCCACTAAGAACATAGCGGATTGCAAATTTGATAAGATCCAGTGGGATATAAGTCACCACACTGTATAGCCAGATTACACCAGCCCATCCCCAACCCATACCTTTAATCCTTGCAAACCCCCAGTCTGCATAAACAGCTATTAAAGTGGCCACCTGCCAAAAATCAAAGTGGGTCATTTATAATCATAAAATTAGTTAATTGAATTGTTAGATTTGTAAATAAATCTGAAATAAAACTTAATAAACCAGGATCTATCATGTCAAATCATCAAGAATAAATTAAGAATAAATTGAACTTTTATCAGATCTTGAGAATTTGATCTTCCAAATTAGCACACAAGAAATTTAAAGAATATCTACTCTCTCTTTCCTAATGATGGGATATTAGAAAGGATATCTTGTTTATAATTTGGGACCATAACCTTAATATTTATAACATTGGTAAATTAGTTCTAATCAAATTCTAATTAACCCATCATTAATTAGAATTTAATTAGAACTTAATTACTAGAGTATCTAATCTTTATTTAATAATTAAAGCCCAACAAAATTGTCCATATTTTTCAACATGTATATCTTATACGATTTAGTTAAATTTTCTTACCAACTGAGCAACTAGAAAGGCACTGACTAGTAGAAGTCCAGGGCGTTCAAAGTAGGACCAGCTGCGAGACCTTGTGACAAAAATGAGGGCCTGACTCACAATACTAACTTGAAGGTATAAAGCTGCCATCATTTCTTTCTCACCGTCAATATTATTATGCCTCAGTGATCTAACATTGAATGTGTTCTGAAATATAGGACACGGAAATATTGCAAATCTAAAAAAAATCTCACGAAAATATAATACATATATAGGAGACATAGCAAAAGCTGTTCTTACCGAGAAGAAATTGGTGTCTTTCATTGCCCAGAAGAATATCACAGTCATTAGTGCTAAGTAACCTCCAAGCACAATGCCGGTAGAGAAAATCTCCTTGAGTTTCCAGCTGTCTGGCTGTGGAGATGGTTTCACTCTGTCCTTTGAAATTGTCATGATTGTACCTATAAATGTGATGATGATATGAATCAGATTCAAGACCATGATGGGTTGGTCCTGGTGACTTGTACAATAAGGCATAGTGATATAACAATTTGATAAAGATCATCTCACCATCGTTCAGAATGGCGATAATTAAAACCATGAAGGGTGCAAAGTCGAACTTCCATATCAAGGCAATAAACATGAATCCAAACTGCCAAATGACAACAAAAAACTTAATCCATTTGTAAAAACATTTAGCATTACCAGTGTTCAAGTCTCAACAGGTCTTTATCTACTTACCACAATACGGATGGTGATTGAAACTGCATAGATCTACAAAGTGAAGGAATAAGAGAAGAAAGGTTAGGGAAACTTGCACTGTTGATAAAAAAACTGATAAAATGCAAGCAAAAGTAAGTTATGATATGACTAACAGTGTAGTTCTTCATTCTTTGGAAAATAGCCCTGCTGGTCAGCACTGCACTGATAATGACACTTAGCCCAGGTTCAGTAAGGACAATGTCTGAAGCACTTCGGGCAGCATCTGTAGCATCAGCAACAGCAATTCCAATGTCTGCCTTCTTTAAAGCAGGGGCATCATTGACACCATCTCCTGTCATACCACAAATATGTTTTCTCTCCTGTAGCCTCTTAACGATTTCATACTTGTGTTCTGTCATTGACATGAAAAGGAATTGTTAGGCGGGAGGAAACTTAAGAGTAGCGGTCCTATAGAAAATAAATTTAATGAAACTTGTAAATAATTATCTAAATGTAGCAAAGGTGCCTGGAAATGTGTTACACAGAGCACTTTCTTCAAAAAGCATAAAATAGAAGCTGCCAATATTTTGTCAACAGTGTTGTTATTAAAACAGACCTGGAAACACTCCTGCAAATCCATCAGCCTTCTCAATCAATTCATCTATAGGAAGGGCAGCAATGGAAGCGTCCTTGTCTTGGCCCAGTAAAGAAGATGAAGGGTACATGTTTGTTCCCATTCCAAGCCTCCTGCCAGTTTCTTTGGCAATGGCAAGCTGATCCCCTGGGTGTCATAAAAATAATATAAAGATTACATCATGAAATTATAGACAATTTGGAATACTAATTAACTAGACAACTCTCACCAGTAATCATCTTAACATTCACTCCAAGGTTTAGAGCTCTTCTGATTGTTTCAGCACTATCATGCCTCGGTGGATCAAATAGTGGCAACAAGCCAATAAACTGCCACGGGGATCCAGGACTCTCTTTTGTTTTCTCAGGTATTTCCTGCAGAAATAGAAACAAACACAATATGATTACTCTGATTTACTTATCTAAACAACATGAAGGATGCGCAAGTTTAATTTTCTAACCTGTCTTGCAACAGCTAAAGATCGAAGTCCACGTTCAGCAAATTTATCAATAACTGAATGAACTTTTTTCCTGACATCATCTTTGCATTTGCAAAGATCTATAATCTATTTCAGAACATTGAAAGCATATAGGTTAGAAGTTACCTACCTAAAAATTTCAGAACTTGATATTCCAAAATGAGAAAATGTAAGTACCTGCTCAGGTGCACCTTTGCTAGCACGATGCCAGTTTCCATCAGAATCAATGTAGGTTAGAGCAGTTCTCTTGTCTACAGGGTTGAATGGTAGGAAGTGAATCTCTCGGACACCAGCACGTGCCTGGTCAATTATTATCCAAAATGACTAAAGAATTCTTGGACCCAATCCTAAATATAATAGAAGAAAGACATGCAGAAAAAAATAATTTACCTCCTTTGGATCTGCAAGCATTCCTACAATTGCAGCATCAATAGCATCCTGATTTTCAGTCCTTGAAGCCCTTGCTGCATAAAGAATAACATGCTCTTTTTCGACTCCCTTTGTAAATACTTCAATGAGGTTTCTATCAACAGTAAGTTTGTTTAAAGTAAGAGTCCCAGTCTTATCACTGCAGAGAACGTCCATGCCAGCCATTTCCTCAATGGCTGTCATTCTCTTTGTGATAGCCCCTTGTTGAGAAAGCCTGTGGGAACCAATAGCCATGGTGACAGACAACACCGTGGGCATAGCAATTGGGATTCCACCAATCAAGAGAACTAGCATATTGTCAATTCCATCTCTATACTTGCGATGCTGTATCGGGTACATGACTATTAGCTCAACGATTATTCCAACAGCAATTGAGCAAATGCAGAAATTACCAATGGCTGTAAGCACTTTCTGGAAATGCCCAACTTGATTGGTGCTGTCCACTAGGTGGGCAGCTTTCCCAAAGAAGGTGTGAACACCAGTTGCAATAACGACTGCTTCTATTTCACCCTGTTTACATGTTGAGCCGGAAAATACTTCATCTGATGGATTCTTCGTAACAGGAAGAGACTCCCCAGTAAGAGCAGATTGATCAATCTTCAAAGGATCACCCTCTAGAAGACGAGCATCAGCAGGAACTATGTCTCCCAATTTAATAGTGATAATGTCCCCTGGAACTAGAATTGCTGCTTCTTGCTCACTCCATCGGCCATCTCTAAGAACCTATATTATGTTACAAGGACATGATTAAAATAAGACAGATGATTCGACAAACTGTTGGGTTGCTGAATGTATAATTTTCACCTTAGTTTTCGGAGCAAGATTAGCCATGAGAGCAGCTGCAGCGTTACCAGCATTATTTTCTTCAATAAAACTTATGGTGGAGTTGATGACCAACAAGACAATGATACCAACGAAGTCCTGCCAGTCCGGAGGCCTTCCATCACCATTTGCCAGGGCAATAGCCATTATAGCAGCAGCTTCCATGACCCACGACAAAGGGTTCCACATAAAACCCAAGAACTTGAGCACCTTGCTCTCCTGTTTGCAGAGTAGCATACTATGTCATGCATAAATATACAAGCTGAAAATGTACGAACTCATATGCAAGTGGTTTATGGCATGAACCTTTTTCTCCTCTAGTTTGTTTGGTCCAAAGACTTGAAGGCGATTGTTGCCTTCCTCGGTTGACAAGCCTTCCCTCGAACATTTCAGTTGCTCGAAAACTTCCTCAATAGGAATCCGTTCCTGTAAACAATTATCATTTAGCCAAACGATAGAAAATGCACTTACGGAGTATGTTTGTTGATTTTGGTTGTCATCCGTGCATGAACTGCAGATTATTATTGTCTTTAATCTCAAAAAGAATTAAATAAATTTTCAATCGATTGCAGCTGAATAAAGATTTAACTGACCCAAGTTACTCCTACTCGTATGAATAGTTAAAATTTTCGAACTTTTTACTATAGTTAATTTTTGTAGAGAAAATCCAAGAATTCACACCTATGTGAAATTGAAGTTGATCAAAGTGACCGACATGATTAAACAAACCAAATCCAAACACATAGGAGGGAATATCATTTTCTCAATTTGCATTTCAAAAAGCCGTATTAAAGTCAAAAAGCCCATCAATTTTGAAATAACTAATTTTAATAGAACTTTATTTAGGAATAGGCGTAAGATTAGACATAATATGACCCTCTGATACGGCCATTCACACTAGTGAAAACCCTCACCAAAAGCTGTTAAAGAATTAGATACTTCCCCCCCCCCCCGAATATTATATAATAAAAAGGTACTTATTAGCTAATTCCAAAGGAAAAGTCAACTAAAATAATTCAAAAGCGGAAAACTCTACTTGCCCAACGGGAAGCGCATATGTGAAATTAATAATAGCAAAAATTATTTCACACTGACAGAAGTTAGTAAAATTAAAATTTTCACTGACCGTATATTAGATGATACTTTTAAAAATATCCTGATATTAATAACTTGTTTAAAGTTAATGATAAATATATGGTATACAGAGAGTGAAACGATGGAATGTCTATTTATGAGATAGAAATATGGTAGAAAATCTTATCAGAAAGATATATAATATCGAGCTATTTAAATCGAAGAAAAAAAAAGATAGAATTAAGCTTTAAATATCATAAAAAGTAACGGCAAATCGTAACCAAGCGTGTCGCTAAAACATGTTTGGTGTGCACGAAATTCTTGAAAACGGAAGAAATAATATTATTTGACTCGTAAATCTTGACTCTTCATATACAAACAAAGGAAAACAAGGGAAATCATTTTTTTTCACTCTGTTTGGTTAAAATTCATAAAAGTTGAGAAAAAGCACCGTTTGAATCACCCATGATAATGAACCCAAAAAAAAAAAATCACGCATGATGAAATCTTATCAGTTAACCAAAAAGTAATGGAAAGATTCCCCTGTTTCGATTGAAAACGGGAAACTAGATTCGAATATATATATAAAATCGCTTTTCAGTGATAGAGAAAACCAAACAGAAACCAGCATGCATGTATTGGAATTAAAAAGATTTATGTGAAAGAAAAGAGAATACCAGATCAACGGACTCGTTTTTGATCTCCTCAAGACTGATGCCTTTTTCGCCTCCCATCTTCTAAGCTTAGTGGTTGAAGCAGCAGGGACTAATGGAAGAAGGTATTGGAATTGTAAAAAATAAAGGAAACGCCAAAGAAACGCTTAAATACTCACATTCAGAGTAAAATACTAACAAAAAAGTCTAGGAAGAAAAATGAGAGACGTATCCCAGTTTTTTTCTGACCTTTTGGGTATTAGAAACGTAAATGAATGGAGTGTGGGTTAGAGTTGGTGAGTTTATATAGGTGTTAAGTGAGGGAAGAGGAGGCTGCCCCTTGGGAATATATAGTAAGCCGAATGAAAAAAAGGAGAAGAGCACCAAGGAGGGTTGGGCGGTGGGACCCGCATGGGCTGGTCCTTCTTCTTGCCCGCTTTGACCCGCCACGCGCCGCTTCTTTCTCTTTTCTTCACTTCACACATTTGTCTCCCCAATCTCTACGGACTTTTCCTATCCTCTTCTTTTATCTTTCTTTAAATTAAAAGTTACGCATTTTAGTCTCTCTGATATATTAAAATTTGGATCTAACTCTTTTAGTTTAATTTAACATAATTCCTCCATTTCTTTTTTATAATATTAATTTCTAAATCTGTATTGTGTTTTTAATTATTGTAATTAGGATAAAGTAAATTGTTAAATATAATTAAAATATAATATTATAATAAAAAATACATATACTTTGATTTAATATGCAATTTGATACATAAAACTTTTATTATGGTTCAAATATATATATATATATATATATAAAACTTTACTTTTGATTCAATTATACATATTTAAATAAATAAATACATTAATTAATTTATGTATGTAATATGTAACCTTGAAATATTTTATAATGATAATTGTGTAAGTGATTTATAAAAATCAAATCAAATGAAGATCTCACGTATAAAAATACACAAAATCAAATTTCATATATAATCTTATACATTTATCCAAAATTTATATATAATTTTAAAATTTATCCATGATAAAAAAAATTCAATTCATAATTAAAAAGTTTTTAAGATATTTAATATGCAATATAATGTTAGTACAAAGCATGTCCTAAAAGTACCACCCGAAGAAGTGAATAGTGTGAAGCTAGTATTTATGATCGAGGATTTCGTGGTTCAACATGTTTTGCTGATGCACCAAGCCCTTTGACCTTCTTATTATTAAAAAAAAAAAACAAAACAAAACAATATTATTCAAAATAATAAATAATAAACATAAAAAATATATCACTTATTTTCATTATTCAAATATAGTGCTAATAAAAATTTGGTTAAAAGGTTTTAAAAGTTCTTAAGTACTTTTACTTTTTTCCTTTCAATTAAACATTTGAGTATTAAAATTACAATCAATTAAGTCATTTAACAATTAAAGTTAAATGTCAATCGTTATAGAGTAACAACAACTCCTTTTTTTTAGTGTTTTTACCATGTGACATAGTAAGATCGTATGTGCCAAATAGTAAAACTGATATTTTATATTTAAAATCATTAAATAATTATAAAATTATAAATATAAATTATTAATTTTTTAAATTATAAAAATTGCAAAAATTATAAAAATAGTATAATAAAAATTTATATAATTAAGAAAAATAAAAATTGTAAATGTTATGAAAAATGTTTAAAATATAGAAAATTATTAAAACTATTAAAAATGAAAAGTGCAAAAATCATAAAATATAGAAAATTACAAAACATAAAAAATGTTTACAATTTCATATATAGATAGTCCCGATTATACTTGTCTTCTCAACCGATTTATCCACTTTAGTTTACATCTCAAAACACTTCCCCATCATTGACAATGGACAAAGGGATGCAAATTTGGGGAGGTATGTGGTGGATGAGCACAACAGATAACTTCAATGATCAAATAAATATTTTATTATTACATCTCAAACTTTCTCAACTCTCTCAATCTTTTTGTTCTAAATTTATCGATATTCTCACCTTACAAATTATTTTTTAATTATATCATATTTTATTAGTTCGGATTACTTTCTCACAAATGGTTGCCTCTCTAATTCTTTTTGACAACAAGCATGTTTTCGCCGCCCAAGTAGTAATAGTAAGACGAAATTTTAAATTTCGTTATTTTCAATTATGTTAATTTTTTTTTTGATAATTTGAAATAATTTTTTATGTTATAAATAGGTGGATGATCGAATTTTGGAGGAGTTCATACAAAATATGAAAATCATCCGATCCTTCAAATTCGTGACTACTTGTAAGAGGTTGGATTCTTGCATATGTCTCACATGCTCAGGGGTTGCAAACTCGACCCTACACTAATCAGCGTGTTGGTGGAAAGATAGAGGCCCGAAACACACACTTTTCACCTTCCATGTGGTGAGTGTACAATCACACTCGATGTCATAGTGTTACAACTCGATCTACTGATGGACGGGCCAGTCATCACGGGATTAATGATTGTTTTCTGTAAAGTGGACCTCTGCAAAGCAACGTTAGGGAAGGTCCCAAACAGGTTTGATGGTGGTCGAATATCGACCAATTGATTGGAGGATAATTTCAATAAGCTTTCTAAATACCCAAATGAAGAGGTTATATAACAATATGCCCAAGCATTTATCATTAGGTTAATCGAGGCATTTTAATGCCCAATAAATCTCAAATTTTGGTGCATGTAAGGTGGCGACTATATCTAATGGACTCTAATCAATGCAGAAAACTAAGTTAAGGATATGTCATTTTGTCCATGTTATACTGGGAGTTGCGTCACACCACGATACCGAAAATAATGTCAATCAGTGGTTGCCTACTCCTACTGCAATTATGGGCTTGGTGGCGACTACCGTTTCTACGTCCCAAAGTAACCGACCTATACGTGTTCCCTTTGGTGATAAGAAAAACATCATTTATTAATAAACACGTAATTTGTATAGTAAATATTTTTATTTATATGTTTCGACTAATATATCGCTTGTATAGGTGGAACCACGGACCATGTTACGTTAGAATGCCTGAGGAGCTAGAAGATTTTAAGTTGTTGTTAGACCAACGCTCTAAAGCTAAGGTTAGTTACTTATTCTTTCGAACCTATATTAATTACGCAATGATTCGTAAAAAAAATCATACATAACAATATTTACAATTCTATTTTTTAGTTTCAATGGATATCGTATGTCAACACTGAAGTCATATCTTGCATCCCGTTGGAAGTGTTTTTTTAATCGGGAGATGTGGGACGCGAAAGTGTCATTGATAGTGTACGCGACAATGGAAGTGCATAAATTAGACCGGGTGTTGCAATAGTTCGAATTGAAGTAACGAATTCTGCCCCACCGTGAGACATGAAGGAGCTGCATAATGTGGACATGTGAGGAAGAACGACGAGGATTGGGTAGAGACTCACAAGGAGCATATTGAGACTTAGGATAGTAGGATAGAATTCTTACCTATCTACAAACCATTTTTCTCAGCAAACACAATGGCAGATATAGATTACTTGACGTGGTTCAAAGTCACTAACAAACCGTATCTGCTATTTTCGAAGGCGAGGAGTAGGCAAATTTGGTAGAAGATTCAACGACGATCGCCACAGCAATATCATAGGAAGGGACAAGATTGCATGACAGGTTCGTCATCGACTCTAGAAGAAGAAGCAATGCCTATGTCTACGCAATATTCAGGTCAGTTAACTTCACATATTCCTCTTTATTTCACAACCCCATTTTTTTTACAAGCACCACCCTATATACCACCGCTGTACCTGGCCGATTCTTTTGTTCTCGTAGGAAGATATTTCAAGGAACCGACACCCATCTCATTCTTCACCTTTATGCCAATGTCGATGTCGGGCTAGATGTCAGTGCATGCACTGCTATTGATACAGACGCCCATGCAGTAGTTAATGCCAATGTTAATACCCGGGACAATGCTGATGTACCTAAGATTTGGGGCACCTTATGGTTACACGCCGATAGTAGCATAAACACCGTTTGCATCATTGTTTTATTAGGGTGGCTCATTGAGGCAACCACTAGCCGCAAGAGTGTAGGATACACGATAAGAGGCTAGGACGACACAATAGTCAATCATGGAGGACGATGATGACGCTGTCGAAGTCGAAGTCGTACCCTAAAGGGATGTGCTGGGGGGTGAAGGCGATGATGACGCTGACAAGGAAGTCTTTAGGCCCGCACCTCTAGTTGTATGTAGAAATCCTCTAAGTGACCGTCATCCACCGCCTTGCTACACACATTCTCCTTGATGACACAATTGATGTATTTTTTTTTCTAAATAGTGCAATGTAAATATATATATGACTTAAGTAAATAAATGGGGATTTTTTATTCAAATATCACATTTGTCTTCATTATTGTCTAACGCGAGTTATACGTAAGTTAACAAGATATAACAAATTTGGAACACCTAAATAATAGAAGCATTGTAATGAATGTATTATTTAGATAAAAATAATACCATCGACACTGAGGCCCCAATGTACCCTTATACAGAGAATATGTTGCCTTCGTATACCCTGGGTTTTTACAGTACCCGCATAATCGTTGTTGATTGTTTCTCTCCTTAATATCCATATTGTTCCTTATTCTAGTGAAATTTGGGTGACCATTTGAGATACAACATAGGTTCTTCTTTGACGCCAACTCGTTTGACACATTAGACACTGACAACCATATACTCTTATTTGGGATGGGTGGGAATTCAAGACTCCATACACTGTGAATATGTTCTAGTTGGTAAACATCATTGATGTAAGTCATGTACTCAATTCGTACGTTCCCACATGTGGCAATTGTATGTGTGCATAGGAATCGAAGTGCTTGGAATCTCTCACAATCGCAAGTCCCTCCTGTTAGGTTCACACAATAGGATGCCCTTGAATGTCTTGGTCGAGACTAGGGTGCTCCGTGACATGAAAATCGAGGTTCTAATGCGAGTAGGACACTACATACATAGTGTTCACTCTTGATGTGTCTCGTTGAATCTCTTTCATTACGTCATCGCACCAAGTATCACCGCCCACTATCTGTCTAGCATACGTTTGTCACCTTCTTTGCAAACAATGTGGCTTGGCGAAAGTTTTTTTTTTTTACAATCGAGGTTACCGAAAAATGACGTCTCCCTTTTAGTATAGAATTGATGCACTTAGCTAGGTTTGACATCATATGCCCATATTGTATACCCTTGTTGTATGATTGCATCCACTGTTCGAACGGTATATTCATTAGGTATGTCGTATCGAAGGCGTTGATGGTGCCCAGGTTATTCAACATTTCATGGAAACGATGTTGGACGAGCTCATAACCTGTCAATATATGCATACCCGTTAGTGAAAAGAACAAACTTAGTATAGATATTCGATGTACAGCGATTAAATAGTTGGAACTACAAACCCATGTCAATGACTATATCTCATTCAGTTTTTAAAGGCCATTTTTTGTGGTAGTTGGATCCAACAAGTTGTAAGTAGTACCGATGATGGGTGCAATCCCACAGTTATTATGACGCTCAATTGTGAACAATATTCTAGTTCCTATATCTGATATGGCACATATGTCAGGCTACGGGTAGACGTGGCAGCACAATCAACTCAGGAAAAAATCAAGTCATTTGTTGTTTCTCTAAGAGTTATTGTAAATGCTATTGGTAGAATCTTCTGATTACCATCATAAGTAACGAAAATCAACAAATGATCCTAATACCTTCTGCACATCTAGTGTCGTCAATTTGAACCAAAGGCTTGTAGTGCTGAAAAGCTTCTCTGCATTGTTCAAAGGTTCAAAAGATTTAATTGAATACTCTTTTCCCAAGGACAAATCAATCACCGAAGTATGCTGGCTGGATTTCTAGGTCGGTTATGGAACCTGGTACAAACTGATCCAATACCTGACACCATTTCCATAAATAGTTATACGAACTGCCTTACCCGTGATACAACTTATCCATAGCCTTCTATTTTGCAACCCACACTTTTTTGTATGATGAAGTGTATTCGTACTGGCTACGGATGTTCGCAATCAACACCAAGACGAGAATCCTAGGACTTGCTTTCACCATTGATAGAATAATATTTGAGATCATGTCCAAGTTTAGCCTCGAATGGTCTTGACTTGCACTTGTTGTAACATAAGTATGTGGAATGGAATACTTCTTCATTGTCCACAGCCCGATTTTTTTTTGAAAAATGCCATGATTTTTCACTTGCACCTTCCATCTCGTATTGCGCATTTTTCTTTGAATTTCTCAAGATGAGACTTCATGACATAGTAGTTTATGCCATTCTTGAAGTTGTATCACTTCAATGCAGTAAGGAAAGCATATTTATCTAGGTATTTCATCCCAACTTCCAATACTTATACATCATGATATATGGTTGCATGACCAGGTGTTCTATATGGTAGTTGCAGAAAATCCAAACCACCTTCAGCCAATAGGTTGATGTTCGTCATGTGGGGCAGAGGTTCATATGCACTGAATAATGGATCTGAATCTGGAGCATTTTCTAAGGCGTCATCATTAGACCCAGAAGGTTTTGATTCCTTTGGAACTGACTCCGATTCCACAAATAGCGCCACTTCTGAACCATCCATACCACACTGTCGGATTGGCTCAAGGTCTAACTCTTCCTCGTCAACTTCATTTGATGCCACTTCTTCTTCATCTGCATCTTCTTTTTCGGCCACCCATTCTCCTTCTTCCTCATATGTACATTCTTAGTTGGTTGCATCTTTTTCCTTATCTGCGCCTTTATTGTCACCTTTAAGTAAGGGGTTGGACGTACCTTCACCAATCTCAGTCGAAAAGAGTACGCCATCGGTTCTCTTGTAACCCATATGTCTGCTAAAAAATGCACCAGTTTGATGTCTGATATACATCAATGAAACCCCGGTATAATTGCTTCTGCCCCATGACATCGACCTAGTACCAAAGTTTAAATTGAATGCACTGATTGAATGTTGAGCTTGAGTGTCCAAATTAAGGTTATTGTGGTACTAGCCACTGAAGTTTAGATCCATGCCGGAACTTGATGAGTGTTTACCTATAGATGTTTCGGGAACATCGTAGCAACTGCTTTGTAATAGGCCATTCAACCTATGCACAACCGTATAGTAAGACTTTCTGTTTCAGCTTCAGTTTCTGTATTTGTTGCAACGGTGGTCAAAGATGGGCCAGATTCATCAACCTCCCCAAACTCGATGTATAACTCTATTACAGCTTTTCGCTTAAGCAATGCAATGATATGACCATTTCGAGATGGACCACATCAAATAACTCATACCTATAGGGGTCAATGAAAGCCAGATATCTACATTGCAACTTCGAAATTCTTCCCCGGGTCGATCCTCTGACTTTTCTCTTGATTCTATTCTGTAGTTTACACAATTGAACAGTAGGACTGAACACCAGTTCCACAGACTTTGCTCCTACAACCACCACTCCGACCTCTATATTACAAATTTGACACTCTTAGAAAATAATGGATTTCACTTATCGACTCATTTCAATATCGGCCACGAATTTGATGAATGAATGCAAAAATAGTACTGGATTGTCCAAAGTTATGAAAATTATGTCCCTTTTATAAGAAATAATATAGGGAGAAAGGTATATGTGTTTCAAAATCCATTTATGAATACACGCATTCATTGAATTGGTATGATGCAAGTGCAAAGTATTATTATCCACAGCGAGTTTAGAAGTCATATAATTTTATCTCATTCGTGCTTTCCAAGTATTCTACAAAGTTACTTTAACTTTTAGCAGGAAAGAAAAATGTTAGAGAAAGTTCCCCCAATTGGGCATGCTTTCTCTAACATTTTTCTTCAGCCCAAGGTTAAAAGTACTTAATGCTTCGTATTTTTCAACCACTTTAAACATGTTTTGAATATATTCGTCTAGTCCTATATCATGTTTTCGACCATTTGAAATTTTTACTTTGCAATCCAATTTTTCCCTGCGCCTATAAAAGGGGTCTTACACACCAAGCTTCATCGTCCCTCGAACATCTTCTCCCCTACTCTTCATCCTTCCTCTATAAGACATTTCTCGGTCTTAACAATTTCGGTCACTAAAAATATTTCATTAATGTTCGAGATATTCTTGAGTCATCGGTGATGCAATATCACTCTGAGCTGTACAAATTTCATATATCATGTCGAGTGGGGGCCATTACCTTCTTGGGGAACTCAGGTTTCAAGGTGATTTCACTTTGTACAATTAAGGGTGGAACTCTAAGTGGAGGTATCAATCAACAACCGTTACGTGGTCATGAAACAAGGTCTAACAAGGGAGCTAGTTGACGATCGTTATGCGACCACGAGCTCAAACTTTCAGATACCCAAAAATGTTGCCCTATAAATACCATGTAAAAGTTTAAAGGTATAATCATTCGAAAAACCTCTAGGTCTTTCCACTATAATCGGCATAATTTTTTTTCTCCATTTCCAAACAACCGATACTTTCAACCTTCCTTTTTATTTGAAGGCTGGCATCGTTGTGGATGCAAGAGGACTCTTAGGTAGGGAATGACTGTTGGGGTACAGTAAAGGTGATGCTCCTTTCGGGGCGACGATGGTTGTCGTTATTAAACAACCTATTAATAACTACAACCGTTGCCGCTCCAACCCGAGTTTGACCTCTACTATTCTGGAACATCCACTTTCCAATTGAGAGCCCTCTTATATCAACCTCGATGTCAGCCTTCGAATAAGAATGAAAGGATAAAGTTACAGACTGCTTGGAAATAAAGAAAAAAATTACATTGGTTACACTAGAAACTGTATAATTATGAACTCAATCTTATGTATGGTATATATAATGAATCATTTACAGGTATCCAAAAAGCTTAAACTCTTGACCGTGTAATGACCATCACCTGACCCTCAGTTATACTTGAACCCGTGATTGTATCACGACCGTCGACTGGGACTTCCACCTAAACTGTGACCCTTGATCGTAACAAACACTGTCACTCTTAAACGTGATTTCCCCAGGATGGGTTTCTCAAGTGATGGCCCTATCTCACCATGACATATGAAATCTATGTGTTCTGAGGCGTGTTATCATGTCCCCAACCCCTCAAATTTACCTATGAACTATTGAGGTTTCAATCAAAAACCCAAAGCTAATTTAAAAAACTCAAAACCCTAAAATATTAAAACCTTACCTTACTCCTAAAATATTAAAAACTCTAATTCCAACCATAAAAATAAAAAACCCTAACCCTAAGAGAGAGAAAGGGAAAGTGCATGCAACTAGGCATGATTTCTCTTCATTTAACAGGAAAACGCCTCCAGTTGGCTGTGCTTTCTTGCCACATGTACAGAAAGCGTGCCCAACTTGACGCACTTTCCCTATCTCTCCCTATCTCTCTCCTAAAAATGGCCTATTTTCCTAAATTAAAAAAAAGACCCAAACGTTTAATTAAATAATTCAGCATTTAAATCTAATTTAGTCGGTTTATAACTATAAATATCATAAGGATCAATTTTAAGAAAAAAAATTAAACTTTTGTTGTGCCCCAAAACATTGTTTTCTAAACCAATTTTCCAATAATATATAACAAATATTATATCAATTTAATGACATATACAATCCAAAAACATGCATAAGATTAAGAATGTTTCCATCAGTTTAATCAATCAAATAGAGAGAACGAAAAATTCAATAAACAATTTACACCATAGAGATAGCAAAATTTGGCTTTGATACTAATTGTTAGAAAATTCAATTGAGAAAATAAAAATTAGTGAAATTTTAAATTTATTTTATAAAACTAAACCATGTTGTGTTATCTACAACAATAAACTTTACCAAATTATTACTTGTATTTTTGAACGCAACAAGATCCGATTAATTCTTGGCTCTCAACCAAAACGATCATCTCTACTATTTTCGAACCCTCATTTGCTTAGATAGTTAACTCTAATTCCTGAATTGAACACATAATGAAAACTTTAACTTTCCAGTAGGAAAATTCATTTCACTTTCTATGAGAAAAAAATCATAAGTCAAATCTCAAGTTCTCACAAAAATAGAATTTACTAAAAATAAATCTCAGCATTTTTTGGCCAAACAACTATGCTTAATGTTGTGTTAATTAATTTAGCATATAGCCCCTATGTATAGAGAAAATTCCACAAGAGTTATACTAGAACAAAAAGAGGTAAAATCATAATATTTTAATAGAAAACATGGAATCCTACTAGGACTCTATACAATGGGTGGCACACCAATTAAAAATACTAGTATGCCCCCAACCCTAACCACATGTGAGCTTATTGGATCTTTATATTTTAGGTACATTATATGTGATATATAGTCTTAATTTAATTTTAAAACTCATATAATTCTCTAGCCTAATAACTAGTTTTTTATTTCTAAAATATTACTTATTAAATTAATTAAAATAAATTTATTTAATTTTTCAAATAAATTATTTTCTCAACCCAATTTTAATTCTATTAGAATCATGACGACTTTATCATATTAGAATTTATGAGTAAATAAATTTAATTATTTTTTCAGTATAATTGCAATGACTAATTAACCTAATTATCACTTTGAACTCAATTATTTAATTACAATCAATTAAATAATAATTCAAAGAAATTAAATTAATTTATAAGTCATCTCTTGTTTCTTGTGAGAAAATGCATTTATTCCAAATAGTAATACATGTAATCTATTTCACTTTTCGATGCTCTTATTATTCCAACTTATCTCCTTTGGTTGCAATCCGAACAAGGTTGTGTTGAACAAGCGGAGTGACCTATTGAACACACATAATTAGCGCTCAAATAATTTGTAATTAAGTTTTGACTTTTCATCTATTGATTACAATAGTATTTAGTCATTGAGTCAATCTACTAAAAAGACCATGACTGAACTGTCCCTTATAACCATTATGAAAGCAACTTATAACTCTACTCATCTAATGACCTTATCATTAGTGTGTTACTCTCATAGGATATCCTTAATATTTTTGGGTTAAAATTCATTCATCCAATATGATCTTATTTTATTTCATGGTAATCAGTACATCTTCCACTATAAAAAAGATCATTACTAATAAATAGTAATAAAAATCATTTATCCAAGACAAATGACTTGTTGCCAAATTTATTTTTCCATAAACCATGCAATGCCAATGAGATGATATCATTTACCCTTTATCGAGGTATAAATTCCACTATTGTAGAAGAAGTTAAGTCATACATAAGTTATATACCCAACATGCCTCTTTTCAACCCGGATGCCAATGGAACACGAGCTTTCTATATATCAAAGTATATAAGTTACATACACATGGTCTGTCACTTACTCAAGATTTAGGTAAGTCATAACATGAATGTCACAAGTGAATAAATTCGTAAACAGATTCAAGATATACTCAACTTAGATCTTGCTTGATTTATTGTGTGTCCAGACAAGTACACCTGACCACGTGCATGTGTGCGCATAAAATAAACTATTTTATAAAGAAAATTTAAAGTGTGGTTTTGCTAAGCGTACAGGTCAGTTGTTGTTGGAAAAATCCCGGTTTGAAAAGGTTTTCTTTCACAGTAAAAAATTAAAATTTTGAAAACTAACTCGATTTGTAATTTATATAGCAATAAACCTTAACTGAATTCGTACATGTGTTTTTGACTTAGCGGACGTTCATTGTTCCTAACTTTCAACCAAATGATCTTATCCACTATTCTCGTACCACGAACTGCTTAGAATGTGGGCTCAAACCAATTGAATCGAAGCACAGAACTAGAAAAAGTTCTCTCATTTAGAGGTGAAAACAAAAATTCTCTTCTTAATAGAAACTAGTAGAATTGTTATTTCGGAAAAATATATGTAATAGTTGAGAATAAATTCTCTCTATTTTTCGGTAGAATAACAATATTTCAAAGTTGTGTTAATAGCTCTATTAGTGCCATCTATTTATAGGAAGAGAATGTAGAACCCTTATTGAGTTGTAGTGATTTATTTCAAATAGAAAAACAACATTCTACTTAGAATAGGACTAGAGTAGACGACATACCCTAGTATTCCTATTAGGGTTACCGCCCCCTTCATATCCATTAGGGGTTTTTGGGCATCTCTCCCATCGAGTCCAATTATGAATACTTTCTAGGCCTTTTTGACCTGGTACTTTGTAATGTAATCCAATCCGATTCAGTTTTTCTATTTCCCAAAATAAACTTTAATATTCATATATAAAATAATTTTTTATCCCTATTTTACGTTTAGTAACATTTTGACGATTTTCCCTTGGTAAAATTTTAACAATTTTTCCCTTAGTAAATTTTGAGAAAATATGTTCAATATTTTAGAACTCAACATGCTCACTATGACTGAATAATTTATTTTCATTTTTGGGCTTCAAAATAGTCCAAAAATATAAACTCATTCTTCCGATCATTTTTTGATTAATCCATATAAGATTGCAAATTGATAATTTCCATTTTTGGAAACCTACATTCATTTCCAAATGATTCCATTTTTACATTTCAGAGAAAACCATAATCATTCCTAAATGTTTTTCATTTTTTTTTCCTATTCATTCTATTTGTTTCTATTCAAACACGCAGTTCATTTATGGTTTCAGTGAGCTATTTAGTTTAGGCTCTAATGATTTATAATTAAGTTCTAGCTTTTTTGCCTATTAGTTATAAACTCATTTAGTCACGAAGTTATCCCACTATAGTGTCGTGATGGAGCTCTCCCTAACGAAATACCATTACGAAAGTAACTACTCAGTACTCGTCCAATGACCTTGTCGTAAGTGTGTTACGCTCATAGGGTATCCTTGATATCTTTTTGATAATATCCATTCTCCCAATATTATCTTATTTTATCTCATGGTAACCATTACATCTTTCTTCATGAAAAGTTAATCACTACAAAATAATGATCAAGTCATCCATCACAAAAACAGACGATTGGTGGTCACATTTACTTTTCATCAACCATGTAATGTCAATGACAGGATATCATTTACCCATGTTTTGGGCTATAAATTACATTGTTGTGAAGGACACTAAATACTATAGAATTCGTAGACCTAACACACCAACTTTCATTTCCTTATCTATTTGAACTCAGGCTTTTACTTACATCAAAGTGTACAAGTTACACATACATAGTTTGCCATCCACTTAAGATTTAGGTATGCCACACTATGAACGTCACAATTGAATAAATCCATAAATGGATTTAGGATTTGTTCTTCTTGGGTCCTATTTGATGTACTATCAGTCTAGTTCATCACATCTATGTCTCTATCTTTTCAGAGTCATTCGCTTCGATGCCTAAGATAATGCATCTCCCTAATTGGACTTGATAGATGATATATTAGTCTTTTAATTGGTTTTTTCATTTTCAATTAGACTAAAGACATGTTTAGGTTCATCTACTAATACAATTTGTCTTTCTGTACTACGATCCGACCACGTAATACCGCTTAATATCAGTTAAACATTTAGAGAACCAATGAACAACATTTTTTTTCCATTTTGCTTTGCATGCAAAAACCATTTGTGGACAATTTTATACAAAGTATATTAATTTAATTAATGAATTTATTTTTTAACTAATCTATTTGAAAAACTTACAAGTGTATATTGACGAAAATACTACACTTATGGCACCAGATCCAACAATCTCCCGTTTGCTCTAATGAAGTAGATGAGTCATGTTTCACATTTTTGTGCCCCTCCATATGTTTCCTAAATATCTCTCTAGCTATAGGAGTCTTGGCTAAACAAATCCCCAAGTTTTGTCCTCATATTTGATCTTTGACTACGTCCACCATTCAATCAAACACTACCTTCTCCCTTATGTGTTTTGTCCTAATTTAGTTTCTTTGATTTTAGCTATATTTATATTGTTATAGTGCCATAACTTTTCCATATCTCATATTCAACCCTTCATAGTGAAGTTAGTAGTGCAACCTTGCTTCACACTTATTCACACAATTGACCCACTGCCTAGGACAAAAATACAGCCTGATGTTGATTTCCTCAAATTCCAACACGTTTGGAAGTTAGAATTTGTATATCCAATAGAAGTGAGATTTCCTTCAAAATACACAAGCATATAATCCCTCGTTCTTCATAAATACCAGTGTATATACTTAAATGCTTACCAATGCCCTGGTCCTAGGTTCAGTTGATATTAACTTACAAACCCTACTGCAAAACAGATATCTAAGCATGTGCACAACATAGCATACGTGAGACTCCCTACTTCTAAACCATAAGAAACATTTCTCATGTTCTCTTTTTCTTCCACTACCTTAGGATAGTCCTCTAAAGATAGATGAAATCTTGATACGGAGGGTTAATTTCCTTTCTTTGTATTGGTCGTTGCATAAAGCTTCAATATCTTGTCTATATATGAACCCTAAGACAGTGCTATCACTTTGTTCTTTCAATCCCTTAGGATTCGAATACCTAAAACAAAATTAGCTTCTCCCAAGTCCTTCATGCTAAATTGTTGGGTTAACCCCAGTTTAACCAATGACAATGCCCCTACATCATTTACAATAAGTAGAATATTATCGACATATAGAATGAGAAAAACCATATTTCCAACCCCTAAATGTTTATAAACATAAGGTTCATCTACGTTTTGCTCAAAACTAAAATTCTTGATCACTTTATCAAATCTTTGGTTCTATGAGCAGGATGCTTGTAACACACCGTACCCGGGACCATCGCCGGAGTCGGACACGAGGGGTTAACGGGCTTAATCCACTTACTAGCACAGTTCATTTTAAAAATTTCCAGACAGCTGGCTAACTGTGTCACTGTCACCTTAAAAATCATATCTTGAGTTCCACAACTCGAAAATCAGTTTCGTGATTTTTCCCTGAAACTAGACTCGTATATGCATCTACAAGTTTTTTTCTAGAATTTTTGGTTGGGCCAATTAGTACAGTTTATTAGTTAAAGTCTCCCATGTTACAGGGATCTACTACACTGACCTTTGGGCATTACGACTTGGATATCTCCCTGTACAGGGCTTCAATACTGATGCCGTTTGTTTCTACAGAAACTAGACTCGAAAAGGAATCTGTACATATATGGCATGACTTCTAATTATCTCTGGTAAATTTATAATGAATTTCTAAAGTCGGAACAGGGACTCCAGAAACCGTTCTGGCCCTGTCTCACGAAAACTTAAATATCTCTTAACATACAACTCATAGGATCGTTTCGTTTCTTCCATGTGAAAGTAGATTAATCAAGGTTTGATTACATAATTTATTCACTATTTAATTCCATTTCTACTATTTTTAGTGATTTTTCAATCTCACATCACTGCTGCTGTCAGCATCTGTTACTAAAGCAACTATGCCTATTTCATGATTTTTCCTTGATCTAACGATAATTCATCATACATATTACAAATTATGATCATGACTAGCCATGCCAAGGGTTAATCATCACCGAGCATCTCCCTACTACACTATTACCAAATCATGAATTTAACACCGAAAATAATCAGCCATGACATATGGCATAATAATCGAGTAGGCCTCGACTAATACTCAACCAAAACCGAATTACCAAGACTTGTGTCCAAACATCATAGAGCCAAATCCAACCGAACATTATGCCATTTTCGCATGGCTAAAGTTTACATACCCAATTTCAACAAAACATAATAGCCTATACATGCCGAAATGTTCTCCTAGACCAACTAAAAAGCAAATAGCAAAAGTTGCTAGCCGGTGTGATGACTTCGATGACGGTCCCGAATACGCAAAAAGTTGAGTCCAAGAAACCTAAAATAGGTGACAAGCAAACACCGAATGAGTATATAACTCAGTAAGTCATAAGCAATGCACTACCAACCATTAGTAACATTATCACAAGAGGAAACAAAATGGAACGAGGCTAATTACTCCATTCAAACCGAACTATACCATAGTTCCTTAGACCTTTCGATTCAATCTCATACCAAGTTACATATTCACATTCCGTATACTAATCAATAGGAGATTTGAGGCATTTTTATACACCATTTTGTTTTCGTTACAATCATACAACTACATGACCTTTCACTTATTCCACGATAATTCTTATGTACGTGACTTCAATTAAAATTGTCACATAGGTTCAAAACTTACCAAGCTCAACTCCAAATATAAACATAGCGCCTATTAGCCATGAACTCAAGGTACTTACCCGATCCGCTGTCCGTGGTCAACTCAATAATGTCGCACACTCAGTGTCAATAGTGAATCAAAAGCATATAGTGAGTCCGCACACTTAGTGCTATATAATCAACTCGCACACTTAGTGCTATATGATCAAACTCGCACACTTAGTGCTGTACAAATTTTAAACCCGCACACTTAGTGCCATTCTCATGATCACGAATGTTTATACCCGCACACTTAGTGCCGAAATCAACAACTCAATACATCTCACCTCTTTTCTTTTCATTCAATACTCTCATCACCACATACATACATGTATATAAATTTATCATTCCTTTCGGCACAATTACATAGACATTATGTCTATTTAAATCAATACAAAATATATGCTTAGTGACCTACTTTGTGTTGGGTAAAATAGTTCCAAGTCGGCTACTCGATGACCTTCGTCTTTCCCTTGCTTGATTCTCCTTCTTTAACTCCTTGAGCTTAATCAATAAATCAACTAGTTTAACCATCTTGCTAAACATTCATAATTCAATTACACATGCATATGTATGTTTGTATATTCGGCAACCACCCTCACTAATTACCCATTTAGTCGATAATACACATAATTAAAGGTAACATCACGAACGGGCATACTTATGCATATTTATACATATATATATATACACTTCCAAATGGGCATCACAATTAGATTTAACACCACCTTCATACTCAATTAGATGGCGAATGTATGTATATATATACAATGTCAACTATAACATCTTTTAAACACCTAATTTCATCTCATGATCACTTAATCAAATTTTCCTAATCTAGCATATATTTTCACATCTATTTGTATCATCATGTAAATTCACATATAACTACATTTCTTAAGTTCTACATCTTAATGCCCATTATAGCCACTCCCATGGTCTAAATCTAACAATCGACAACACCTACCTTTTCACTATGTTTTGCGAATACTCATTCTCTTCTTAGTCTTAAATTCGCACTTCCAACAAATTAGCTTAACAATTCCAACTTTCATGCTAACATCCCAAGCAACTCAACACATCCATATAACTAACATGTTAATAGCTTCAAGGTATCAACTAAGATTTTTTAAGCTTCTTTGTCAAATCCCAATTCTCCAACAACCCCAAATTCAACCATGGGATAGATAGAATTCAAACTAACAATTAAAACATGCATGAGTCTCATGGACAACATCAAACATACCTTGGTCTAGCAACTACCATGGCTGATTTTCTCAAGCTCTTCCCCCCCTTCTTCTTAGGACATTCGGCCAAGCAAAGAAAATGAAAGGATGGACACTTTTTTTTTTCTTTTCTTTGTTTTAATCATATTCCTTTTTCATTATTTTAGTCTCTCTAACATAACCACTAACTAAACATGTTTGCAACATGTTCCCACTCATAGCATGGCCGGCCATCATGCTTAACTTTTGGGTAAATTGACATGCAAACCCATCATTTTCACATTATGCATTAATAGCTCGCTTTACATTTGCCTAGCACATTTCTAGATTTTCTCACATAAGTCCTATTTGATAAAAATTCACTTACAATTAACAAAATCCAAACATGAAATTTTCACACATGTATATGTACATATAATGAGCATCAACTATAACGGTCAATTATTTTTATGTCTCGGTTTAGTGGTCCCGAAACCACTTTCCTACTGGGGTCAATTTAGGGCTATCACAATTCTCCCCCACTTAAGAAATTTTCGTCCCCGAAAATCTTACCGGTAAATAGGTTTGGGTATCGCTCTTTCATAGAGTTCTCAGGTTCCCAAGTAGCTTCTTCCATTCCGTGTTTGAGCCATAACACTTTCACTAACGGAACCCTTTTGTTTTGCAACTCTTTCACTTCACGAGCTAGGATACGGATCGGTTCTTCTTTATAACTCATATCGGCTTGAATTTCAATCTCGGAGGGGTTTATTACATGCGAAGGATCGGATCGGTAACGTCGAAGCATCGAAACATGAAAAAACGTTATGGATCCTTTCAAGTTTAGGGGGCAAGATCAATCTATACGCAACTGGACCAATTCGTTCGGAGATTTCGTACGGCCCAATGAACCTCGGACTTAGTTTGCCCTTACGGCCAAATCTGAGTATCTTTTTCCAAGGTGAGACCTTAAGAAACACTTTGTCTCCCACCTGATACTCGATATCCTTTCGTTTTAAATCCGCATACGATTTTCGACGATGCGCGGGTCGCCTTCGGACTTTCACGAATTATTTTTACTTCTCTCAAAGATCTTTAATCAAATCCACTCCAAAAATTTTACTTTCACCGAGCTCACCAAAACAATGGCGACGGCATTTTCGAATCGTACAAAGCCTCGTAAGGTGCCATCTTAATACTTGACTGAAAACTATTGTTGTATGCAAATTCAATCAAAGGTAAATACCGCTCCCATGAACCACTAAGCTCGAGGATGCAACATCTCAACATATCCTCAAGTATCTGAATTATCCGCTCAGATTGGCCGTCGGTTTGTGGCTGAAAAGCGGTGCTAAAATGCAACTTGGTACCCAAAGCTTCTTACAATTTCTTCCAAAATCGTGAGGTGAATCTCGGATCTCTATCCGACACAATAGAAATCGGTACTTCGTGTAATCTCACAATCGAGAAACATACAATTCAGCTAGTTTATCCAATGAAAAATCCGACGACGGGGATAAAATGAGCCGACTTAGTCATCTATCAACAACAACCCAAATTGCATCTTTCTTACTTGTCGACAATGGCAACCTGCACACAAAATCCATCGTGACTCGATCCCATTTCCATTCGTATCATGATCGGTGAAGTAAACCCGTAGGCACTTGATGTTCCGCCTTTACTTGCGACATATTAAACATTTCAAACAAAATCGAAAATGTCTCGTTTCATACCATGCCACCAAAACCGACGTCTCGGATCGTTGTACATTTTCGTACTCCCGGGTGAATTGACATTCGGCTACAATGAGCTTCGTTCGAATCATTGAAATGAGTTCGAATTTCTTGGAACACACAACCGACTTCGAACCTCAAACAATCGTCATTATCAATTTGAAACTCGATTCCATATTCGAACACATTCAATTGTCTTGCAACCAACTCATCGTCGACTTTCTCGAGCTTCACGAATTTGATGAATCAATAATGGTTTGGCCTTTAATTGGCTACTAACACATTGTCGGGTAGAAATGCACAAGTGTACATTCATTGCTCGTAAAGCAAACAAAGTGATTTCGCTTAAGGCATCCGCAACCACATTAGCCTTTCCCGGGTGATAATCAATGACTAGCTCATAATCTTTCAACAACTCAAGCCAACGTCTTTGTCGCAGATTTAAGTCTCTTTGAGTCATCAAATATTTGAGACTTTTGTGATCCGAAAATACATGGCACTTCTCACCAAATAAGTAATGTCGCCATATTTTCAAGGCGAATACGATGGCAGCTAATTCGAGATCATGAGTCGGATAATTTTTCTCATGTGGCTTTAATTGTCTCGACGCATAGGCCACAACTCGACCTTCTTGCATCAACACGCAACCTAACCCAAGTAGGGAGGCGTCACTATAGATGACAAACTCTTTGCCTGATTCGAGCTACACTAAAATTGGGGCTTCAGTCAAATAAGTTTTCAGTTGATCAAAACTTTTCTGACATTTTTCTATCCATTCGAACTTAATATCTTTTTGAAGTAGCTTCGTCATGGGTGTGGCTATCATCGAGAAACCTTTTACAAACCATCGGTAGTAACCGGCGAATCCCAAAAAGCTCCGAACCTCAGTAATATTTCTCGGAGGCTTCCAGTTAAGTATGGCTGAAATTTTGTTCGGGTCAACTCTAATACCCGATGTAGATACCACATGGCCCAAGAAGCTAACCTCTCTTAACTAGAACTCACACTTACTGAACTTAGCATATAACTGCTTATCCCGTAAAATTTGTAACACTAATCTCAGGTGCTCAGCATGTTCGGTCTCATCTCTTGAGTAGACCAAGATGTCGTCAATGAACACAATTACGAACCGGTCCAAATACTGTCTGAAGATCCGATTCATCAAATCCATAAATACCGCAGGGGCATTAGTGAGCCCAAACGGCATCACTAAGAATTCGTAATGGCCGTATCTCGTTCTGAAAGCAGTTTTGGGTATATCTGAATCTCGAATCCGCAACTGATAATAACCCGATCTCAAATCTATCAATGAGTCTCTTGTAGCTCTGAATCGCCTAAGGCTGGAGATTACCTGCGCAATTAACAAAGAGGGTGAGTTTACGAAAACTCAGTGTGTAAACCCTACCAGTCAAACAGGAATCAACGATGTAATGCAGTGCAGGCTAGAGCCCTATTCAAGAATAATACGATGCGGGCCTTAGCCCTATATAATGACAGTGTGGGCCTAAGCCTAAAAATAGTAATAGTACAGTGTAGGTATGCAACCCATCCCAATCCAACCAACACACCACCCGTACCAACCAACTCACCGAGTGGGGATTAGATCGACCCACCCAGCCAATACACCAATACTGCAGGAAGGCTGCTAATACTAATGCAACAGAACTGCTAAATATAGTAAACGTGGTGTTCGTCTCGTACTAGGTTGAATTACTATTGCGACACGGCCATCAGTAGGGTAAAACTAACCTGTCTCACGACGGTCTAAACCCAGCTCACGTTCCCTATTGGTGGGTGAACAATCCAACACTTGGTGAATTCTGCTTCACAATGATAGGAAGAGCCGACATCGAAGGATCAAAAAACAACCCTTTAGTTGATCAAACAAATCATCAATACGTGGTAACGGATATTTATTCTTTACTGTCACTTTGTTCAACTGGCGATAGTCGATGCACAACCTCATGGTTCCATCTTTCTTTTTCACAAACAATACTGGTGCACCCTAAGGTGAGAAACTTGGTCGAGCGAAACCTCTATCCGTCAATTCTTGCAACTGAGCTTTCAACTCTTTTAACTCGGTTGGTGCCATTTGATACGGAGCTATCGAAATCGGCGTAGTCCCAGGTACAAGCTCAATGCCAAACTCTACCTCCCGAACAGGTGGTAAACCCGATAATTCTTGGGAAAACGTCGGGTATTCACAAACCACCGCAAGCAGATTCGGTTTCTTTTCTAACTCTTTGTCATCAAGTACATATGCAAGGTATGCTTCGCACCCTTTTCTTACATATTTCTGAGCCAACATTAATGATATTACAGCTGGCAACCCTTTTAAGTCCGTAGACTCAACTCGGATTATCTCGTTATTTGCGTACCTTAAATCAATGGTTTTTCTTTGGCAACTCACCACTGCGTCATATACGGTCAACCAATCCATACCAAGAATAACATCAAATTCATCAAATGGTAAAAGCATCAGATCGGTAGGAAAACAGATTCTCGGATCATTAGAGGGCATCTCTTACACACTTTGTCAACAAGCGATATTGACCCAAAGGATTTGACACTGAATTACAAACTCAAGAGACTCAATAGGCGAGTCTTCATGGATGCTAAAGTCTCACATACATAAGAATGAGTAGAGCGTGGTCGATTAATGCAATTACATTAGTGTCAAAAGAGTGAAAGTACCGGTGATAACATCGGGAGGATGCTTCCTCTCGTGCACGGATGGCATATGCCCTAGCAGAGTCTGGTCTCGGATCGAACAATCAGATCGAGGCCCTCTCGACTACCACCCCTACCTCCTGAAATTCTCTTGTTCTACCTCTAGTGTCATTCCACTAGGTCTTGCACCTTGCATCCTATTCTTCTCATCAAGCTCGTGCAATCTCTAATGAAGTGGTCCTTGAACCGCATCCGTAGAGAGCCCTGTTAGTAGACTTACCCCAATATTCACCTATGTGTCGCCTTCCACATTGGGGCATTCAGGTTTCTCTTGGCGATTATTGCCCACACTAGCTACCAAGTAGCTCTCGAGTCCGTCGATGGTCGTGCTCTAATGGAAATTCCCGCATCGTCCTCGATTTATTAGTGTCCTCCCCGAACTTCTTTACACCGAGAATGGAGCTTTACCCGTCGATCTCTTACGATAGTCTTTAGCTTCAAATTCAGCCTTCTTCTTCTCCTTTCCAAGTTCTTCCGCCTTGCGTGCTCGTTCAACTAGTGTTACGAATTCTTTTATCTCCAAAATACCCACTAGTAGCTTTAAATCTTCATTCAATCCTTCTTCAAATCTTTTGCACATAGCAACTTCATCGGCCACACACTCCTAGCACACCGATCGAGTCTTACGAACTCATGTTCAGATTCAGATCATTGTCATACTGCCTTGCTTGAGTTCCAAGAATTCCTTACGTTTTGATCGATGAACCGTTGACTAATATACTTCTTTCAAATTCGTTTGAAAGAAATCCCAAGTAACTCGTTCGTTTGGGACTATGGAAATCAAAGTCCTCCACCAATAGTAAGTGAGTCTCGCAACAAGGATATAGCACACTTTAGACATTCATCGGTGTGCATGATTCATCAAACACCCGAATGGTGTTATCAAGCCAGAACTCGACCCTTTCGGCATCATCAGTAACTATGGCCTTGAACTCCTCAGCCCCGCGCTTCCTAATCAAGTCTACAGGTGGCTTACTCAGCCTCACAGGATCAGTAACTGATGGCATTACGGGCTCTTGGGGTGGATTATTCAAATTCGGGAATTGTTGGACAGCCAGATTGGTTCGGGCATATTGCGCGACCCACTCATTCATCATGGTGAAGAAGGCTTGTTTAGCCCCCTCACCTTGATTATTCGCAGATGACTGAGGTTCAACAGGCAGCGTCCCTTGTGCAGGAGCAGCCGCTACACTTTCAACGTCATCCGCCAAGGTTCTCTCTACACCGGGATCCATTTACTAATCAAAACAAAAATTTTAACTGTCAGAAGTCATCACACATTTAAACATTAACATTAAGGCATGTATAGCTAGACTCATACGTGCTATGGTAGTCCTAAAACCAACTAAACCATAGCTCTGATACCAATCAAATTGTAACACCACGTACCCGGGACCATCGCCGGAGTCGGACACGAGGGGTTAACGGGCTAGCACAGTTCATTTTAAAAATTTCCAGACAGCTGGCTAACTGTGTCACTATCACCTTAAAAATCATATCTTGAGTTCCACAACTCGAAAATCAGTTTTGTGATTTTTCCCTGAAACTAGACTCGTATATACATCTACAAATTTTTTTCTAGAATTTTTGGTTGGGTCAATTAGTACAGTTTATTAGTTAAAGTCTCCCATGTTATAGGGATCGACTACACTGACCTTTGCCCATTACGACTTGGATATCTCCCTGTACAGGGCTTCAATACTGATGCCGTTTGTTTCTACAGAAACTAGACTCGAAAAGGAATCTGTACATATATGGCATGACTTCAAATTATCTCTTTTCAATTTATAATGAATTTCTAAATTCGGAACAGGGACTCCAGAAACCGTTCTGGCCCTGTCTCACGAAAACTTAAATATCTCTTAACATACAACTCATAGGATCGTTTCGTTTCTTCCATGTGAAATTAGATTAATCAAGGTTTGATTACATAATTTATTCACTATTTAATTCCATTTCTACTATTTTTAGTGATTTTTCAATCTCACATCACTGCTGCTGTCAGCATCTGTTACTAAAGCAACTATGCCTATTTCATGATTTTTCCTTGATCTAACTGATAATTCATCATACATATTACAAATTATGATCATGACTAGCCATGCAAAGGGTTAATCATCACCGAGCATCTCCCTACTACACTATTACCAAATCATGAATTTAACACCGAAAATAATCAGCCATGACATATGGCATAATAATCGAGTAGGCCTCGACTAATACTCAACCAAAACCGAATTACCAAGACTTGTGTCCAAACATCATAGAGCCAAATCCAACCGAACATTATGCCATTTTCGCATGGCTAAAGTTTACATACCCAATTTCAACAAAACATAATAGCCTATACATGCCGAAATGTTCTCCTAGACCAACTAAAAAGCAAATAGCAAAAGTTGCTAGCCGGTGTGATGACTTCGATGACGGTCCCGAATACGCAAAAAGTTGAGTCCAAGAAACCTAAAATAGATGACAAGCAAACACCGAATGAGTATATAACTCAGTAAGTCATAAGCAATGCACTACCAACCATTAGTAACATTATCACAAGAGGAAACAAAATGGAACGAGGCTAATTACTCCATTCAAACCGAACTATACCATAGTTCCTTAGACCTTTCGATTCAATCTCATACCAAGTTACACATTCACATTCCGTATACTAATCAATAGGAGATTTGAGGCATTTTATACACCATTTTGTTTTCGTTATAATCATACAACTACATGACCTTTCACTTATTCCACGATAATTCTTATGTACGTGACTTCAATTAAAATTGTCACATAGGTTCAAAACTTACCAAGCTCAACTCCAAATATAAACATAGCGCCTATTAGCCATGAACTCAAGGTACTTACCCGATCCGCTGTCTGTGGTCAACTCAATAATGTCGCACACTCAGTGTCAATAGTGAATCAAAAGCATATAGTGAGTCCGCACACTTAGTGCTATATAATCAACTCGCACACTTAGTGCTATATGATCAAACTCGCACACTTTGTGCTGTACAAATTTTAAACCCGCACACTTAGTGCCATTCTCATGATCACGAATGTTTATACCCGCACACTTAGTGCTGAAATCAACAACTCAATACATCTCACCTCTTTTCTTTTCATTCAATACTCTCATCACCACATACATACATGTATATAAATTTATCATTCCTTTCGGCACAATTACATAGACATTATGTCTATTTAAATCAATACAAAATATATGCTTAGTGACCTACCTTGTGTTGGGTAAAATAGTTCCAAGTCGGCTACTCGATGACCTTCGTCTTTCCCTTGCTTGATTCTCCTTCTTTAACTCCTTGAGCTTAATCAATAAATCAACTAGTTTAACCATCTTGCTAAACATTCATAATTCAATTACACATGCATATGTATGTTTGTATATTCGCAACCACCCTCACTAATTACCCATTTAGTCGATTATACACATAATTAAAGGTAACATCATTTAACGGGCATACTTATGCATATTTATACATATATATATATACACTTCCAAATGGGCATCACAATTAGATTTAACACCACCTTCATACTCAATTAGATGGCCTAATGTATGTATATATATACAATGTCAACTATAACATCTTTTAAACACCTAATTTCATCTCATGATCACTTAATCAAATTTTCCTAATCTAGCATATATTTTCACATCTATTTGTATCATCATGTAAATTCACATATAACTACATTTCTTAAGTTCTACATCTTAATGCCCATTATAGCCACTCCCATGGTCTAAATCTAACAATCGGCAACACCTACCTTTTCACTATGTTTGCCGAATACTCATTCTCTTCTTAGTCTTAAATTCGGCACTTCCAACAAATTAGCTTAACAATTCCAACTTTCATGCTAACATCCCAAGCAACTCAACACATCCATATAACTAACATGTTAATAGCTTCAAGGTATCAACTAAGATTTTTTTAAGCTTCTTTGTCAAATCCCAATTCTCCAACAACCCCAAATTCAACCATGGGATAGATAGAATTCAAACTAACAATTAAAACATGCATGAGTCTCATGGACAACATCAAACATACCTTGGTCTAGCAACTACCATGGCTGATTTTCTCAAGCTCTTCCCCCCCCTCTTCTTAGGACATTCGGCCAAGCAAAGAAAATGAAAGGATGGACACTTTTTTTTTTCTTTTCTTTGTTTTCATCATATTCCTTTTTCATTATTTTATTCTCTCTAACATAACCACTAACTAAACATGTTTGCAACATGTTCCCACTCATAGCATGGCCGGCCATCATGCTTAACTTTTGGGTAAATTGACATGCAAACCCATCATTTTCACATTATGCATTAATAGCCCACTTTACATTTGCCTAGCACATTTCTAGATTTTCTCACATAAGTCCTATTTGATAAAAATTCACTTACAATTAACAAAATCCAAACATGAAATTTTCACACATGTATATGTATATATAATGAGCATCAACTATAACGGTCAATTATTTTTATGTCTCGGTTTAGTGGTCCCAAAACCACTTTCGGACTAGGGTCAATTTAGGGCTGTCACAATGCTTGTTTAAGTCTATATATGGATCTAAGCAATTTACAAACTTTATACTCGTTTCCTTTAGTTATATATCCGGTGGGTTGCATCATTTAGATTCTTTCTTCAAGATATCCGATCAAAAACACTGTCTTGACATCTATTTGAGATCTTGTAATCAAAAGTCACTACAAAGGATAGTAATATGCGAATTGACTTGAGCATGACAACGAGAGAGAAGGTTTCTTCATAATCGATACTTTTTTCTAAGTATAACATTTGTTACAAGTATAGCCTTATAATTTTCCATTTTTCCATCCGTTTTTCTTTTCCTCCTGTAGATGCACTTACACTCTGTAGGTTTTATCCCTTCTAGTAAGTCTACAAGTTTCCACACTGAGTTGGAATCCCACACTGAGTTGGAATAAATAGAGTCCATCTAAGTTTTCATAGCTATTTCCTAGAGCTTGGAATCAGCACTTTGCATCGTTTGGTCATATGTGGGTGGGTTATCGTTTTCCTATTACGATGAAGCACCCTATGTTGCTAATCATTTGTAGATATATTATTAGGAGTTGGTTCTGGAACCATTTCTGTAAGGTTTTGTATATTTCCCGAAAGCTCCTCAATTACCTCTTTACTCTAAGGTTTGAAGTCATTCATTGAACTTTCTTCAAGAAGAGTAATATGGGTTAAAACTATAACAATTTTCTCTTTCAGATTATTAAAAAAATCACCATTTGTTCCCTTTGGATATCATACAAACATGCACAACTCTGCTCGTGAGTCCAACTTCCTTACATCTTTATCCAATACGTGGGGCGACCATCCCCAAATCCTAAAACGATTAAGATTCGACTTCCTGCCATGCAACAATTAGAATGGGGTTTTCAATGTTGCCTTAGTTGGCACATCATTCAGAATATAGCAAGTCATTTGTACAGCGTATCCCCAAAAATAGATTGGCAACATTGAATAACTTAACATCGAACGTATCATTACTAACAAGGTTTGATTTCTTCTCTCTGCCACGCCATTCTGTTGTAGAGTGCCCTGCGCGGTTAATTAGGACAAAATCTCATTCTCTATGAGGTACCCTAAAAACTCATCAAATAAATTTCGACTAGATTGAAGTGCCTTGATGGGTAAACCTAGTTGTTTCTCCACTTCCACACAAGACTCTTTGAATTTATCAAAGGTTTAACTTTTGCGGTGCATCAAGTATACATACCCAGATTTGGAATAGTCATCAATAACGGTTACATAGTACTCCTAACCACCTCTTGCACTAATGCTTATGTGGCCCCTATGTTAGTGCACACAAGTTTTAGGGGTTTTTTGACCCTCGTTCCTTTCACAAACCAGACTAGTAGATTACAACCTAACCTTGTAGGAAAACTCGTGTTCAATTTAACAAGGAATTTAAATATAAATATGATTATAGCTGAGATGGGATTCTGATTTCTAAAATATGGGTCCAAGGCTAGCACAAGGTTACATCATAGGTAAACATACATGATTGAGAGAAGTATGTATGAGTTGGCACCGTGTGTCCACCAAGGATACTGTGTGTGTTATATTAGTGTCTATGTGGAACTCACTATGTTCAATTGAACTTACTCTATTACTTTTCTTTCTCAGGCATTTGATTGGTAGAAGAAGATCAATAGAAAGGGACTATACTAGAGTTGCATTTGTGAGTGAGCTAATTGTTTATTTTTGTATCATTAATGACTGTTGGTGAATGGCATATACATACATTTTGTAATTAACTTTTGCTTTTACTTCCTAGTTTTATTATTTTACCTTGAAAGGAGAATTTACCCCTTATTATAAATGCGTACGCCAAGCTTCCTTGATTTGCAGTTTATGAACTCCTTTATATGTATTCACCACTAATGGTAGCGGATGATTTATAGGATGTCTTTTATAACTCCTATTATTTTCTCCTTTAAATATGCGTACCAAATTTAAAGAAAGAATTATGGTTTGTAACAAAAGTGGGGAATCTTCATAACTTTTTCCTCAAAGATTTAAGTCAAACCAATGAATTTTGAATCTGTCAGTAAAGCCCCAGTTCGTTGGGTGATATGTCTAGTTGAATGATGTATGCCAAGTCTTCCTAATGGGCTAAGAGGTATTACAATATTCGTCATTTATATTTGTAATTTTTTGAACATATTGGTTTAAATAAAATTCCATTATATATTAATATCATTTGTATATGTCCTCAATGATTTTTGCATGCAAAGTGAAATGTAAGCAAATGTTGGCTCATTGATTATATAATGTTTAACTAATACTAAGTTGCATTATGTGGTCGGATCATAATGTAGGAAGACAACTAATATTAGTACATAATCTAAATAGTCTACAATCTAATCAAAATTGAACAAATCGATTAAAAGACTATTATGCTATCTATCAACTCCAATTGGGGAGATGTCTTGTTTTAGGCATCGGAGTGGATGAGACCTAGAAGATAGAGACATAGATGCAATTGTCTTGATTGAAAATACATCGAACATGATCCAAGTTGAATTTATCCTAGACTTGTTTATGGATTTTTTCACTTGTAATATTCATAGTGTGACATACCTTAATCTTGAATGGATGATGGACTATGAATGCGTGACTCATGTAGTTTAATGTAAATGAAAGCTTCAGCTCAAATAGATAAGGAACCAAAAGTTGGTGTGTTAGGTATACGACTTCTACATGATGTAGATCATTCCAAAAAAATAGAAATCATCGTCCGATAAAGGGTAAAAGATATCCTCTCATTCGTATTACATGATTGATGAAAGAGGAACATAGCAATAGGTCATTTTTCATATGATAAATTATTTAATCACTATATATTAGTAATTTACTTTTTATCTGCCATGAACTACACTATTATTTACATCCTTTTTACATATAACTTTAGCTTGTTTAATAGTTAAATCAAAACATCTTAGTATATATTTAGGTTTTCATGCTTAAATTAGTCTTTTTAGTAGTTTTTATTACATCTAAGATATCTAAATAAGGCTACATGGTCTTATAGGACAAATTCGAAGGTAAAGATGCATATATGAGCTAAAATTTATGCCTATTTCGCGACATTGAGAGACTGATGTTTCAACATCGAAGACGAAACCCAAAAATAAGTCCTGGAGCGAAACTGCCTTCAATGTCATAATACACTCCTTGTCGTGTCACGAAAAACCCCCTACGTTGCAACACCACAGGCTCATGTTGCAATATAGCCCTGCGTAACCCAAAAAGTCTTGCATGTGATAATTACGTTTTGAAGAGAAATTAGGTGTATTTTCTCTAGTCGAACTTTAATGACTTCCAGGATAATTTAGGCTCTTTAATATTTTGAGTTTAGCCTATGTAAAGGTCATTGTAATCAGTTTAAACACACAATTTAGGGAGACAAAAATTATTATTAGGTTTTGATTTTGTTCTTAGTTTTTAATTAGTTTATTTTATGTTCTTGTAATCGGAAAATCCTATTCCGAAGTGAAACTTTTGCGAAGGGAGATTGTTTCGGAGCCACTTTTTCATCAATAAATCCATGAACATTTATTTTCCTTTATTCTATTCTTTATATCTTTTTCTTTAACATTATTTAATTGAATATTTGTGTAAAGATTAGAATCAATTTATACTTTATATATATCTCCTATGTTTCAACTGTTCTAATCTTATTAATTGATTGATTGGTAGAGTTCATTTAGATTGGTTAAATCTAATTGAGTGTTATTAAACCCTAGGACCCTAAGAAGTCATCTAGGTAGGAATTAACCTGGAATCGGTATTACCTACCATGCATCACTTAACAGATCAGTGGTTAGGGAAGAAAGAACTTAAACCCTAAGCTTGACGACCCTAGGAAGTCATTTAGGTGGGAATTAACCCGAAATTGGTATTGCCTATCCGTGGAAACCTTACCCTACCCCAGTCTGTATTGTATCATCTAGAGGTGAGTAGTCTTGTTGTCTAGTTAAGTTAGTAGAAGGCTAAAAAGCCCTACAAGGTAAATTAGAAATAAACCATTTAGAACCCTACATCAATAATTAATTAAGTAAAACAATTGGATCTAGGCTAAAGGAACTTGCATAGTCAAAATAAGGAGTAGGAAAAGCCAATACATGAACCTATGAATAGATTTAAGTTTAGTTAAATTTATTTAGTTTATTATTAGTATTATCATCTTGCTTCTTAATTAACACTTCTATTCATGACTCAAGTAGATTAGTAACTATTTTTTTTTGTAATTGGCTTAATAGCAGTTTTCCCTAAATTGTAATCCCTTGGGTATGATCCTCAGAATACTTACCAAGTGTTTTGTTGTAAATAAACTATATTACAACCTGACCCGTATACTTACGAAAATTGCCTCAATTTTGTATATTTTGTAGCAATATACACCGTATACTAGTTGATATTCCACCTTTGTGGCAAAACCTGGGCATGTCTATGAGGCATTATCTAAAATAGTTCTCGATAGTATAATTGTTTAATGATTCCACCATAGTGATCTTCCATGTCAGGGAACCTTGTGTATTTGGAATATTGGTGGTCTAAGTGTCCGCCAAACATGAAATTTCTTAGGTCCTATATTGAAGTCATCTAAGATTCTATTGCTTGAATTAAAATGTTGTATTCTTCTAAGCAAGTATGTTGTCTGGATTCATTTGAAGATACAATGTAATTGGTGTTTTGATAATCGCTGGGTACTGTAAAGGAATCTGTCAAGAGTAGTATCCATTGAGTTTCATTCTAGGAAGCATATCCAACTACTATATGTAAAGAAATTGTGTAATAGGATTCGAAATATGGTGTGAAGTCTGAGATTCACTAGTTAGGTGAAATTTGTATAAGACGATTAAGTGTAGAGATTGACATATGGTTATCTGTCAACTAGGAATCAGAAAAGTATCTGCAAAGGTCTGAAAGGAAATCCAAAATCCTTGAGTCAAGAAATTCTACAACAACACTTAAAGGTAATAATGAATGAGGCTTACTACATTCCTGCGAACTGATATGCGTCTTTTCGTAAGCTGGTTTTCAGAACTGAACTAGTGCATTGGGAAGGACCAAGCTAGGGATGCGCCATGGTGGTGGATCGAGGCCAATGTTATGCATATAGAGGGACACTGTAATGGCCTAAATTCAAAGTTATCGGAACAATGGTTTCGTAACCATAGATCCGATTTAAAGAGAAATTTATTTCAATATTTTTGCTTGAAAGTTGATATGATAGGAAAATCGTATGAAAATATTGATAGGAAAATTTTATCGATTTAGTGATTAGTTAGAAAAAAAAATTATTGAAGAAATTGGGTAAAATAAGGTATCGGGACCTCTATCTCGTAAAACCGAGTCAAAAATAATTTTATAAATATTTATGAAATGTTATTAATGTGATATTAAAATTTCGTTAGGAAATTTTAATGTTTGGGTAGTCAATTAAATGAAAAGGACTAAATTGTAATAGGTGTAAAAGTTGCTAGAGTGATTAAATAGCTTAAGAGTCTAATGAGAAAAGATTTAAAAGGCAATTAGACCCAAAAGTTATTTGGGCTGGACGGCAAGGATATGAAATCAGCAGAAAAATTGATAAATTAAGGGTAAAATTGGAATATTACAAAATTAACTAAATAAAACTAGGACTAAATAGGAAATATCTAGATTTCTCTTCATTTCTCTTCAATTCCAGCAGCTAAAAATGCCATAGGAGGTTTCTCTAAGCTGGTATTTCATAATTTTTGCACCAAGTGAGTTAATCCTTGCCTTTTTCTTGTATTTTTTTTTTGTTTCTATGACTTTTACAACTAGGTCCTACTATTAAATTCATTAGTTTTTGATTTCATGGATGAAATTGAAAGTCACCATGGTTGAGTGCTGTAAGTTTATGATGAAATAGAATGAAATTAAAGCTTTAATTTGTTTATGAGATGATTTTATTAGGCAATTTCAATGGAAATTGATTTTTAGGACCTAATTGTGAAAATATTTGAAATTAAAGTCTATTGCTGAAATTCTGATTCCTAAAGATTGTAAACTAGTTTAAGGTGATAGAATAAAATGTTAATTGAGAAAAATCAGCTCAATTGAGAGGCTAATTGAGTAGGGACGAAATTATCATTTATTAAAAGCTTAGGGGAAAAATGGTAATAAACAGCTTGCACTAAAACAGTTTGGACAGCAGCAGTAGACTAACTTTGAAAAATCACCAAACATTGTAGGAATCGAATTATAAGATGAAAAAAATATGGAATTAAAGCTTATTGAGTCTAGTTTCTCATAGAAGAAATATTGTAAGCAATGGATTTGTAAATTTTGAGATATAATGAATTTTGTGAGACAAGGTCAGAATGAATTCGGGTTCCCGTGTTCTGACTTTGAAAAATTATAAAAAAATTGAATAAAAATAATTATGGACTTAAATTTATATGTATAGAATTATGAATGAGTCTATTTTTAATAGAAACAAACTAGAACATCATTTGAATTCTGTATAAAGAGATAATTTATTTTTAGTGAAGAAGGGTCAGAACTGTTAGACAACAGAATAGGGGTGACTTTGAAGAATAAACTGTACTGATTGGCTAAACCAAAAATTCTGAAAATTTTATGGTAAACATATATATGAGTCTAGTTTCAGGGAAAATTAACATATCTTAATTTGGAGCTCCGTAGCTCAAGTTATAAATAATTTAGTGACTATGACTCAAGTAGACAGCTTTGAATGAACTATAAATAATAGTTGAATTATAGAGAATGTTGCATATGAACATGAAATGTATTAAATTGATAATTAAATTTATTTATTTAGATCCAGAAGATTCAAATGAGAAGCTAGATCGAGGAAAGGAAAAAGTTCGGGATTAGTAGATTTTTACTGTTTACAAACAAGTATCAAGGTAAGTTCGTGTAACTTGAATTATATTCTTAAATTGCTTGAGATTGTATGTTATTGATGTAAATATGATTTGAATGTTCATTGTATGAGAATTAATGAAACATTGATATATTTGATAAAATGGGAAGAAATCCCGTTTGAATGAAAGGAAAATTCGATGGATCTCGAAAAGGAATTGACGGTAAAATGGATCTAGCAGGACGGGTGATCCTATCCTGATATAGCCCTCCGAAGAATATGTGTAAAATGGATTTAGCCGGACGGGTAATCCGAATTAGGGTCTGAATTTAGCTCGATGGTAATTGATTCAAGCTCATTAGAGTTATTGACGTTGCGGGATTTAGCCTGACCGGTAATCCCGACAATACTCTATGAGTTTATATTGCGTGATTTAGCTTTGAACGGTAATCCCTTTGCAAGGTTGAGGTTCACGAGTGTGCTCTCTGAAATGGATATGTGCGCACATGAATATGAATTGACGGACCTGGAATTGTACACTAAAAGTGTACCTCTGAAAATCCATCGAAAATTCCAAGAAATTCAACAGGATAAATATGGAAAAATAACAAGGAAATGGAAATCATGGTATTGACAAGCTCATCAATCATGGTATATATATTATTGATACATGGAAATTATTGTACTAACTTGAATGTTGAGTTTGTGCATGTTAGGGTAATAATGCATTGAATGGATATATGAATGTTTATTATATTGTATTGAAAATATTAGGTAAGTATAATTCTTGTTACATGAGCTTACTAAGCACAAAGTGCTTACCCCGTTTCCTTTTTCCCTATTTTGTAGTGTTAAGAGCTCGGAGGTCGGATTTGGTGGAGACACATCACTTTATCAACCTCGGGATTTCGGTATATAAAGAAACTTTATTTTGGAAATCAATGGCATGTATAAGCTAACAAAATAAATGTTAACGTGAAATGAATGTAAAGTTAGCCATTAGTATGGTTAACAAACACAGTTATAGATATGTGATGACGTTATCTTATATAAATGCATGAATCATCATGAAAATATGTTGAATTGATTTGGTTGATGTGGATTGGTCTCGATTTAATATTACAGGAAGGTTAGATATTTATAAAAGGGCTATATTGAATATAAAAAAATTTAATTAAGTAAACTCCGGTAATGCCTCGTACCCTATTAAGCAATGAATACGGGTAAGGGTATTCCGCAATGAATCTGGTAGGGTATTACATTTATTGGTATCGAGCTACAGTTTAGCCGGTTCTAGGACCGATGTAGCAAATACTGGGATTAGCTATACATGCCATTTAAATTATTATTGATAGTGTGATATCTCCTAACCATTTAAAATGTGTTTTTCTTAAAGTAATGTCATCCGACCGAGCTCAATCTGAGGAAGCTGGGAGTCATGCTCGGCTTCAAAGACAAAGAGAAGAAACTAGCAGAGAAGGCCCGAGACAGAGGGTCGAGGGAGGAGGCAAAACAGACCTTCTTTCAAATGATGAATGAATGGTTTAATCAATACTTAAGAATTAACCTCAGAGTGCGACAAGTTCAAGCTCCCCTCTTGCTCCTCCACGGTTTCCGAGATCCCACAAGGTGCAGTCTTGAATCGAATCAAAAAGGAAAGCTCCAAGAGATAAAATTCGAAAATATGGGTAGAAGAATTTGAGCAGATTGATGATGATTCGAACGGCTGAATTCGGTTAGAAAACACTACTCGGGTTCGGAAGAATTATCTTGTACACCGAAGAATGTCCGAAATGTGCCGTCTCTTCGCTAAAAGATACTGACTTGCCATTGGTGGAATACTAAAGCTTCAGTTGTTCGAAAGAAGAAATTACATGGGAATTCTTTCGCATCGAGTTCAAAAAAAATATATCACCAGAGGTTCCTTGACCGAAAAGAAAAGAATTTTTGAGTGAAACAGAGCAATAGATCGAGATCTGAATATAAAAGAGAATTTGTTCGATTGAGTAAATATGCTCGAGAATGGGTACAATCGGTGAAATGTGCAAACGATTCAAGAAGGGTTGAATGAAGACATTAAGTTCTTGATCGAAATTCTTGAAATTCGAGAGTTTGCTACATTGGCAGAGAGAGCTTATAAAGCAGAAGAATTGAGCAAAGAAAAGAAACAGGCTGAGAGGGAAGCTCGAATTTTTAGTAAAAGACCGATGGGAAAATCCCAGTTTTCTGCTTCAAAGAAATTGAAGAAATATCAGGATCGTTCTACTTCAGCCATTGGGTATTCGGGCAAAGAGCGAGGTTCTCAACACACTAATCCAAGGCCCTCTACTCCATCAGTGACCAGTGTTGGCAGTGTTGGCACTCCTAAACCGATATGCCAGTACTGTAATAAAGCTCATTTTGGTGAATGCCGATTTAAGAGTGGGGCTTGTTACCGATGTGGTTCTTTTGACCATTTCCTCAGAGATTGTCCAGAAAGGGTTGAAAAAGAAGTTGAACATATATCGCCGAGTAATCTAGTTTGAAGGGCGGACCACCTCGACCATCCAGTAATGTCGGTGGTAGTCGAGGAGCTACAAAAGATACTATAGGTAGGCACGAGGTACGAGCACTGCTAGGACATATGCCATTCGTGCTGAGAAGATGCTTCAAAGACCGATGTTATTCTTGGTACATTTTCTTTACTTGATCTTGATATTCTCGCATTGATTGATCATGGTTCTACGCATTCATATATATGTGTTAAACTTGCAATTGTTAAAAATTTATCTGTTGAACCTACTGAATTTGTGGTTAAAATCTCGAACCCCCAGGCTATCGTGTTAGTGGATAAAATTTGTAAAATTGTCCACTAATGGTAAGAGGTTATTGTTTCCCAGCTGATTTGATGTTACTGCCATTTGATGAATTTGACGTGATATTGGGTATGGATTGGTTAACCCAGCATGATGCGGTAGTAAATTGTAAATAAAAATATATTGTGCTAAAATGTCAGAATGGTAAGTTTCTCCGGGTTAAATCGATCGACGGAGGGTTATCGATATGATTTGATAATGGGCGCACAGAGGTATGTCAAGAAGGGGTATGATGCTTACTTGGCTTATGTACTCGACACCAAGGTATCTCGAGTCAAAGATACAGCAGATTCGATGGTATGTGAATTTTTCGATGTGTTTCGGAAGAATTACCAGATTGCCACTAGAAAGAGAAGTGGAATTTTCTATAGATTTGATTCCGAACTACTCCGATCTCCATAGCTCGCATCGGATGGCTCTTATAGAATTAAAAGAGTTAAAGACACGATTGCAAGAGCTTGTTGATGGGGGTTTTGTCCGACCGAGTCATTCACCTTGGGGTGCTCGGTTCTGTTTGTGAAAAAGAAAGATGGGTCTTTGAGATTGTGTATCGACTACCGGCAGCTTAATAAAGTAACCATAAAGAATAAGTACCCGTTACCCCGGATTGATGATTTATTTGATCAGCTGAAAGGTGCTACTATGTTTTCAAAGATTGATCTTCGATCAGGTTATTATCAGTTACGGGTAAAGGAGTCAGATGTGCCAAAAACAGCCTTTAGAACCAGGTACGGGCATTATGAGTTTCTAGTTATGCCGTTTGGGCTAACTAATGCACCTGCAGTATTCATGGATTTGATGAACCGGATATTCAAACCGTACTTAGACAGATTTGTAGTAGTATTCATTGATGATATTTTGGTTTATTCTCGGGATGAAGAAGAACATGCAGAACATTTGAGAATTGTGTTGCAAATTCTACGAGAGAAGCAGTTGTATGCTAAATTCAGTAAATGTGAATTTTGGCTTCGAGAAGTGGGTTTTCTTAGACACATTATATCTGCCGAAGGCATCAGGGTAGATCCAAGTAAAATCTCAGCTATCGTCAATTGGAGTCCACCGAAGAATGTATCTGAAGTTAGAAGTTTCTTGGGTTTAGCTGGTTATTATCGGAGATTTGTACAGGGATTCTCTATGATAGCTTCTCCAATGACTCGATTATTGCAGAAAGATGTAAAGTTCGAGTGGACTGATGAATGTCAACAAAGTTTCAACCGATTGAAAGACCTATTAACGAAAGCACCTGTATTAGTGCAGCCTGAACCGGGTAAGGAATTTGTTATTTACAGTGATGCCTCATTAAATGGTTTAGGTTGTGTTTTGATGCAAGAAGGTAAAGTAATAGCCTATACTTCAAGGCAACTTAAACCACATGAAAGAAATTACCCAAGACATGATCTTGAATTAGTCGCTATTGTATTTTTATACCAAGATATGGCGGCATTACTTGTACGGTGAGAAATGTTATATTTATCTTGATCATAAAAGCTTGAAA
Source organism: Gossypium arboreum (assembly GCF_025698485.1). Lineage (NCBI taxonomy): Eukaryota > Viridiplantae > Streptophyta > Magnoliopsida > Malvales > Malvaceae > Gossypium > Gossypium arboreum. The sequence goes on along the minus strand of NC_069075.1, from coordinate 91,085,720 downwards.
TATTTGATGACACAGAAAGATTTGAATTTGAGACAGCGCAGGTGGCTTGAACTGATAAAGGACTATGATTTGATTATTGATTACCATCCGGGTAAGGCTAATGTTGTAGCTGATGCTTTGAGCCGGAAATCTCTGTTTGCTTTACGAGCTATGAATACCCGATTATCATTGACTGATGATGGTTCAATCCTAGCTGAATTGAGAGCTAAACCGACATTTTTACAGCAAATATGTGAAGCTCAGAAGAATGATGAGAAGTTACAGGTTAAACGGGCACAATGTGAGTCAGGTAATGATTCTGAATTTCAGATTGGTTCTGATGATTGTTTATTATTCAGAGGTAGGGTATGTGTACCTCGAATTGAGCTCATCTGAAGATTCTACGCGAGGCCCACAGTAGTACTATGTCCGTACATCCAGGAGTAATAAAATGTATAATGATCTGAAAAAGATGTACTGGTGGTCGGGAATGAAACGTGATATCTCTGAGTTTGTATCAAGGTGTTTAATACGTCAACAAGTTAAAGCTGAACATCAGGTACCTTCTGGGTTACTTCAGCCAATTACAATGGAAATGGGAAATAATCACTATGGATTTTGTATCGGGGCTACCTTTGTCCCCGAGGAAAAAAGATGCTATTTGGGTGATTGTTGATCGATTAACAAAGTCAGCTCACTTTATTCCGGTACGTATGGACTATTCTTTAGATAAACTAGCTGAACTGTACATATCTGAGATTGTCAGGTTACATGGAGTGCCTGTCTCCATTATATCAGATAGAGATCCCCAATTTACGTCTCGTTTCTGGGACAAATTGCAAGAAGCCTTGGGTACTCAGTTGTATTTCAGCACTGCATTTCATCCTCAGATGATGGTCAATCGGCGTGTAATTCAAGTATTGTAAGATATGCTCCGATGTTGTATACTAGAGTTTGAAGGTAATTGAGAGAGGTATCTACCTTTGATTGAATTTGCTTACAATAACAGTTATCAGTCTAGTATTAAAATGGCTCCGTATGAAGCTTTGTATGGTAGAAAATGTAGAACACCGTTATATTGGACAGAGCTCAGTGAAAGGAAGGTACATGGGGTTCATTTGATCCGGGAAACAGAAGAAAAAGTAAAGGTTATTCGAGATAGTCTAAAAGCAGCTTCCGATCGTCAAAAATCATATGCCGACCTTAAGCGAAAAGAGATTGAATTTCAAGTCGGTGACAAGGTATTTCTGAAAGTGTCTCCTTGGAAGAAAGTTCTTCGATTCGGTCGAAAGGGTAAATTGAGTCCAAGATTTATCGGCCCTATGAAATCATAGAAAGAATTGGACCGTCGCTTATCGATTGGCATTACCACGGAACTTGATAGAATCCATAATGTTTTTCATGTATCTATGTTACGACGATATCGATCAGATCCTTCACATGTTATTTCTCCGATAGAAGTAGAGATTCAACCGGATATGACTTACAGTGAAGAACCGGTCAAGATATTGGCATGGGAGACAAAAGAGCTTAGAAATAAAAAGATAAATTTGGTGAAAGTATTGTGGCAAAAGCACGGGATTGAGGAAGAAACATGGGAACCGGAGGAGGCAATGAGGAAACAATACCCAAACCTCTTTACTGGTAAGATTTTCGAGGACGAAAATCCTTAAAAGGGGGGGAGAGTTGTAATGGCCTAAATTCAAGGTTATCGGAACAATGGTTTCGTAACCATAGATCCGATTTAAAAAGAAATTTATTTCAATATTTTTGCTTGAAAATTGATATGATAGGAAAATCGTATGAAAATATTGATAGGAAAATTTTATCGATTTAGTGATTAGTTAGAAAAAAAATTATTGAAGAAATTGGGTAAAATAAGGTATCGGGACCTCTATCTCGTAAAACCGAGTCGAAAATAATTTTATAAATATTTATGAAATGTTATTAATGTGGTATTAAAATTTCGTTAGGAAATTTTAATGTTTGGGTAGTCAATTAAATGAAAAGGACTAAATTGTAATAGGTGTAAAAGTTGCTAGAGTGATTAAATAGCTTAAGAGCCTAATGAGAAGATTTAAAAGGCAATTAGATCCAAAAGTTATTTGGGCTGGACGGCAAGGGTATGAAATCAGCATAAAAATTGATAAATTAAGGGTAAAATTGGAATATTGCAAAATTAACTAAATAAAACTAGGACTAAATAGGAAATATCTAGATTTCTCTTCATTTCTCTTCAATTCTAGCAGCTAAAAACGCCATAGGAGGGTTCTCTAAGCTGGTATTTCATAATTTTTGCACCAAGTGAGTTAATCCTTGCCTTTTTCTTGTATTTTTTTTGTTTCTAAGACTTTTACACCTAGGTCCTACTATTAAATTCATTAGTTTTTGATTTCATGGATGAAATTGAAAGTCACCATGGTTGAGTGATGTAATTTTATGATGAAATAGAATGAAATTAAAGCTTTAATTTGTTTATGAGATGATTTTATTAGGCAATTTCAATGGAAATTGATTTTTAGGACCTAATTGTGAAAATGTTTGGAATTAAAGTCTATTGCAGAAATTCTGATTCCTAAAGGTTGTAAACTAGTTTAAGGTGATAGAATAAAATGTTAATTGAAAAAAATCAGCTCAATTGAGAGGCTAATTGAGTAGGGACGAAATTATCATTTATTAAAAGCTTAGGGGAAAAATGGTAATAAACAGCTTGCACTAAAACAGTTTGGACAGCTGCAGTAGACTAATTTTGAAAAATCACCACAAATTGTAGGAATCGAATTAGAAGATGAAAAAAATATGGAATTAAAGCTTATTGAGTCTAGTTTCTCATAGAAGAAATATTGTAAGCAATGGATTTGTAAATTTTGAGATATAATTAATTTTGTGAGACAAGGTCAGAATGAATTTTGGTTCCCCTGTCCTGATTTTGAAAAATTATAAAAATTGAATAAAAGTAATTAGGGACTTAAATTTATATGTATAGAATTCTGAATGAGTATATTTTTAATATAAACAAACAAGAACATCATTTTAATTCTGTATAAAGAGATAATTTATTTTTAGTGAAGAAGGGTCAGAACTGTTAGACAACAGAACAGGGGTGACTTTGAAGAATAAACTGTACTTATTGGCTAAACAAAAAATTCTGAAAATTTTATGGTAAAAATATATATGAGTCTAGTTTCAAGGAAAATTAACGGATCTTAATTTGGAGTTCTGTATCTCAAGTTATAAATAATTTAGTGACTATGACTCAAGTAGACAGCTTTGAATGAACTATAAATAATAGTTGAATTATAGAGAATGTTGCATATGAACATGAAATGTATTAAATTGATAATTAAATTTATTTATTTAGATCCAGAAGATTCAAATACGAAGCTAGATCGAGGAAAGGAAAAAGTTCGGGATTAGTAGATTTTTACTGTTTACAAACAAGTATCAAGTTAAGTTCGTGTAACTTGAATTATATTCTTAAATTGCTTGAAATTGTATGTTATTGATGTAAATATGATTTGAATGTTCATTGTATGAGAATTAATGAAACATTGATATATTTGATAAAAATGGGAAGAAATCCCGTTTGAATGAAAGGAAAATTCGATGGATCTCTGAAAAGGAATTGACAGTAAAAAGGATCTAGCCCGAACGGATGATCCTATCCTGATATAGCCCTCCCGAAGAATATGTGTAAAATGGATTTAGCCCGGACGGGTAATCCGAATTAGGGTCTGAATTTAGCCTGGACTGGTAATTCAGATCCAAGCTCATTAGAGTAATTGTCGTTGCAGGGGATTTAGCCTGGACTGGTAATCCCGCTGCAAGGTTGAGGTTCGCGGGAGTGTGCTCTCTGAAATGGATATGTGCGCACATGAATATGAATTGACGGACCTGGAATTGTACACTAAAAGTGTACCTCTGAAAATCCATCGAAAATTCCAAGAAATTCAACAGGATAAATATGGAAAAATAACAAGGAAATGGAAATCATGGTATTGACGAGCTCATCAATCATGGTATATATATTATTGATACATGGAAATTATTGTACTAACTTGAATGTTGAGCTTGTGCATGTTAGGGTAATAATGCATTGAATGGATATATGAATGTTTATTATATTGTATTGAAAATATTAGGTAAGTATAATTCTTGTTACATGAGCTTACTAAGCACAAAGTACTTACCCCGTTTCCTTTTTCCCTGTTTTGTAGTGTTAAGAGCTCCGAGTCGGATTTGGTCAGAGACACATCACACTGTCAACCATAGGATTTCGGTATATAAAGAAACTTTATTTTGGAAATCAATGGCATGTATAAGCTAACAAAGTAAATGTTAACGTGAAATGAATGTAAAGTTAGCCATTAGTATGGTTAACAAACCTGGTTATAGATATTTGATGACGTTATCTTATATAAATGCATGAATCTATCATGAAAATATGTTGAATTGATTTGGTTGATGTGGATTGGTCTCGATTTAATATTACAGGGAAGGTTAGATATTTATAAAAGGGCTATATTGAATATAAAAAAAATTTAATTCGTAAACTCCGGTAATGCCTCGTACCCTATTCCGGCAATGAATACGGGTAGGGGTATTACAGACACTTTTAGAAACATATTTTCAAATGAAAAATAGTAATACATGCTATGAATATGTTTGTTTTGTCAAACATTTATGTTGTAAGGCTTTATACTACCGTTAATAGTCTGTGACAAACGATAAATGTTATAAATGTTTCATTCAAATATTTTGTCTTAGAAAGGATTTTAAATAAATAAAAGATACATTCAGTATGATTTTCTTAGATTGTAAAATTTTCTTAAGTATATAAATATTGTGACAACTTATATTCAGATCTAGTAATTAGGGTCGGGTATAGGGTGTTACATAGACCGCCTTCATACAAAACATTGGTATACTTTCAATTAAAAGTTTCTTACTATATAAATGTCACAAACGCATGGTTTTAAGAAAAAATAAATAAATTCTCACTATGCTTAAGAACACTATTTTTCTAAACTGATTTTTCAATAATTAGTATTAGAGCCAAGTTATGCTATTCTTATAGTATAAATGGATACCGAATTTCCTTTCTCTCATTAGTTATTTAAATAAAATGAGAAGTGACATTTTAAAATTGTATGTGGATGAATGTATGAATTATTTTATTATGTTATAAAGTAATTTTGTCAAAGATTGTGATTATTAGAAATTAGATAAATTCTATTTAAGATTTTCATAAATTTTGCATTTGTAATTAGATTGTGAACTATAATCTCCACACAAGTTAATTTTATTTTATTTTATTGTAAAAATTATAAAAATTCATGTGATTAGAAAACGAACTAGGAATTTAAGTAACCTAATTTTTTTTGTGAAACTTGGAGAAATGAGGCGATCAACGATGTGACCGAAATTGAAACCAAACGAGACGATGCAAACCCAATGAAAATCGATGGCAAATGCTGACAGTGGTTGATCTACGGTAGTCGCTGGTAGCCGATGACGACAGTGGTCGATAATGGTGCGTGTCGACGGTGGCCTGACAGTGGATCCCCCTTTTGATTAAGTGTTTGAATTTTTGAGTTTTGGGTTTATATTTTTACGAACAAGTTAATATCAGGTTTAGTATCTTTTTTAGAAACCCAAAGTATACTTGACTTTTATCAAAAAGACCCAAAAAATGCTTTGATAAAAATAGTGTAATTTTTATTATTTTATATTTCCTTAGGATGGAATCATGGAAATCTTTGTTTGGTCATAGTTAAGTTATTTTCTGAAATTTTATAGCCGTCTATATGAAAATTATATGAGATTAAATTGACAAAGTATGTTCATGCATATATTGTAACAACCCATTTTTAATAAAATCAGAATAGTGGTTTCAGGACTACAAATTTGAGTTCGGAAAGAACAATTGTTTTAATACTATTTTATGATCTACAATATGATAATAATATTGTGTCAAAATTTCGTAAAGAAATTTTATCGATTACATGTTTAATTTGATGAAGGACCAAATTGCACAAAGTGCAAAAGTTGAGTTTAATAGCTAAAGGGATTAAATAACTATAAAAATTTAAATTGGAGGTCCTTATATGGTAATTAGACCATTAAAAATGCTTAGTTGTTAAGGATGATGATTCATCCATGGAAAATAAAATTAAAGAAAAGGACAAAATTAGAAAGATGAAAAATAAAGATGATAAATAATAAAAAGATGAAAATATCATCATTTATCATCATCTTCCCCAAATATTTTGCATGGAAACCCTAGGAAAGAGAAAGCAATTTTTCTTGGTCTAATTAGGTGAGTATTCAAGTCCCGTTTTTAGTAACTTTTATAATTTTTAGATCGGGACAGTTTAATCTAGCTATTTTGGGAATTAATTTGTAAAGTTATCAAAGTATGAAAATTTTTATATTGATAAATATGCTAAAATTTGAAATTTATGGTAAAATATGAAAGGTTGTTGATAGATAAATAACTTTTACAAAGTGAATTTTGATAAAAACATGATTTAGAGACTAAATTGAAAAGTTGTAAAATTCATCGAAATATTTTGAATTTTATGATATACATGAGCTGTAAATGTTACATGTAAAAATAGCTAGGCTTGGAACAGGGATTAAATTGCATGAATTTCATTTTTCGAGCCTTAGGACAAAATAGTCATTAATTAAAAGTTTAGGGGCAAAATTATAATTTTTCTTAAGATGTAAATTGGTCTGAATTGAGTTTAAATTGTATTAAATTGATGTTAAATTTGCTCGTATAGTTTTGGATGGACCAAATTTGGAGCTAGAACAAGGAAAAAAGGAAAAATGTCGGATTTGTAGATTTTATGTACACAAACATTTTTCGAGGTAAGTTCGTGTAACTAAATTGTGTATATTTATATGCTTGAATTAAATGTTGTGTATATGAATTGTATAAATATTATATATAACATTGAAGATATATCCGACAAAGCCCAATAAATAATAATGCCTGAAATAAATGATAATGTCTGATACATGATAAAGATATTACTTTTATGCTTAAAATGAATGTGCTTATTTGAATTATATGAATATTGTAAAAGTATGAAATAATCACATTCCTGATCATGCCTGAAAAATATTAAATTCTGTTTGAATAAATGAAAGTCGATGGATACATTATTTTCCCGTATTAATATTAAGGTCTTGCATATGTTGTAGACAAGATTTAGCTCGGACGAGTAATCCTGATAAAGCCCTCTCGAGCATCATGTTATATAGTTCCTGTGAGCATCTTGATCTGTAGTGATTTAGCATGTGTTGCGCAGTACCGCAGCTTTTTGTGAGTGTCCTGATATGCGATCAATTGTGATCCTGCATATTATGCGGACACAAACATAGCTCTTCATGAGCGTCTTGTTAAGCTTCCTTCAACTCTTTGCTACCTTATCCGGTGCTTCCTGATAGTATCTCTTCAGAGATATCTGATAAGCTCTACGAGCTTCTTGAGTAAAACTCTCATGAGTTTCTTGATTTGCCCGGATAAGTGTCCTGTTATATGGTTACATGGCTCATCTGAGTATCATGATATGTGGCTCGAGAGTGTGCTTCCTGGTTATGTGCCCTAACGGGTACCCCTGAATATGAGTTGATGAATCTTGATTTGTACACCTCGAGTGTACTACTTGAGTATCCATTGATATTTCAAATAAATTCAACTGGTAAAAATCCTGACATGAGAAGATATGAATAAGAAATGAGTTATTATATGTATTTGCTTGAAATACATGAGAATGATAATACATGATAATTGATATATGAAAATATGAGATGATGATATTTGTACATAGAATTTATTTGATGAATATGTTCATCATTAATTATAGATTTGTACATCTTAAGTGTACTACTCGTGTGATACTGATATTTCAAATGATATGAATAAAGTTCTGATTTGAAATAATCTGAACTCGAGATGAATTATTATGAAAATATACTTGAAATATAAAGATATAATTTATACATGTTAAATGAATATGTGATGTGGAAAGCATATGTGCCTGGAAATCTGATTGTGTTGAGCTCATATATGTGTCTTGATGATATTGTGAAATGTATGACTAACAAGGGCAATGATGATATGTGTAGGGCTTGAGATCAAATTGATTGAATTTGCCTTACATGTTTATCTTGAAATAGAATGGATGGTAAGTTAAGTACCATGTTATATGAAATTACTAAGTTATATATATTTCCCTGTTTTATAGTAAATCGGGAGCTCGTTGGATTGGAAGCTTGGCGGAGATCACTCACACTATCCATCGGCCCATTTCAGTACATATGGTAAATCAATTATGGTTGTAATGGCATGTATAGGTTAATTAGCCATATTGGCATGTAAATGTAAATGGTTGATTGTAATCTAGCCATTGGAGTGGCTAGTAAAGATTTGTTTTGGTAAAATTCTAAGGTTATACCATGATGAATATCCATGTGTTTAGTGTGGTTGATTAGATTATGTTAACATGTATGTTCACAAAAAGGTAAGATTATAAACATGAATACATGTAATGATGTACCACGTTAGATGTTAGAATTAACTTGGCTATGATGCTTGAACAGGTTGGCATATGAATGAAAGTTTGGTGTAGGTCATTGGCAAAGTTTGAGTGAGAAATAAAGCTAGAAAATGGTTTTATTTTGCCTACACGGGTATGTGTCTTGACCGTGTGTGACACATGACCTAGCACATAGGCGTGTGATTTAGCCGTGTGTCCCCTGCATCCTAAAATTTAGAAGTAGAATGCTTAGAATTTCGCACACAGGTAGAGACACAGACGTGTGTCTCAGATGTGTGTGCTACACGGCCTAGAACAAGAGCGTGTATCTTGGCCGTGTGGATCCTACACCTAATTTTCAAAAATTAAATTAACCACACGACCTAGCACATAGACGTGTGGCCTGCCGTGTCACCCAAGTCAGAGAGTTACACAAGGTCAGACATGGCCTGAGACACGGGCATGTCCCATGGCCACATGGGCATGTGACCCCTGTATATGAGAAAAATTGTGAAATTTTTCAAAAAAACCTCATGTGTTCCTGATTTAGTCCCAACTTGATTCCAACATTTATAATAGGCCTCAAGGGTCCATTTAAGGGACAATATAATTAGTTTCGATTATGAATAATAATTGACATGAGTTATCTGTTAATGTTCTGTAAACTCAAGTAATGCTCCGTAACCCTGTTTTGGTAATGGATACGGGTTAGGGGTGTTACATATATAATATAAACATGTCATATAGTTTAGGGAAAAAATGTCACTTGTACTTCTCATTTCATATTTAATCATTCATTATTGAAACCGGAATAAAAAATATTATATAGTTTTTTTAAAATATTGAGCTAGAGAATATCCCTAAACAAGACTTATTGCCTCACCAATGGTCTCTATGTGATAACATAATAATACTTCGAGCCGATTTTACCCTATCCACACTCTACAATAAGTATTATCATGTGAATGCCACTAGAGAGATTTCCTTTAAGAAGAGAACTAGTCACATATGATACTTATTAAGATTGTCCCACGGTGACTCATATTAAAGTGCGTGTTTATGATGGGTGTTAAGTTGATGGTTATACAGTCAAGTTTGTTCTAGTTAAGTAACTTTACATAGAGCTTTACTTAAATTAAATAATGGTCAAATATAAAACTATTATGAATATGTGTGAATTCCCAATGAATAAGGTTCGCATCTTAATTGGTGAAAATCCATGTTCTTACTAGTTGGATAATATTACCACATGATAACTTAATTCAATGAATGTAGGAATTATGTTTTCATTGACTACAAATATTTTCAAAGTTTAATGTAAGACTTATGTATAATTCAAATCGTATTTTGCAAAACTTTTTCAAAATACTTTCTTAATACAAAAATGAATGACAAATTTATTTTTATAGTTTGAAAAATGACACAAGCTCCAATAATTAACATCCTTACTAATAATAAGTTGAATAGGAACAGCAATAACAAATGGAAACAAAATATTCATATTGTTCTCAATTGTGAGAAACACAAAAAGATCCTTAACAATAAATGCCTTAATGTAAATCAACTCGAGGGCTAGAACTCGATTGAAGGACTCCAATGAGATATCTTGTTGCTACATACTGGCAAGTGTGACCAGGACATTACAAAAGCAATTGGAGAGCTATAGAACTACTAGAGAGATGATGGACAAGCTAGAGGAGATGTTCGAAGGCCAAGCTACTTTGGCTCGATAATCTACTATTACTAGCTTGAAGAACTCTGAACAAATGCTCAATACTCCAGTTAAAGGTCATATGTTTGTTCTTATGGGATAATTTTTTGAGGTCAAGGACAATAAGGCCAAATAAGATGTGAACACTCAAATTGAGATAGTGTTCAAAAGCTTGTCTAAAGACTTTGCTACCTTTAGGGCTATTTACAACTTAGAAAACAAGTTGTTGTCTCTTACACAACTCATGAGGGAACTCTAATCCTATGAGTTGATGTTGGATGGAGGTCAACAAATCTAGAAAAACTTAGTAGTTGCTTCTTCCTCTCTTAGGAAGAGAAAATAAACTAAAAAAGGACTAAGACTTCAAGTTCGCCAAAAGTGAAAAAGAAGAAACCTAGGAAGCCTAAGGACTTATCTAAGTCCAAATGTTTCTACTATGGAAAGAAAGGGCATGTCAAGGTGAATTGTAAAGAGTGAAAGGACTACCAAACATTTAAGGGCAAAGGTATGAAACTCTTTGTTATAGAAACTTGTTTAGTGGAAGATTTGGTAGACCTTTGGGTCATTGATTTCGAAACCACTAATCATGTTTTTGTTTCTTTGTAGGGTTCAAAAAAATGAGAAGCCTTCAAGATAAACAAATTTCGTTGCAAATCGAAGATGAGAGTAGTGTGAAGGTTCAAACTTTGAGAGAAGTACATCTGTATTTTGATAATATTAGGAAGATTATTTTAAAAAAGGTTTTTTATGTACCTACTTTCAGGAGAAATTTAATTTCTATATCATGTTTTATTTCAAGATGATTTTTCCATGACTTTTAATAAAGGAATTACAATTCATAAAAATCGTGTTTTTTTGTATGGATGGTTGCAAAATAATCTCTATTTTATCAAATCAAAGATATACTCACTAACTACTTGGAATTGAAATTATAAATAAGAAACTTAAAACTTATCACTTTAATGAGGCGTACTTATTGTTGCAAACATCGATTTAGAAAATAGTTATTTTAGGTACAACAGAAGTCTAAAAATTTTCTAAACCTGAGTTATTTTGTGATACTTATAGTAATAAACTTTATTCATAATTATACTTCTATTTTGTGTGAGGCAAACTCAATTCGATTTGGACTTTCAACTAAACGACCTTCTACACTATTCTCAAGCCACAAATTGCGTCAAGTGTAGGCTCAATCAATATGAACCAAAAACACAGAAAAGAAATTATTTACTTACTTTTAGTAGAAAAGTATGTTCTCTCTATAAACCGATAAAACTCGTAATTACCAAAAAATAGAATTGATTCTGTGTAAAGAAATTGCCATTACTTTATGGCAAAATAACGATATGAGTGTGCTGAAAAATAAGGTTTGGAAAACGTAGCCAAAAATAAGTTTAGAAAAAAACTAGAATTTTAATTTTTTTTAAAAATAAGAAGTTGGTTGTGATATCTAAAATAATAAACACTTAATCAACATTGTACATTATCAATTCGTTTAGGATGAATGCTTCGACTGAATAGTCTTTTGAAGTGTGGACTCATTTCGAATAAAAAAATTCAAAAAAATTACATCTGAAGTAATTACGTAAATTTTCTAACATCTGGGGTCAAGTTGTAAATATGACAAATAACTTTAGAAATTTTCTCAAAAATTTTTCTTTTGAGAATTTTCTCTCTACAGCTTTCTCTTAAATTCAAATGTGCAAAAAATAATGACCTAAGGCTCTCTTTATAAAGGGAGAGTTTAGAGAGTTCACTTATGCTTAAACTTAATTACTTTAATATTAATTTAATATAATACTTATCAATATAAATATTATATTATATTTAATATTAAATCTACTAAATTAATAGATTATTTATCTACAAGATAAATATCATATTTTTTCAAGAAAATAGTTATATTTTAATTAATTTGATTAATTTCATTTTCCCAAAAATTAGTTATATTTTCCAAAATTATTTTTTCAAGAAAATTCTTTAATCAAATTCTCTAGTTAAACAATTCTCACAACCACCTAATTTAATTCCACGTCAAATAAATCAACTCAATTAAATTTTTTTCAAAGTCGTAGAATTTTCTTCTGATTCAAATACAGTCCGATTGAGCTTTTATTGAGCTAGCAGAGGGACCAACCGGACATATACAATTAAGCTATAGTAATTGCTATTATGTCCAGAAGCATCGTTCTGATAATTCCCAATTGCTTAAGCATGGAGTCAGTCCACAAAAAGTACTTTGATTGAAAACTTCTTATTGTATACTCTTTGCGAAACCAATTCATTCAACTACTTTATCCAATGACCTCGTTATGTGTATGTTACCCTTATATGATATCGTTGATTCCTTTAAGTTAAATCCATTCACCTAATACAATTCTATTTGATTTCATTGTCACCATTGTGTCTTCTTAATGATTAACATGATCACTATCAACAAATGACTATGATAAACTAATCGTTCGAGAACAAGCAACCCGTGGCCACGTTCCATATTTATTAATCCACACAATACCAATGAGAGGATATCATTAAATCTTTAATCGAGCTATGAATTCTACTGTTGCTAGTAAAGTCATGCCATACACAAGTCATGTGCCCAACATATCGACTATGGACTCAATCATCTTTGCAGCATAAGCCTCTATTTATATCAAAGCACACGAGTTACATATGCATGGTCAGTGACTAAATCAAGATTTAGGTAAATCACACCATGAACGTTACAATTGAATTAATTCATAAACAGATTCAAAATTACTTAATCTTGGGTCCAGTCCAATGTATAATTCTTCCAATGAATACATCTATATCTCTACCCGTAGAATCAACTGCTTAGATATTAAAGACCTGTCATCTCCCCAATTGGAATTGAAGGTGACATAATAATCCTTCTATGTATTTGAATCAAATGCTCACTTTGATTCTTTTACGAGATTACAGACTCGTTGAGATTATCTAAAGAAGTAAGTTGTCTTTCTCATAATGTAAACATTCTTACAGTGCCACTTATCGTCAATTTGACATTAGATAATCAATGAGCTAATATTTTTTTGTCACAATCTTGTTATTTATGCAAAACATGAAAGACAAAAACCCAAAAGATATAACAGTGAAATGTGAAATTAACTTTATTTATTTATTAATTGTTCAAATACATAGAAAATAATTACATGTTTACTATAATATGAGCACATTTTCCACCAGAATGTTGTTAAATAGCTCAACCGATGCTCTCAATTTATAGAGGGAATTACTAATTAAGTGATAATATTTAACAGAAAAATAGAACTCCTACAAAAACTATAGGAGTCGGGGGTTACACACCCTTTTATTTTAACTAAGGTTGGTGCCCTTTGTGTTCACACAAGGCATAAGTTGGGCTTCTCATGAATTTAGTTTAATTATGTGTTTCTTGGACTTTTGCCCAACACTTATTATTTATCCAATTCAATATTTATCTCATATTATGCATAATAAATATTATTTAATTAATTAATTTGATTAATTTGATTAACTAAATTAATTTCTCAATTAAATAATTTTCTCAACCCAATTCTAATTCCATAAAAGTCATAGTAACTTTCTTGTAATAGAACCTATGAGGAAATATACTTAATTTTCTTATTGAACAAATTTATAATGATTAATTAATTGAATTTCATCTTCAAACTTTAATTATTTAATTATAATTAATGAAATAATATTTCAAAGAACCTTAAATTAATTCTCAAGTCATTTTTGTATATAGCAAGGAAACTCATTCATTGTGAATAGTGATACATATGATCTATTTCTCTTATTTCATCATTTTTATTTATTTCAATCCAATGGTTCTAGATGCAATTCATTTTTTTGCTATCTCAAACTTGTGGAGGAACCGATTGGACATATATAATTAGGGTTTAAATAATTTATATTTAAATTGTAGCTTTTCACCTATTGATAATGTGCCAAATTGACATATTTATGTGATTATTTCTATAAAATTTTCGGCACGATGCTACTAATTTTAATTTTCATTACTTAAATTCTATGTAGGTACAAGGAAAGTCCAAAATATGGAGTCACATGGAAGATTTGGGCATGGGAGTAGCTATTCGACTTACAAGGCTATTAATTAAATATTATTTTAAGGATATTTACTAGGAGTCTAATTAGGATTAAATTTTATCATATATTGTAACAGCCCATTTTTTGTGAAATTGAAACAGTGGTTTCGGGACCACAAATCTGACGAGTAATTTCTTTATTTTATTATTATTTTAATGTTTATGGGGTGTTAGTAAGGTCGTATTAAAATTTTGTTAAGAAATTTTGATGTTTGCATGATTAATTAAGTGAAAAGGACTAAATCAAAAAAAGGGCAAAAGTGGAGCTCTATTAGTTAAAAGGGTCAAATGGCTATGAAAATTTAAAGTGAATGGACTTAAATGGTAATTATACCATTCATCAAGCTAGTGGACTTTTGTGGACACAATTTAAGTGATCTTTAAGTTATAAATCAAGGTTAAATGAGTAAATTAACAAATTAACTTAAAATTAAAGTAAAGAAAAGATGTATCATCTTCTTCATGCTTTATTCTCATCGAAATGTTGAAGGAAAGAAAGCGATTTTAGGGTTTGGGCATTTGGTTAACTTCCTCTCTTACATGTAAGTGTTTCCGAGCCCCATTTTTAATGATTTTTATGTTTTTTAAAGTCGTTTTAGCTTAATCTAGCTAGCTCGGTGATCAATTTGTAAATCTGTTAAAGATTTAGGGTTATTTCATGAATGGTTTTGTGTGATTTTTGATGTTTAATGATAGATTATGAGTCCTTGTTGATAAATAAACAAGTTTTGTACAGTGAATTTTGACAAAAATTGCATTTAGGGACTTGTTTCTAAAAATAGTAAACATTCACACTAAATTTCTAAAATGATGATTTGTATGGGTTGGTTTAAGTCCCTAGAGAATTTACCTAGCTTGAAAGGAGGATTAAAATGCTTAGATTTCAATTTATGAGCTTAAGGACTAAATTATGAAAAGTTAAAATGTTAGGGACAAAATGGTAATTTTGCATAAATATGAATTCTGGGCTGAATTGAATAATAGAAGTACTAAATGGATTAAAATTGTTTATTTATATTAAGATAGACCATGTACAAATTTAGATCGAGGAGCTAAAGTATTGGATTAGCTCGACTTCGTTCCTATGCTCTAATCGTCGAGGTAAGTTTGTATGAATAATGATAATTTTAATGTTATTTTAAATAGTATGCTAATTTGTTATATATCATTCGAATTGATGGATATAAAAACAAATCAATGCTATGACAGTTATCGAGTCCCAATTGAACCTTAAAAATTCGTAGGATACAAATGACATGTCATTAAGGATTTCATGTTTTGGGTCCTGGTCTTGAATGTCCTACTGATGGCTGAGGTCCTGCGTTTGTTATAGATACTCCACAGCTCGTGTGAGCAGCATCATGTTGCTTATATTTCGACCCACAGCTCGTGTGAGCAGGCCCATTTTACAACTCGTGTGACCAACGATGTAAAGGAAAGATTACGGTTAGATGTTTAAGCACACTTTGTGTGAGCTTTCCTGAGTTTCTGATGATATTCTAGTTGGTTCAACGGGAAAGAAAAGGGACTGAAATGGTATGTTTCGAAATGATGTTATGCATATGTTGATGGAAAGGATGAATGTTTCAAATGATGTATTTTAATATAGAAATGACTTATCATGTGGTTAATCCAAATGAGTTATGTATAAATGCACTAACTTGTGTATTGATGATCATGTTTAGGCTTGATCCAAGCTTGTGGTTTGAGTTACATTATGATTATACATATTGTTATGTAAATGAAATGGTAAGTTATGTTTCATTTTCTACGAACTTACTAAGTATTATGTGCTTACGTAGTTTATTTCCTATATTCTATAGATTATCAGAAACTCGATTAGTTTGGAAGCTCGTTGGAGATCTATCACACTATCCAGCATAAATATCGATAGTTTCTGAATGTTTTGTCCAAGGTTATAATGGCATGTATAGGTTGAATTGTAATGCCATTGTGATGAATGTTTAGCTGATGGATTGGCTTGTAAAAGTTGTGAATATTATCTTGGTTTGGTACCCTTGATACCTTGATGGGTTGTGTCATTGTGCTATTTCATGTTGCATGTTTTGGACTGGTTTATTTGGTAGGTTCTGAGGTAGTTTGAATATGGTAAAGTTATGGCATGTTTTGAAAGGCATTTGAACTATTAGTTAATAAATGAAAAGTGGTAAAATATGCAAGTTTAGCTAAGTTTTAATGTTTGCATTTGAGGTGCCTTGAATGGAATAGTGGTTAATGGATTTAAGACAGCTGAATTGGTCATTATATGCGTGTTTTGATAGGTTTTTGACGCTTTGATTATGTGCACAAAAGGCGTAAAGGTGTATGCCTGAGTTAGTGTTGGAAATGGCTTGATTTTGGGCAAATTTATGTCCACACGGCCTGAGACACGGGCGTGCCGCTCAACCGTGTATGACATACAACCTAGCGACATGGCTGTGTGTCCCCTATAGGTTCCTTTGCATGCAAGTCAATTACTTATATGGCCTGGCACACGGGCGTGTGAGGCTATTTCAAGAGTTACACGTCCTGGCATATGGGCGTGTGACACTGGCATATGGGCGTGTGACACGGCAATGTGACCCTAATCAGAGAGATATATATGTGAGGACATGGGCTGGGACACGATCGTGTGTCCCTGGTTTGAAGGTTACACGACCTGAGACATGGGCTTGTGTTTCAGTCGTGTGAGGCACACGGCCTGGCCATACGAACATTTGACCCCTGTAGTCAAATTTTTCTAACTTTTTCTTAGACTTTCCCAATGTTTCAAATTTAGTCCCAAATCATTTCTAAGGTACTTTTAGGGCCTTGAGGGATTAATTTAGGGACAATACGTATGTTAATGATTGTTTTACAACATGTTTAGGACAATGTATTAAATGTATGTTTAAAAAGTTCTGTTTGTACGATAATGCTTCATAACCTTAATCCGGCGACGGATACGGGTTAGGAGTGTTACACTTATATTTTGTTTAGATAAACATTTGATGTTATCTTTAGGACATTATGTAGGAGTAGAACATTAGGAATTAATTTTCAGTTTAAAAATTGAAAATCTGGGGAGGGAAAGATGTCTTTTTTTTTTTAAGAATCAAAATTTGTTTTTGCTCTTCAATTATGGCTTGTGCCATTGTAAGTTCTGTTTTGTTAGCTTATTCCAATTTTAATTCCTTGATTGATTCGTTATCATAAGAAACTAATTTAATTTCTAGCGAAAGTTCGACCAAATCTCTGTATTTGAGTTGTGAGATTTGAATCGTAGTGAATACTTCTTGTTGAGGTATTTGCCTTTTCTCTAGTGCAAAAGATAAATAAGGCTGCCTCATAGTATTATTTTTAGCTTTGTTCAAGAATGATCTCTTGTACGGTGTTTGGAACGATACACAATTGGTGCAATTAATTCAATGTCGAATCATTTTACCAAAGAACAAATTGGCGTGGTTCATTTGGGATTGCAATTGGGTGACACCATGAGATTAAGTGATCTAATTTAAATGATCCATACGATTGAGATCATTGATTAGAGTCGGGCTCTTCTAGTTCACAAGGCTACTAACAGATTAAACTGTAGAAACGTTTTTCGGGATTATTCGTTTCAAAAGGGTTAATTGTTATGCAGTTCTCGCGATTCAGTTATTATTAAGAATTGGTGGTTTAGGCTTCCTCGATCACTATAATTGGCTTACTAATGAACGAGAAAACATTCATAGTCCGTGATTGATTCTGAGATGAGACCGATGTCATACTCGAGGCTAAAACATTCATCAATTGGGTTTATTTTATTTAATTTTGAATTTTATTTTTATTTATTGTTTACTATTATTTTATTTTTTATTTATTTATTTTTGAATTATATTTTTATTTATTATTTACTACTCTTTGATTTTTATATATTTAATTTCGTATTACTTCATTCCCCCTTTATTTATTTGACACAAGACTGCAAATGTCGTGGGCATGAAACTTCTCATGAAATGCCCTGTTTGTGAGAAATTAGAACACTGCCAAACCAATCCCTGTGAGATCAATCCTACCCCTTATATTACAAATTTTATATTCTACTTTTAAGAGTAGGATTTTTTTTTTGGTGGATTCAACATCCATCACCTATTGATTATTTGGAGACAAAGTCATTCCACTAAAGTATCATGACTGAGCTATCCCTTATTATATACCATTACAAAAGCTAATTAATAAGGGCTCGTCTAATGACCTTATCATAAGTGTATTACCCTCATTGGATATCTTTAATCTCTTTTGGATAAATTCATTCTCCAAATATAATTCTATTTTATCTCACGATAACCATTACATCTTCCTTCCGGAAAGTCTATTACTATCAAGTAGTAATTAAATAATTTCTCACGAAGACAAATGAACAAATGACCCATGGTCATGTTTACTTTTCATCTATCATGTAATGCCGATGAGAGGATATTATTTACCCTTTAGTTGAACTATGAATTCCACTATTGTAGAATGATACTACATACTAAAAAAGTCATATACCCAATGTATCAGCTTTTGGTTCCTTATCTATTTGAACTTAGGCTTTCATTTACATCAAAGTATATGAGTCTTTCATGCATAGTTCATAGTACACTCATGATTATGGTATGCTACACTACAAACACCACAAGTGAATATATCCATAAATGGATTTAGGATCTATTCTACTTGGGTCTTGTTTGATGTATTGTCTGTCTAGTTAGTCACATCTATGACTTTATCTTCTAGGAGTCATCTACTCCAATATCTAAGACAATGAATCTCCCTAATGGGACTTGATAAATGACATGTTAGTCCTTCAACCAGTTTACTCATTTTTTTTATTAGACTAAGAACATGTTTAGAATATCAATAATATAAGAAATCTTTCTGTATTACAATCTGACCACATAATATTCTGTGGTATTACTTAAATATTATATAATAAGTGAGCTAATATTTGCTTTCATTTTTATTTGCATGCAAAAACCATTAAGGAAAATTTAGAAAGGATATTGATGTAATTTATAGATATTTTATTAAACCCATTTGTTCAAAAAATACAAGTATACATAGACAAAAATACTACACTAATAGCACTAGATCCCAACACTTATTTCATTTAAGACTTAATGATATTAACCAAAAAAGAATCAGTAGACTTGTGAAAGATGAAACATGATTGTAACAACTCGTTTTCAGTCAAATCAGAATAGTAGTTTTGAGACCACAAATTTGAAGTCAAAATTATTATTTTATTATTCTTTTAATCTTTACAGAATGATAATATGTTTGTGTGAAAATTTCGTTAAGAAATTTTATCGTTGATTAGTCAATTCGATAGAAAAGGACTAAATCGTGTAAAGCGTAAAACTTGAGTTCTAATAGCTAAAGGTGTTAAAAAGATATGGAACCTTAAAGTTAAGGTCCTTAAGTGGCAATTGGACCATTTATATGATAATGGACATTTATGAGAACTGTATTTTTGAAATTAGTGTCATTAATTAAGGTTATATTGGTAAATTAGTATTTTAACTTCAAATAAGTAAAACAAAACAAATATATTACCTGTTATCATCTTCCCCACCAAATTTTGGGAAACAATACAGCCATTTCTTCTCTTTTTCATTCGGCCAAGCCATTTATGCTCAATTAGGTATGGTTTTTCTCCCGTTTTTAATGATTTCTACGTTTTTGAGATCGTTGCAGCTAGGTCTAGCTAGCGCAGGGACTATTTTGCAAAACTGTTAAAGATTTTAGATGTTTCCATTGATGAATACATGAGTATTTTGATGTTTAATAATATATTATGAATGGTTTTTGATAGATAAAAAAAAATTTGTTAAGTGATTTTTAGTGAAAATGCAAATTAGGGATTAAATTGTGAAATGTAGAAACTTTGTGGTTAAAATGTGAAATAAATGGAAAATATGGGATTTCGAGGACCTAATTGTAATTCGGCTGGCATGGGCTGTCGTTGAATTGCATTAATTTGTGTTTTTATGAAATAAGGACTAAATTGTAAAAGATGTGAAACATTAGGACCAATTCTGTAAAAATGCCTTAAAGTGAATTTTGGACTAAATTGAATAGAGAGATGATTAAATAAGTTAATTTTGATTACATATAGATCAATAAAAGCAAAATTCAGATCTAGATCGAGGGAAAAACAAAGTTCTCGACTAATTGACCAATTTAGCCATTTTTACATCCGAGATATGTTTTATGTAATAAGTTTCATTGTGAATATATTTTAAATGCTTTGATTTTTGCATAAACTATGAATATGAGACTACGGACATATTCGACAACGATTTGAAGATGATTCGGCGTTAGAAATCTTGGTTGAACCTTAGGAATAACTGAGGATACGAAGGACATGTCATTAAAAGCTTCAATGATTTAGCTTCGGGCCATGATATTAGCACTTCGGGTGCAAGCCTTATTGATTTGGCTTTGGACCATAATATTAACACTTCAGGTATGAGCTTCATTGATTTGGCTTCGGGCCATGATATGGGCACCTAGGGTGCGAGACTTTCGGGTATTCGACTTTTATTTTGAATGGTTCAGCGGGTAAATTGAAGATGTTAAATGGTGAGAAATAGATACGTTTCGGTACAGGTATGTTCAGAAATATATATGAACAATGAATCAATGGAAGTTATGAGTTTATGATCAAGTATGTGATCAAGTTCATGTTAGCTTGAGATTATTGCATTGTTGCATATTATGCCATTTAAATTGAATTGATAAATCAACGGTGATATTTTTTTATTATTGACATACGAGCTTACTAAGCTATAAAGCTTACTTTTTTTATTTTACTGTGTTTTATAGTGATTTCAAAGCTAGCTCGGATTTGGGGATCATCAAAGACATCGTCACACTATCCCACTATCACCTTGGTACCTTTTGAGTTTATGCTTTGAGTATATGGCATGTATAGAGACTTTAGTTATTTTGGTATATTTGGTAATGTGTTGTGTCATTTGATCCGGAACGGGCTGAGTTTTGGCTTGAGAATACTGTGAGAGTTCTTGATGAATTGTCATGCACCCCTGAGGAATGCTTGAAATGTGCGGTATCTCTACTGAAAGACACTGTATATAATTGGTGGAAAACTATATCCTTGGTAGCACCGAGAGAGAATAGTACATGGGAGTTCTTCCAAGCTGAATTCAAAAAGAAGTATATCAGTCAAAGGTTCTTGGATCAGAAGAGAAAGGAATTTCTCGAGCTTAAACAATGGGAATGGACTGTGTCAGAATACGAATGGGAGTTTGTTCGGATGAGGCAGTATGCCCATGAGTGGGTTAAGAATGAAGCAGAAATGTGCAAACACTACGAGGAAGGACTAAACGAGGATGTTAAACTACTGATTGGGATCTTAGAAATAAGAGAGTTCACCGTGTTAGCTGGTAGAGCCAAGAAAGTCGAAGAGCTGAGTAATGAAAAGAAGCAAGCAGAGAGGAAAGCTCGGGCTCCGAGTAAGAGATTCATGGGAAAAACAGACACATCTCGTACACAGACATCAAGAAGTTATCAGTAACGTTCCAATTCATCAGTGGGACATTCGGGTAAATCAAGAAGCCCTAAGTGCCCTGACCCGTGGTCTTCATCTCCCATGGAAACTAGCATGGGGAGTGTAGGAAACCAAAAACCGCGGTGTAATAGTTGTAATAAGTTTCACTTCGGAGAGTACTAGATGAGGAACGCGGCATGCTACGTGTGTGGTTCCCTTGACCACTTTCTTAAGGATTGCCCGGAATAAATTGACAAAGAGGTTGAGCCAACCCCGAAACCGAGTGCTCCTATTTCTTGAGGCAGACCTCCAAGATACCCTGGAACTGCTAGTGGTGCTCGTAGTGTTCCAAAAGACTCCATTACAAAATCTGAGACTCGAGCTCCGGCAAGAACTTACTCCATTTGAGCTAGAGAAGAAACCGCAACTCCTGGTGTTGTTACGAGTACATTTTCTCTTTATGATTTTTATGTTGTTGCTTTGATTGACCCGAGATCAACCCATTCATATGTTTGGATGAAATTGGTGTTGAGTAAGGAATTACTTGTAGAGTTTACTGAATATGTGATTAAGGTGTTGAACCCATTAGGCAAACATGCATTAGTTGACAAAGTATGTAAGAAATGTCTTTTGATGACTAAAGGTCATTATTTTTTGGCTTATTTAATATTGCTACCATTTGATGAATTCAATATCATACTAGGTATGGATTGGTTGACACTACATGATGCCATGGTGAATTGTAGATAGAAGGTCATCAAATTGAAATGTGAAAATGGTGAAATTCTTCGGGTTGAACCAAATGAGTCAAACACAATGCTTGTTGTAATTTCCTCTATGTTAGCTCAAAGATGCATGAGAAAAGGGCGTAAAGCCTATCTAGCCTATGTGTTGAATACTAAGGAATCTGAATTGAAAGTTGAATCAGTACCAGTATTATGTAAGTACCCAGATGTGTTTCTGGAGGAATTGCTGGGATTGCCTCTTATTAGAGAAGTTGAATTTGGTATTGAGTTAGTCCTTGGTACAGCACCTATTTCGATTGCTCCATATAGAATGGCCCCAACTGAGTTGAAAGAACTGAAGTCACAGTTACAAGAATTGACCGATAAAGGTTTTGCAAGGCCTAGTTTCTCTCCTTGGGGTGCATCGATATTTTTGCGAAGAAGAAGAATGTTTTATGAGACTTTGTATCGATTACCGTCAACTCAACAAGGTAACAATTAAGAATAAATACCCGTTGCCAAGGATTAACGATTTGTTTGACCAGATGAAAGGGGCAACGGTATTTTTAAAGATAAATTTAAGGTTCGGATATTACCAATTGCGACTTAAAGAGTCAGATGTGCCCAAAACCGCTTTCCGAACAAGATATAGTCACTATGAATTTCTTGTTATTTCGTTTGGACTAACGAATGATCCCGCAGTATTTATGGACTTGATGAACCGAATTTTTCGACCATACTTGGATACATTTTTTGTAATGTTTATTGATGATATACTAATTTATTTACGTAATGAATTCGAGCATGTTGAACACTTGAGGACAATTTTGCAAACTCTAAGATATAAACAATTGTAGGCTAAGTTTAACAAAAGTGAATTTTGGCTCAGAAAATTTAGATTTTTGGGACACATTATCCCAGGTGACAGTATTAGAGTTGACCCGAGTAGGATCTCAGCTATTATTGAGTGGAAACCGTCGAGAGACGTGACAGAAGTCAGAAGCTCTTTAGGCTTAGCTGACTAGTACAGGCGATTTGTTAAAGGGTTTTCTATGATCGCCACTCCAATGACGAGGCTGCTTCGAAAAGATGTTAAGTTTGAGTGGTCAGAAAGGTGTCAGCAATACTTCGAGAAGATAAAGACGTTACTGACCGAAGCACCTGTTTTGGTACAACCCGAGCCAGGTAAAGAATTCGTGATTTATAGTAATGCATCCTTCAATGGTTTGGGATGCGTACTCATGCAAGATGGTAAAGTGGTACCTACGCTTCAAGACAGTTGAAGCCAGATGAAAAGAACTACCCAACACATGACTTGGAATTGGCCGCCATTGTATTTGAGTTAAAGATTTGGAGACACTATCTGTATGGTGAGAAGTGTCGAGTGTTCACTAATTATAAGAGTTTAAAATACTTGATGACTCAAAAGGAATTGAACCTAAGGCAATGTAGATGGCTTGAATTACTCAAAGATTACAAGCTTGTAATTGATTACCATCCGGGTAAGGCAAATGTGGTTGCCGACGCTTTGAGTAGAAAATCAGTGTTTGCCTTGAGAGCCTTGGGTACACGGCTAGCTTTGTCCGATGATGGCTCGACCCTAGCGGAGTTTAGAGCAAGATTGACTTTTCTTCAACAGATTTCTGATAGTGAGAAAGCTAATAAAGAGTTACAAGCTAAAAGAGTTCAATGTGAGTCTAATAGCAAACCGAATTTTCAGAATGATCCCAATGGTTGCTTGAGGTTCCGTGGTAGGATCTGTGTTCCGAACGACATCGAGTTGATTCATAATATTTTACATGAGGCACATAGCGGTTGTTTGTTGTTCACCCGCGCAGTACAAAGATATATAATGACTTGAAGAAAATGTATTGGTGGAATGGCATGAAAAGGGATATATCATAATTCGTATCGAAATGTCTAGTTTGTCAGCAGGTAAAGGCCGAACATCAAGTGCCTTCAGGGTTACTTCAGCCTATCATGGTTGAGTGGAAATGACACTGTATTACTATGGACTTTGTAACAGGGTTGCCACTGACGACAAAGAAAAAAGATGTTGTTTGGGTCGATTGACCAAATCAACTCATTTTATACTGGTACGAATTGATTTCTCGCTTGATAAATTGGCCGAGTTGTAAATTACTGACATTGTGAGACTTCACGGAGTACCCTTTTCTATTATTTCAGATAAATATTCGAGGTTCACTTCTCGATTTTGGAAAAAGTTATAAGAAGCTTTGGGTACAAAACTAGATTTTAGTACCGCTTTCCATTCGCAAACAGACGGCCAGTCCGAGAGAATAATTCAGACCTTGGAAGATATGCTTAGATGTTGTATTCTTGAATTCCAAGGCAGTTGGGAAAGGTATTTACTGTTGCTAGAATTTTCCTACAACAACAGTTATCAAACAAGTTTGAAAATGGCACCTTATAAGGCATTATATAGGTGAAAGTGCCGAACCCCTTTATATTGGACTGAGCTTAAAGAAAATAAGATTCACAGGATCGACTTAATTAAGGAGACCAAGGAAAAGGTAAAGATTATCCGTGATAGCTTGAAGGCTACTTCTGGCAGATAGAAATCCTATGCGAATTTGAAACGAAAGGAAATCGAGTATCATGTTGGTAATAAAGTTTTTTTAAAAGTGTCTCCATGGAAAAAGGTTCTGAGATTTGGTAAGAAGGGAAAATTAAGTCCTCGATATATAAGGTCGTATGAGATTATTGAAAGGATAAAACTAGTAGCAAACTGGTTAGCCTTACCATCAGAGTTGGAAATGATTCATGATCTGTTCCATGTAACTATGTTGCATCGTTACCGACCTGATCCCTCACATATGATCTCACCAACAGAGGTTGAAATTCATTCAGATATGACTTATGGTGAGGAACTGATCAAGATTCTAGCTCGGGAAGTCAAGCAATTAAGAAACAAGAATATGGCTCTCGTGAAAGTATTGTGGCAAAGACATGGAGTTGAAGAGGCTACATAAGAGCCTGAGGAGGCTATGAGAAATCAATAACCGAACCTTTTAACTAGTAAGATTTTCGGGGACGAAAATCCCTAAAGGGGGGAAGAGTTGTAACATCCTGACTTAGGGCCTAGTCGAAATAGTGGTTTCAAGACCACAAATTCAAAGTAGAAATAATTATTTTATGATTATTATGAGGTTTAAGATGTGAATGCATGCTTGTGTGAAAATTTCATGAAGAAATTCTATGCCTAAGATGCCCAATTTATTTTTAGGGACTAAATTGAATAAGTTACAAAACTTGAATTCTAGAAGCTTTTAGAATGGAATTGAGTTGGATTATCAATTAGAGGCCCTTAATTAGTAATTTGACCAAGTTCTAAAATTTTGGACAAAAATGGGCATGCATGGATAAAAATTCAAAGTTTAGTAAAAAGGACATTTTGGTCATTTGGTTAATTAAAGAATAAAATGGGAAAATAAGTCAAAAATTGTGTCCATCTTCCTCCCCCTTAGCCGAAATTCTCAAGAAGCCATAGCTAAGGTTTTTCTTCAACTTTCAAACTTGATTGTAAGTCTGTCCTAGCCCCATTTTTAATGTTCTTTATGTTTTTAAGGTCCTTAAAGCATGATTTAGCTATTTCTACTATCATTTTGAGCTAGCGTTCATGTTTGAAACTTGGCCCATGTGTGAAATGCTTATATTTTGATGATTAATGGAGAAATATGAAAGTTTGGTGTGTGTTTAGCATCTTTTACCAAGTGGTTTTGCATGGAAACACCTAAAAAGAACCCTTGTGTAAAAGTGATAAATTAGGTGGTTAAAAATCTAATTTTTGAAGACAGATGTGGGCTGGTATAAGTATAATACATGTTCGGCTAGGCTGAGTAACCAAGAAAATGCATGCATTTCATTTTACGAGCCTAGGGACCAAAGTGTAAAAAGATACAAAGTTAGGGGTAAAAAGGTAATTTTGCCATAGAGTGAATTTTCAGGCTGAAATTGATGAATGTGATAGATTAATAATTTAAATTTCTTATATAGACTCGGAAAGAACAATCCCGAAAGTAGACCGTGGAAAATAAAAGTTTTTGGAATAGTCAGAATTCAAATCCGAAACATCATCCAGGTAAGTTCGTGTAACTTAATTGAATATGTAAATATGTTGATTATGATTGTTGTGTGGAATTGAATGTGTAATGTAAGAATATTGAATTATGTGAAATTATTCATAAGTTAAGAATTGATTGAAAAGGGATTGTAATCCACTTGAATTTTTGAATTTCGATGGATAGGTTACGTCTTATACGAAATAGAATCCTTCATGTGTTGAAGAAAGGGATTCAATCCGGATGGGTAATATTGAGATGAGCCTATTGAGCATATGTTTCAATTGGGATTTAGCCTGGATTGGTAATCCTAATTGACTGGATTTAGCCTGGACTGGTAATCCAGATATGACTCTATAGGGAATTCTTTGTCATATAAAGGATTTAGCCTGGACTAGTAATCCGACAAAGCCCTTAAAGTATATAGTACAACCAGAATTTAGCCTAGACTGGTAATTCTGCTATAGGATATGTGCCTCGAGAGTGTACCAAAAAGGTACTATTGGATATGAATTGACGGATGAAATATCCATCGAGAAATTAGTAATTCAATGGATAATATATATATATATATAAATATATAAGACATGAGAAACATGAAGTGGAATGTGTACATGATATGATGAGCTCATCCTTGCACTTTAGATTATTTGTGACTAACTTGTTGATTGAGTGCATATGTTTAGGGAAAATTTATCTATAATTGATGGATAGTATGACTATTGAGATCATGTGTTTAAAATAACTTGTAAGTTTACTTTCCGTTATATGAACTTACTAAGCATGTAAGGCTTACCCTATTTTATTTTCCCTGTCTTTTAGTGCTTGCAGACTCGTGAAAGGTTGGAGGATGGTTGGAGCTTTGATCACACTATCAACAATCTCATTTTGGGTATAAAAGAAATATTCATTTTGATATAATGGCATGTATAGGGTAACTTACCTTTTTGTCATATGTGTCATTTAATTTGGCCGAGTGTGGTGGCTTTTGATAATGGATAAATTCATTTTGTATGTGGCTATGAGATGTGAATCATAATTATTATTGGGTTGTAACCCTTATTAACCATGTATGCATGCAATGTGTTCATGTTGATATGGTTGCTTGTGAATGATGGATGTAAGGTATGGCATGTTTATTTGGTAAATGAACTATAGTCAATGAGTATGACCATGACAATGTTATAAATGTGAAAAGTTGGAAAGAATGATATAAAAACCTAGAGGTTATGAATTGGTATGAAAAGATTAATAGATGCATGTGAAAATTGAGATAGTGTATGGAAGCATTAGGGGCATAATTTAATCATGGATATGGATATTGGAGTAATTAAATGTGCTTGTATGCATGCTGAGAACATGTATAAGTGAGTGAGTCTTTAAGGGTGGCAAAAAGTCTTGAAAAATAGCCTAGAATTTGTTCACACGGGTAGACACACGGGCGTGTGTCTAAGCCATGTGTGACACACGGTCTGCCCCATGGGCGTGTTGTTCGGCCGTGTGTCCCTTACACCCTAAATATGTAAAGCAGAATGTCCAATAGTAAACACACGGGTAGAGACACGGCCGTGTATCTCAGTCACGTGAAGGACACGGCCTTAGGACATGGGCGTGTTCCCAGGCCGTGTGAAGTCTGCACTTAATTTTTGAAATTTAATTCACTATACGGACTAAGCACACGGGCATGTGACTTGGCCGTGTGACCTTATTTGCTTGATAATGTCATAGCCAGAGAGTTACACGGGCTGAGGACATGAGCGAGTCCCAAGCCACACAGGCTTGTGACTCCCCAAAACAAGAAAAATTTTCTAAGTTATCCTAAAATTCTAAAAATTCTCAGTTTAATCTTGAATCATTCCCACAATATGTTTTGGGCCTCATAGGCCTTCATAAGGGACAATTTGCATGTGATTGAAAAGTTTTAAATTTGGATGAAATTTTATGATTCGGATTCGTATGTTTGTTTAATTTTAAGTCAGACAACGCCTCGTACCCTGTCCTGGAGTCGAATACGGGTAAGGGGTGTTATAAAATGCTTATGTTTTAGTTTTTATATATAGCCATGGGAGTTGGCTTAATTTAGTTGGATTGATTATGTGTATCAATATATGTATATGGCTTATGTTATGAATTTGAGGTTGATTTTGTGATGTTTATTGATAGTAAATGTTGTGGTTGTCAAATGATAGAAATTAGAGAAGAAATATGCTTGTGAAATTTAGCATAATGATGCATGTTTAGAAATGTTTATCTAGTTGAATGGTATAAGTGAAGTTTGGTATGAATTTGATGGTTTATTGTGGTATTGATGTGTTTTGTAATGGTTGGTGTTGAAAATGGTATGAAATATGTTTAAGATAAGTTGATTGAATGCCTATATATGCTATCTTGGTGCCAATTGGGTTGTTGAAAGTGTGTATAGGACAGGGTGGCAAAATGGCTTGGTAAATAGCTTATTTTTGTCCAAACAGGCAAAGACACGAGCATGTGTCTCAACCGTGTGTGATACACGGACGTGTGTCCCCTAGTATTGAAATTAAAATCAAGTCAGTATGCTCCACACGGCCTCAAACATGGGCGTGTGACTTGGCTGTGTGGCATAAGTAGTATACCCTACAGGTTTGGCACGGCCTAGCACACTGTCTGGCACACAGGCATGTATGGCCATTTTTAGGGCATACGGGCTAGCAATACGGGCATGTTTGTTGCCCTTGTGACCCAACTTAAAGAGTTACACGGGGTCAGACACAGGCTGGGACATGGCCATGTGCTCCCATTTCGAATGTCCACACGGCCTGTGACACAGGCACACAGCTATGCTACACGAGCGTGTGTCCCCTGTTTTAAAAAAAATTTTCTAAGTGTTCTATGAGTTTTCAAAGTTATCGATTTAGTCTCGAACCTCTCCCAATACATGTTTAGGGCTTCGTAGGCTCGTATTAGGGAAAAAATGTTTAGTTGTGAATGGAATGTATATGATTTGATTAATTGCATATGTAAAAATGTGGTCTAAGTCCAGTGAATCTTGCTTGAAAGGTAAGATGACTAAGAGATATTTTAATGCAAAAGGTACAAAGGTCGTTTTGCCCTTAGAACTTGTGCATATTGATGTATGTGGTCCCATGAATGTTAGTGTGAGAGGTGGTTACAATTATTATTTAACCTTTATAGATGATTATTCCAGGTATGAGTATATGTATCTAACGCACTACAAGATTTAAACCTTTGATAAATAAAAAGTTTCATACGAAAGTGGAGAAACTGTTAGGTTTACCAATAAAGACACCTTGGCCCGACCAAGGTAGGGATTACTTATCAGATAAGTTATTAGGATACCTCTTAACGAATGAGATATTATCCCAGTTAACCACGTCAAGCACTCTATAATTGAATGGTATGACTAAAAGAAGGAACAAAACCTTGCTTGATATGGTTCGTTCATGCTAAATTATTCGCAACTAACAATATACTTTGGGGGATATGCATTACAAATAGCTTGCTATGTTCTAAATGGTGTACCAACTAATGTCATAGCTAAAACTACTTATGAATTGTGGCATGATAAGAAGTCAAGTTTGAATCACTTTAGAATTTAGGATTGCCAAGCTCTCGTATTGGATAAAGTTAAAAAAAAGTTAGATTCACAAACATAATTATGCATGTTTGCAGGATATCCAAAAGGAAAAAACGAGGTTTATTTTATAACCCGAAAGATCAAACCATTAAGGTATCAACTCATACTACTTGTAACAACCTATTTTCAGTCAAATCGAAACAGCTATTTCAGGACCACAAATCTTAAGTTAAAAATTTTATTTTATTATTATTTAATTTCCTACAGCATGATAGTAGTACAATACAAAAATTTTGTTAAGAAATTTTACCGTTTACATGCTCAATTTGATAAAAATGATTAAATCGCGTAAAGTGAAAAAGCTGAGTTCTAGTAGCTAAAGGTATTAAATAGCTATAAAACCTTAAAGTAAGAGTCCTTATATGGTAATTAGACCACTAATAAAGATAGTGGAATGTGTTGGCTTGGCATTTGTGTAAATTTTGATGTTTTATAAGGTTAATTAAGTAATTAGTATAGTAAAGATAAATTAAATAAAACAAATTAAGGTTATCATCTATTATTCATCTTTATCAACCGAATGCCAGGGGTTTGGAAGCAATTTTTTGAGTTAATTATTCAGAAATCCTAACCTTGATCATAGATCAAGACAGACCTCATACGGAGTTAGATCGAGGCAAACGAAAAATCTCGGATTAATCGCCTCCATATCTACGTATACTCGTCGAGGTAAGTTCGTGTAATTAAATCGTGTTTATATGTTTTTAATTGAAATATATATATGTTATGAATTTTCATACATAATTATCGAGTGCATATCCAACGATGTACGATGATTACCGAGTCCCGTTTGAACCGTAGGAATCCATAGGATACAAATGACATGTCATTAGGGTTACATGATTTGAATACTGGTCCTGAACATCCTACCGATGCATGAGGTCCTTTATGTGTTGCGAATAGTCCACAGCTCATGTGAGCAGCATCGTGTAGCTACATTCTAACCCACAGCTCGTGTGAGCATACCGATTTATAGCTCATGAGAGCATACCAATCTATAGCTCGAGTGAGCATACCGATTCACAACTCGTATGAGCATACATGTACATGAATTGACAGATTGTAGTTATATGTGAGCTAGCACTTAATGTATATCTATTTTGGGTATCCAATGGTATTCTAAATGGTTCAACAGGCAATATTCTTATACGAAATGATAAGATTTAGATATGAACTATTACAGGTATATACATTAATTACATGGAAATTTTATTACATGATATATAGAAACTTAAATTCGTTAATACATGTATTTGGAACTTGATCAATTGTTGTATTCATCAATGTTTATTGGATTATATATGTGTTTACAAGGCTAACATGGTTGGTGAATATATGCTTAGGCATTTGGCCAAATTGTATTGGGATATGTTTGTTTACTTACCAATTGTATGACTAAATGGTAAGTTAAATTCTATATTATATGAACTTACTAAGCTTAAATGCTTACTCTATCTTGTTTTCCCTATTGTTTTTAGTGAATCAGAAGCTTGTTCGGGTTGGAAGCTTGTTGGAGTTATATCAAACTATCCATCAGCTCTTTTGGTACATTCGGTTGATAAATTTTGGTTATAATGGCATGTATAGGTATTTTGACTAATGTCAGTCTATATGTTTTTTTGTGAATATGGCCATTTGATTTGGCTTGTGTTTTGGCATATTTTGGTATGTATACCAGTAGTCTTAAAATGGTTGATGAATGACTTAATATGGTTGAATGATGGAAGATGAGATGATAGATGAATATGTATAATATATATGGCTTGTGACTTGTTGAGAATTGATACTTTGTTTGAATAGCTTAAATGACTATTGATGCTAATTATAGAATGACATTTTGGTACCAAATGGTTGTGTTTTGGGTAAGTAAATTATATGGTATGTATTGATGCAAATATGCATGCAAGTTAGTTGATTATTTTGCCAAATTGAATACATGGTTAGGTATGTTTATATATTGTCATTTGAGGTGCCTAAGGAAATATTGGTTGTATGATATTATACTATATGTATATGTCTTGTTTATGCTTGATTTGGATGCCTTGTTATGGCTTGTAAATATTGCAATGTTGTGTGTAGGTACATGCCAATTTGGGTGAGAAAAATGGTTTGTAAAATGGCCTATTTTTGTCCACATAGACGTGTGTCTTAGCCGTGTGTGACATACGGCCAGGTGACATGGCCGTGTGTCCCCTATAGCTTTCAAAGGTTTCAAGCCAGGCTGTTACACGGCCTGGCACACGGGCGTGTAGGGTTACTTCAAAGGGTGCACAGCTTGGCACACAGGCATGTGACTTGGCCGTGTGACCCAAGTCAGCGAGTTACACAGGTACAAACATGGGATGGGACATGATCGTGTGTCCCTACTTTGAATGCTCACACAGCTTGAGACACGAGCATGTCTCTTGGCCGTGTGAGCCTGCAGTGTTGAAAATTTTCCTTGTTTCCTGAAAAGTTCTCTAAGTTTCTAATTTAATATCGACTTGTTTCTAAAGCATTTTTATGGCCTTGAGGGCTTGTATAAAGAACAATATGTATGATTTGACTTGGTTTTAATATGTTCATTAATATGATATGAAATGTCTGAAATTTCTGTCCATTTGAATTGTAAATTCTGATAATACTCCGTAACCTTGTTCCGGCAACGGATATGAGTTAGGGGTGTTACACTACTTTCCTAGAAAAAAGTTATATGAATACTTGAGGAACTTTCGGGAAATAGTGAAAACCTTTCAACTATGATTCTAAATTATATTCCAAATGGTAGACCAACAAATGATCAACAACATAGGGAGCTTCATTATAGTGGAAGGGTCTCTAAAAGGCCTAATTTTTGCATAAGTGACAGTAGTGCTCATAATACGAAAGTTGTTAAACTCGAAGATGATGACCCACTCACATATGATGAAGCCATGCAAAGTGCTAATTTTAAGCTCTAGGAAATAGCTATGAAAGTTGAAATGGATTCTACGAAATCCAACCTAGTGTGGGAACTTGTAGATTATCAGAAGGGACAAAACTCATAGGGTGTAAATAGATCTATAAGAGGAAAAGACATGCAGAAGGAAAAGTTGAAACCTGCTAGGCTAGACTAGTAGAAAAAGTTTATACATAAAGAATGTATTGATTACGAGGGAATCTTCTCTACGGTAGGTATGTTAAAGTCAATCCACATTGTTTTATCCATTACAGCAGCTCTTGAGTACGAGATCTAGCAAATAGATGTGAATACAACATTTTTGAATGACAGTTTCGAAGAAAGCATCTACATTGTGCAACTCGTCGAATATATAGCTAAAAGAAATGAGTATAAAGTTTGCAAGTTGCTAAGATCCATATATAGACTTAAGCTAGTATCCCTCTTTGTTCTATATGTAGATGGAATTCTACTTATTGGGAATGATGTATGGACATTGTCATCGGTTAAATTGTGGTTAACCCAACAATTTAGTATAAAGGATTTTGGTGAAGCTAACTATGTTCTAGGAATTCGAATCCTAATGGATCAAAACAACAAAGTTATAGATTTATCGCAAGCTTCACACATAAATAAGATATTGTAATGTCTTGAAATGATTGATAAAAGAAAGATTTAAATCCTATCGGATATAACAATTTTAATATCCAAATGTGTTAGGGTTCGTGGAGATCTACATCGGGTTGTGCCTTTGCCTTAGGCAACAAGTCTAAAGTGTAGATAAGTGTCAAGTAGGGTTGCATTGTTAACTCTATTATAGAGGTCGAATATTTGGTTGCTTCTACGGCAACAAAAGAAACAATTTTGCTTCGAAAGTTCCTTACGGATATTGAACTCAATCCTGGTATGGAGAAAATTATTACATTGTATTTGGACAACGATGCAATAACAGAAAATACTAAGGAAACAGGAAATCACAAAAGGTTAAAATAAAATTTCATTATATATTAATATCATTTGTATATGTCCTTAATGGTTTTTGCATGAAAAGCAAAAATTAAGCAAATATTGGTTCATTGATTATCTAATGTTTAACCAATATTAAGTTGCATTAAGTGGTCGGATCATAATGTGAAAAGACAACTTATATTAGTATATAACCTAAACAGTTCGCAGTCTAATCAAAATTGAGCAAATCTGTAACACCCCGTGCCCGAGACCGTTGCCGGAGTCGAACACAAGGTACTTACCCGATCTGCTGTCCGTGATCAACTTAATAATGTCGCACACTCAGTGTCAATAGTGATTCAAAAACATATAGTGAGTCCGCACACTTAGTGCTATAAAATCAACTCGCACACCTAGTGCTATATAATCAAACTCGCACACTTAGTGCTGTACAAATTTAAAACCCGCACACTTAGTGCAATCTCATGATCATAAATGTTTATACCCGCACACTTAGTGCCGAAATCCATAACTCAATACATCTCACCTCTTTTCTTTTCATTCAATACTTTCATCACCACATACATACATGTATATAAATTTATCATTCCATTCGGCATAATTACATAGACATCATGTCTATTTAAATCGATACAAAATATACGCTTAGTGACTTACTTGTGTTGGGTAAATTAATTCCCAGTCGGCTACTCGATGACCTTCGATTTCCCCTTGTTGGACACCTCTCCTTTAGGATCTTGAGCTTAAACAAATAAATTAACTCATTCAACCCCTTTGCTACATATATTGGTATTCACATTTTAATGATTTTATGACATACGAACGGCATGGTAAAATTTTTATCTTTTTGCCTCGTGCTTTTAGCTATTCGGCTAATAGCCATATGCTATCGCCCTACTATCAATAATCCAATCACACATGCATATATATATATATGGCTGAATGTACAAAGCTTAGACTCATCATCACTTATGCTCTTAATTGATAGCCGAATATGCATACATATATATATATATATGACATCAACTATACTATCATCTTTAATTCACCTAACACAAAATTTCAACTCATGAACACTTGACCGAATTTTTCCTAACCTAGCATGGCTTTACATATACTTGTAACATCCTATAAATCCACATTTCTACCTAAATTTTCTTTTACCTTTCCTCTACTTCCATTCACAACATCAAGAGCACCATACACATGCATCATTACAAAGCTTCACACTTAGCATGCAAATGACATCAACACAAACCTACCTTAGCCGAAACTTAACTCATCTTCATGCCTCATCACCACAACATCAAACATCAACATCAAACAAGAAGACAACACCCATGGCCGAATATCATCTCCATCTCATAGCAAAGATTTAAACCATGGGCTAAGTAGAACTCAAACTAACAACTAAAACATGCATGAATCTCATGGACAACATCAAACATACCTTAGTCTAGCAAACTCCCATGGCTGATTTTCTCAAGCTCTTCCCCCCTTCTTCTTAGAACATTCAGCCAAGCAAAGAAAATGTGAATAGATGGACACTTTTTTTTTCCTTTGTTTTCATCATATTTTCCTTTTTTTTTATTATTTTATTCTTTCTAACATAACCACTAACCCAACATGTTTGCAACATGTTTCCACCCATAGCATGGCCGGCCATCATGCTTA
Organism: Gossypium arboreum; assembly: GCF_025698485.1. Taxonomy (NCBI): domain Eukaryota; kingdom Viridiplantae; phylum Streptophyta; class Magnoliopsida; order Malvales; family Malvaceae; genus Gossypium; species Gossypium arboreum. The sequence continues at coordinate 91,049,852 of NC_069075.1, read as the reverse complement.
AATTTGGGTAAATTGACATGCAAACCCACCATTTTCACAACATGCACTTATAGGCCACCCTACATTTGCCTAGCACATTTCTAAATTTTCTCACATAAGTCCTATTTGATAAAATTCACTTACAATTAACAAAATCCAAACATGAAATTTTCACACATGCATATGTACCTATAATGAGCATCAACTATGACAGTTAATTATTTTTATGACTCGGTTTAGTGGTCCCGAAACCACTTTCCGACTAGGGTCAATTTAGGGCTGTCACAAAATCAATTAAAAGACTATTATGTCATTTATCAAGTCTAATTAGAGAGCTATCTTATCTTGGGCATTAGAGCAGATGAGTCCTAGAAGATAGAGACATAAATGCAATTATCTAGACTGACAAGATATCGGACATAACCCAAGTTAAATTTATCCTAGATATATCTATGGATTTATTCACTTGTGACTCGTATATGTTGATGCAAATGAAAGCTTAAGTTCAAATAAATAGGGAACTGCAATTTGGTGTGTTGGATATACAACTTCTACATGATATAGATCATTCCACAATGGTGGAATTCATAGCCCAATAAAAGAATGTAGCCATGAGTCATTTGTCATAAGACAAATGAATTAATTACTACGTATTAGTAATTGACTTTTTCATATTGATCCTAATTTTATATGTTCAATCAGTCCCTCTACTAGCTTAAGGTAACCCGAAATGAATTGCATGTAGAACCAATAGATTGTAGAATGAATGAAAATGATAAGTGACCGCATGCGTGCGTGCGTAGAAAAACAAACAATTTTCAGAGTGTGGTTTTAATTACAAGCGTACACTGTCATTTTAATATTTATAGTGTTATAATGGAACACCAAAGTATTCTAAGGATTGAACCCAAAGGAGTTAACGATTTAATGATTCCTACTCGACAACCATGCAATGAAGGAGTCTAGCTAGGTACTCATTAAGCACAATATTACGACAGGCCTTAAATGAAGTTGATTAAAACTAATTAATTTCCTAAAACAAAAAAAGTCTTAAATTGTAAATAATCAAAGTGTAAAACTAACAAATACGGTAACAGAAAACGGTCAATTGATTTCCATTTTGTTGTTTAACATTTGAAATAGGGATCTAAATCGATGTTACTCCTAAATTGACTAAATTTTACCTCTTGGCCTCAGTTTTACCAACTTAGACAAATTAGTCTGGTTTATCTCTCGACCTCACCAACTAATGTGGGGCTTTCGAATTGGTGTCTAATAAAATCTCCTCTCGGTCTCACTTTCCTAAATTTTCCCTTAAGGTCGTTAATCCTAAGTTTTGAAGTTTATTCGATTTAGTCCAGTTTTTACTATTTAGTCTGTATACAAAAATTAATCGGACAATATTTTCATCAACCAACCACTTAGGATTTAGCTACTTGTACTACTACTTAAACAAACAAGGACATAATAATAACATAAACTATGCACAAATGGTAAATGCAAGAAAAATGAGAAAAACTAGGGTTTTTCTTGAAAAAGCTTGAAAGTACAAAAGATGGCAGCAAAGGAAATGAACAAGAACAATTAGAGGTCAGACTTTTAATGATGAAACTAAAAGGAAATTGAGTTATATTAATACTAATGCTTAACTAAAAATACAAGAAGTTATAGGTACTAAACCAACAAATAAATTTAACTACAATAATAACTAAATTAACTAACTACCATTAACACTAAGAAAAATAAGAAAATGTGCTAGCAAAGTAAACCCTAAGCTATGAAGAAGAAAATTGTAACACCCTTAACTCACATACGACACCGGATTGGACTACCGAGTATTACAAAGTGTTTAACAATATTTAACCTTACATAAATTATTCATATTTCTAAGTAAATATTAATAACATATCATATTCAATTTAAGCCAAACATACTATTATTGGCCTTAAATTGAGCTTACTAGTCCATAATAATAATTTGGAAACCTTCCGGGAGAAAAGTTAGCTAAAAGTTAAAAATTTTGGAAACTAAGGGGTCACACAACCGTGTGGCCATGCCGTGTGAAACAGGCTAGCTCGTGTGGCCAAAACATGGTCATGTGTCTACCCCACATGCCTGTGTGGTAAATCCACACGCCCGTGTCCCCAACCCATGTAACTCACTAACTAGGACCACAAGGCCGTATCCCAGCCTATTTGTTCGCCCGTATAACTCACTGTTTTGCGACACATGGTCGTGTCATAGGTAGTGTAACCGAACATGTAAAACCCACACTTGAAACTTAAAAGACACACGGCTGTGTGAACAGACCATGTGTGGCACATGGTCGTGTAACAACCCATGTCTCAAGCCGTGTGTATAAAAATGTACCTTAAAAATCAAGTTTGCCAATTATACTTGCTTAAACCACAAGCATACCATTAACCATCCCATAAACCTATTCAATACTTACCTAAACAAGACCAATACATATGAAAAACACATATAAATAATCTAATTCCATCAACTAACCAATGTACCCTCATTGGTACCACATATGTAACAGCCCGTTTTCAATGATATCAGAACAGTGGTTTCGAGACCACAAATCCGAAGTTAAAAAATTTATTGTATTACTTTTTATTGTCTACAGCATGATAGTATTACCGTATAAAAATTTCATTAATAAATTTTACCGTTTACATACTCAATTTGATAAAAATGACTAAATCGCGTAAAGTGCAAAAGTTGAGTTCTAATAGCTAAAGGTATTAAATAGCTATGGAAATTTCAAGTGGGGATCCTTATATTGGCAATTTTCAAATTTGGCTTAGTTATTAAGGTTAATTTTGGAAATTAGTAAATAAAGATTAAATAAATAAAACAATTAAAGTCTTCATCTTTTAGTTTCTTCTGCAACCGAATATCAAGCAAAAAGAATCCATTTTTGCACTTCACATTCCGCCAAGCTTGTAAGCTCAATTAGATCTTATTAGACCTTGTACAGAGTTAGATCGGGGCACAAAGAAAGTTCAGATTAATCGCCTCAGTATTTACGTACACTAGTCGAGTAAATCGAAAGCTCATTCGGGTTAAAAGCTTTTCGAAGCTATATCACACTATCCATTGGCTCCTTTGGTATATTTAGTTGTTTAATTTTGGTTTTAATGGCATGCATAGGTTATTTTGGCTAATTTTGGCATTTATGTTTTGTTGTGATTATTGCATTTGATTTGGCTCGTGTTTTGGTATATTTTAGGTGTGTGCATAATATGCATAATATGCCATTTGAGTTGATTATACATATGAGGTATGTATTATAACTGGGTATGATTCGGTGCTATGCTATGGTAAGCATATATGTATTTGATGTTGTTGATTATATGTACAATTGGGACCAATTGTTAAGTCCTGGTAAGTGAATTACAAGTTGTGTATTGATGCAATTATACACATAAGTTGGTTAATTACTTGGTTACATGGATCACATGGTTGAACATAATTATACTTGTCATTTGAGGTGCCTAAGGGGATATTGGTTGTATGTGAATATACCACATGTTTAAAGCTTGATCACGCTTGATTATAGCTAGTGTATGTGTTCATTTTTTGGTGTAGGTTGGTGCCAAATTGGGTGAGAAATATAGCTTATAAAATGGCCTCTTTTCATCCACACGGATAGAGACATGGGCATATGTCTCAGCCGTGTGTGACGCATGGCTAGGTGACACAGTCTTGTGTCCTCTGTATCTTTCAAAGGATTGCAAGTCAGACTATTACACGGCCTAGCAAACGGCCTAGCACATGGGTGCATGAGGATACTTCGAAGGGTACATAGCCTGGCACACGGATGTGTGGCTTGGCCGTATGACCCAAGTCAATGAGTTACATAGGTAAGGACATGGGCTGGGATACGACCTTGCTTCCCTATTTCAAATACCCACACGGCCTAAGACAATGAGTGTCTCTTGGCCGTGTGAGTCACAAGGACTCACACGGCCGTGTGACGCCTGCAGCTTTGAAAAATTTTTATGTTTTTCGAAGAATTAGAAGAGTTTTCGATTTAGTCTCGACTTGTTTCTAATAAGTATTTAGGGCCTCGAGGGCTCGTATAAGGGAAAGTATGTATGATTTTGATTGGTTTTATTATGAATATTGATAAGTTATGAAATGTTCAAAATTTTGTTTGCTTGTACTATAAACTCCAGTAATACTCTGTAACCTTGTTCCGGCGACGGATACGGATTAGGGTGTTAAAACATTTAAATATACAATCAACCAAACATCATCACAATCAATATCTCATCTATTTCAAATATTATCTATGCATAACATAACATATTTACCGGCATAAACACCAAGATATCAAACATACCTAAAAATAACCATTTCAACATACTTGTTCAACTACGTTATATCATAGTACTACAAGACCCTTATTAATTACACGCCACTTTTAACCAACTTCAAAACAAAACACAAAATGACTACCAAGGTACGGATGATAGTGTGTAAGCTCCCAAGTTGATCCAATTGATGCTACAGTTCCAAGAGTCCTACAAAATCAACTTAAACGAGTAAGCTCAATGAAGCTTAGTAAGTTCGATCAGTCAATTCAATTTCTACATATTACCAAGTTCCAAAAAATGTGAACATTTGATACACCGGCTCAAAGCCATCTAGGCACTAAGCCTAAATAACAGACACCAAGCCTACTAGACACTAAGCCTGATATTTTCATGAAATACTTCTCCAAACATCATTTCTTAATACCATACAATTTGAAGTGCAAATGATAATGATAATAAAAATTTGAACACAAATTATAATACGAACTTACTTCTGCAATGACAAATGGTATTTGCCAACGATGATCAACTACTTTTTCTTTTCCACATTTACCTACCAAAGCACTCATTTCTTGATCTATTTATAATAGCTTAATTCCATTAATTCAACTAAACACCTTTAAACATTTTAGTAGCATAAAATTCCACAATTCACTAGTTAAGGCATTTTATACAATTATCTCTAAACTTTTACAATCCACAGAAATTAGTCATTAGTCTTTAACTACTAAATTTAAACGAATTAGAATAAATAGCTTGTATTGATTCTTCATTAGCTCTAAAATAGTCCCTAAATATCTAGATATTAGCTAAAAACCCTTCAAATTTCAAGATTTCAATAATTTAGTCCTTAACTTCAAAAACCAACTCACAACTATGTTACTAGACTATCTAAACACCTTCAACTTATAAATTTATTCACAACCAGCAAGATATCTAATTTCAATCATGGTAAACTCACGAAATCATCATTTTTATACAAATTAATACACGGATTTCTTGAATCAAGCTTCAAAAATCATGAAATTACATAAATTAACAAAAACAAGATTGAAAGCACTTACATGCAAACACCTTAATTGACTAATTATTCAAGCTCTAAAATGGTTATTTCTTTCTCCAATTTTAGCAAAATAAATCTAAGGAAGAATAAGCTTAGTGTTTATTTTTCTTTTGTTTATATTTTTAATTGCTCAAGTACTTGTTTACCCTTAACTAACACATGAAATTTAATAACCACTAGCCCACAACTGTGCACTCAAATATGTGATGGTCTATTTGCCTTATAAGGCCATTCAAACATGCATTCTAATTAACTTTACGGTTTAATCCTTTTTAGTTAATTAAGCATCTAAATTTTAAACTTTCTAAGCGAAAAGTTAATACAACTTTAATGTAATCCTACAGACATTAAATAAACATCACAATATTAGCTTACTCGTCAGAATCATGGTCCTGAAACCACTTTCTCCGACACCACTAAAAATAGGTTGTTAAAACTCTCCCCCTCTTAAGAAGTTTTCATCCTTGAAAATCTTACCAAAAAATAGATTCAGAAATTGCACTTCCATAGTCTCTTCTAGTTCCCAGGTAGCTTCCTCAACTCCATGACAATGCCAGAGAATTTTAACTAAAGCTATGCTTTTCTTTCTCAATTATTTAATTTCCCAGTCTAGTATTCTAACCGGTTCCTCGATATACGACATATTTGACTAAATTTCTATATAACCGGGCAAAATTACATGTAAAGGGTCGGATCGATACCGCGGTAACATTGATACATAGAATACATTGTAAATTTTCTCTAATTCAGATGGTAAGGCCAAACAATAAGCTATAAGACCGGTTTTCTTAATGACCTCGTACGGTCCAATAAATCGTAGACTAAGCTTCCCCTTTCTACCAAAATGAAAAACTTTCTTCCAGGGCAATACTTTTAAAAATATTTTATCACCAACCTGAAATTCAACGTTTTTTCTTTTCAAATCAGCATATGATTTTTGAAGATCGGTAGCAACTTTTAAACTATCTTGAATCACCTTGACCTTTTCTTCAGCTTCCTGAACTAAATCTGTAGCAAAAAGCTTTTTTTCACTCAATTCAGTCCAATATAAATGAGTTCTAGACTTTCGACCATACAGAACTTTATATGGCGCCATTTTGATGCTCGAATGATAACTATTGTTATACGTAAATTCAACTAAAAGAAGAAATTTTTCCCAGCTACCTACGAATTCTAGAATGCAACAACGGAGCATATCTTCAAGCACTTGAATTACTCATTCAAACTGACCATCAGTTTGAGGATGAAATAGCGTGCTAAAATGTAAGCTTGTGCCTAAAGCTTCCTATAGTTTACCCCAAAATCGAGAGGTAAAATGCGGATCTCAATCCGAGATAATAGATATTGACACTCTGTAAAGTCTAACAATCTCAGCAACGTACAGTTCTGCCAACTTTTCGAGTGAAAAATATGTTTGAAAAGGTATAAAGTGTGTTTATTTAGTTAAGTGATCAACAATAACCCCGATGGCATCTTTCTTCTGTAGAGATAATAGAAGTCCTAAAACAAAATCCATAGTAACCCATTCGTATTTCCACTCTAGAATCATAACAAGTTGAAGCAATCCTAAAGGTACCTGATGCTCGACTTTTTTGTGTTGACAAATCAAACATTTAGATAAAATTTTGAAATTTCATGTTTCATACCTGGCCACCAATACATTTGCTTCAAATCACTATGCATTTTGTTACTTCCAGGATGTATCAAGTAACTACTGTCATGGGCTTCTTGCAAAATCTTACATTTAACTTTGGAGTTTCTCAGTATACAAATTTTATTTCGAAAATACAAACTACCATCGAAACTAAGATGAAATTCTAAATCAGATGTCTTTTCCATTTGTTCCCACTTACTAATCAGTTTAGAATCATTATTCTGAGCTTCACAAATTTATTTTACAAACTTCGGTTTAGCTTTTAATTCAACTAAAATATAACCATCTTCAATCAACATCAACCGAGAATTTAAAGCTTGTAAAGCAAATAAAGATTTCTTACTCAAAGCATCAACAACAATATTAGCTTTACCCGGGTGATCATCAATGACCAAATCGTAGTCTTTTTAACGGTTCCAACCATCTATGTTGACACAAATTTAATTATTTTTGTGACATCAAGTACTTCAGACTTTTGTAATCTATGAAAATGTGGCATTTTTTCCCGTATAAATAATGTCGCCAAATCTTTAGAGTAAACACAATAGCGACAAGCTCTAAATCGTGTGTCGGGTTATTTTTCTCATGAGATTTCAATTTACGGGTAGCATAAGCTACAACTTTACCTTTTTGCATCAAAATGCAACCCAAACCATTAAGTGAAGCATCACTAAAAATTATGAATTCTTTACCGGACACTGGTTAAATCAACACAAGGGCCTTAGTTAACATTTCTTTCAACTGATCAAAACTTTGTTGGCACCTTTCAATCTATTCAAACATAACATTTTTTTGCAGTAACTTCATTAAAGGTAAAGCAATCATCGAGAACCATTTCACAAACCTTTGATAGTACCCGATTAAATCAAGAAACTTTTAATCTCTGTAATGCTGTTCGGAGGTTTCCAATCCAAAATAGTAGATATTTTACCTGGATCTACTCTAATGTCGTCCGACGATACAACATGACCCAAAGATCCAACTTCTCAAGGCCAGAACTCGCATTTACTAAATTTTGCATACAACTCTTTTTCAAGTAGAATTTGTAGTATTAATCTCAAATGATGAGCGTGTTCCACTTCATCTCAAGAATAAATCAAAATATCATTGATAAGGACTACCACAAATCTTTCTAAATACGACCAAAAATTCTGTTCATTAAATCCGTAAACATAGTAAGAGCATTCGTCAGCCCAAATGGCATAACTAAAAATTCATAATGTCCATAGCGAGTCCTGAATGCGATTTTCGGTACATCAACATCTTTCACTCGTAATTGATAACAACCAGATTGAATATCAATTTTCAAAACACAGTGGCTCTTTTCAGTTGATTAAACAAATCCTAAATACGAGGCAACGGATACTTATTCTTTATCGTAACCTTGTTCAACTGTCGATAGTCAATACACAACCTCATCGTCTTGTCTTTCTTTTTAACAAATAATATCAATAAACCCCAATGTGGTACACTTGATCGGATAAAACCCATGTTCGTCAATTCTTGCAACTGTGCTTTAAGTTCCTTAAGTTACTTTGGAGCCATTCGATAAGGAGCAATCAAAATTGGAGTAGTACCAGGTGCTAACTCAATAACAAATTCAACTTCCCGCATTGGAGGTAAACCCGGTAATTCTTCAGGAAATATATCTAAGAATCCACATATTGTCGGTACTAGATCCACCTTATTCTCTAGCACTCTGGAATCCAGAATGTAAGCTAAAAATGCATCACTACCATTCTAAACTAGTTTCTGCGCCTTCACTACCGAAATCATACTCAAAATACCATCGATTTTAACAAATCTAATAGAAATTATCTCACCATCAAGACATTTCAAATTAACTGTTTTTCATTAATCACTGCATCATGTAGATTCAACCAGTCTATTCCAAAAATGGCGTCAAACTCATTAAAAGGTAAAAGCATTAAGTTGGCGAAAAAGTTGTAACCTTGAATGTTCAGTGGACATTGCTTGCATACCAACTCAACTACAACATTGTGACCTAACAGGTTCGTGACTAACGACGCAATCAGTGGACTCAACAGGTAAATTCTTTTCTGTCACTAGCGGAGTGCATATATACGAATGCGTTGACCCTAGGTCAATTAATGTATACACACAATCATTAAAGAGGGAAAGGTACCAGCAATAACGCTGGGAGCCGAGGCCTCATCTCGTGCACAGATAGCATAGGTTTTGGTAAGAACTCTAGCTTCAGGTCTAGTCGACATATCCTTAACTCCACTCTGGTTAACTCCAGTTGAATTGTTATTTCCATGACGTTGACCTCGCATAGGATTAGTCACAGATTTCACATTTTGATCTTTATTAGGCTCACTTCGATTCGGACAATCCTTTTTAAAATGATTAGGGGACCTGCATATAAAACATGTCCCATCATTAACCCTCACACTCTAAAATGATACCGACTGTATTGCTTGCACTCTGTCCTGTTGTTATTTCGCACTCCATCCTGTTGGTATTTCGAACACTGCCCATTCTAGCCACTGCAAGAGCTGGAGCTTTCTTGCCACCCTACTTCGAACGATCCCTACCTGGGAACTCTGATGGTGCTGAGAATTTATCATTGGATTCCCTCAGCATCTTTTGTGGAGAACCAAAGAAAGTTTAGGTCCAAAGCATTTTGCCAAAGCCGACTGTTTTCACCTCATTTTGTCTTTTGCTAGCACAAATTTCTTCCATCTTTTGAGCTCGATTAGATAGAATCACAAACTCGACGATCTTCATGGCTCCAACTAACATTTTAATTTCATCATTCAGTCTATCTTCAAAACATACACACATGTCTTCTTTCGTAAGTACAATCTAAGGAGCATATTTGCTAAGCTGTACAAACTGTCTCTCACACTCAGCCACAGTTCTAGTTCCTTGCTTCAGTTCAAGAAACTCTTTCTTATTTTGCTTCAAATATCGCTTAGTAATATACTTCTTACGAAACTTAGATTTAAAGAAATCCCAATTGACTTTTTCCTTCGATACCACTGACATTAACATGGACCACCACTAAAATGCCTTTTCTTTTAGCAATGACCCTGTGCACCGTAAACAATCCTTTAGAGAACACAACATTTGATCAAACACCCTTTAAGTATGTTCTGACCAATACTCAGCCTTGGTTGGGTCATCACCCACATTACCACAAAATTCCATGGCACCACACTTTCTAACTTTATTGATAAAAATTTTCGGAACATTTTGTTGAGTCAAACCTTGAGGATATAAGGGATAAGTTTATTGAGCTATTGAATTTACCTTTAAATATGCCTTATACATATCGTGCATCATGTGGAAAAAAGCATTCGATGCCAAATCTCTAAGCCCTTGTGAGTTAGGCTCATTCCGAGTACTACCTTCATTTGTTGCTGGAATAAAACTTTCTACTTCATCAAAATCTGGTCGATTAGAACCGGTTGACATCTTTTATCTATATGGAAATATTTGAAAAATAATCAAGAGCCATCACACTATCATCGGTTAATAAGTGGCATGTATCGCTAGACTCAATACATGCTACGTTTAGTTTGAGAACTGACTCAACCTTAACTCCCCTAATTGACATACAACACTAAATTAGATTACCGAGTATTATAAAGAGTTTAACAATATTTAACCTTACATAAACTCTATATATTTTTATGTAAATAATAATAACAAATCTTATTCAATTTAAGCCAAACATACTTTTACGGGCCTTAAATCGAGCTTACTAGGCCCTAATCATAATTTGGAAACCTTCCGGGGTTAGTCTAAAACAAACCTAAAAAGTTAGGTAAAAGTTAAAAATTTTAGAAAACAAGAGTTACACGATCGTGTGGTTAGGCCGTGTGACCTAAACATGGTTGTGTGTCTACCCCACACGCCTGTGTCCCTAACCTGTGTAACTCACTTACTAGGACCACACGGCTGTGTCCTAGCCGGTGTGTCCGCCCGTATAACTCACTGCTTTGGGATACACAGCCGTGTCATAGGCCGTGTGCCCAACTGTGTAAAACTTGCACTTGAAACTTAAAAGCCACACAGCCATGCAACCAGGCTTTGTGTGGCACATGGCCGTGCAACAGCCCGTGTCTCGGGCCGTGTGTACCAAAATGTACCTTAAAATCAAGTTTACCAATTATATTTTCTTGTGCCACAAGCATACCATTAACCAACCTATAAACCTATTCAATACTTACCTAAACAAGACTAAGACATATTAAAAACACACGTAAATAATCTATTCCATCAACTAACCAATGTACCCTCATTGGTACCACATGTAAATATTCAATCAACCCAACATCATCACAATCAATATCTTTTCTATTTAAAAAATTATATATGCATAACATAACATATTTATAAGCATAAACACCAAGATATCAAACACACCATACAAACCTTAAAATAACCATTTCATCTTACTTGTTTATCTACGTTATATCATAGTACTACAAGACCCTTCTTAATTACATGCCACTTTTAACCAACTTCAAAACAAAACACAGAGTGACTACCAAGGTACGGATGATAGTGTGTGAGCTCCCAAGTTGATCCAATCGATGCTACGATTCCAAGAGTCCTACAAAATCAAATTAAACGAGTAAGCTCAATGAACCTTAGTAAGTTCGATAAGTCAACTCAATTTCCACATATTACCAAGTTCCAACGAACGTGAACATTTGATACACCGGCTCAAAGCCTACTAGGCACTAAGCCGAATAACACCGACACCAAGCTTGCTAGGCACTAAGCCTAAATAACATTGGCACTAAGCCTGATATTTTCATGAAAAACTTCTCCAAACATTATTTCATAATACCATACAATTTGAAGTGCAAATGATAATGATAATTAAAATGTGAACACAAATTATAATACAAACTTACTTCTACAATGACAACTAGTATTCGAAAACGGTTACTCAACTATTTTTTCCTTTCCACATTTATCTACTAAGGCACTCGTTTCTCGATCTATTTATAATAGCTTAACTCCATTAATTCAACTAAACACCTTTAGACATTTTAATAGCATAAAATTCTACAATTCACTAGTTAAGCATTTTATACAATTATATCTTAGCTTTTATAATCCACACAAATTAGTCATTAGTCTATAACTACTAAATTTAAACAAATTAGAATAAATATCTTGTATCAATTCTTCAGTAGCTCTAAAACAATCCCTAAATATCTAGATATTAGCTAGAAACCCTTAGAATTTCAAGATTTCAACAATTCAGCCCTTAACTTTAAAAAGCAACTCACAACTATGTTACTAGACTATCTAAACACCTTTAACTTATAAATTTATTCAAAACCAGCAAGATATGTAACTTCAACCATGGTAAATCACAAACTCATCACTTCTCTACAAATTAACACATAGGTTGCTTGAATCAAGCTTCAAAAATCATGAAATTACAAAAATTAACAAAAACAAGGTTGAAATAACTTACATGCAAACACCTTAATTGACCAATTGTTCAAGCTCTAAAATGGCTATTTCTTTCTCCAATTTCGACAAAAGAAATCCAAGGAATAAGAAGCTTAATGTTTATTTTTCTTTTGTTTATATTTTTAATTACTCAATTACTTGTATACCCTTAACTAAATCATGAAATTTGTGATGGTCTATTTGCCTTATAAGGCTACTCAAACATGCATTCTAATTAACTTAATACCTTTCAGTAATAGAGATCAACCTTTGAAACTTTACGATTTAATCCTTTTTAGTTAATTAACTATCTAAATTTCAAAATTTCAAAGCGAAATGTTAATATGACTTTAATGTAATCCTACAGACATTAAATAAACATCACAATATTAGCTCACTTGTCGAAATCATGGTGCCGAAACTACTTTCCCCTACACCATTGAAAACGGATTGTTACAAAATCTACCCTAAACCTAAACTAGAAGATGAAAGAAACCCTAAGCTAAAAAATCTATCTACACTACACTACTCCTTTGTTTTCAGCCAAAAATGGATTTTAATATCTTATTACAACTTAAAATTTTGGACCAAATTGCCCCTAGACATCTAATTTTGGTTGAGGGACCGCCTCCTGCAGTCATTTTTTGTTTGCTTCGTCGGGATATTATGATACCCATAGTCTGGTATAGTGATATCCTCGTCAATCTTGACTTGGGGGATTCCTTGGGAGTTGGATATCGCAATACCCATGCTTTGATATCGCAATATCACTATGAAGCGTCTCGGTTCTCTTCAATTCAGCACTGTCCAAAGTATCACGATTTTCAAGCTCTGATATCACGATACCCTTCTTCTAAGCAATATTTTCACTCACATTTGGGCCTCCGATGACTCCTACAATACTCAACCCACCATTAGGTCCTTGATGGTGTGTTTGGCCATTTCAGGTCTTAAAAATAGTAAAAACACAACGTTTCATTTATTAAAGCCAAAAATGAAAACTAAGTAAAAACATGACGAAAACATTTAAATTGCTCGGAAAGAAACTTGTCAAGTATAATGAGGAGCCTAATTTGACACGTCAAATTATGACAAATCAATAAGTAAGAGAAATAGATCATATGTATCGCTATCTGCAGTGAATGTGTTTTTCTCAATAAGTACAAAAGATGACTTAGAAATTAAATTATTTTTTTGAATTATTATTTAATTAATTTGTAATTAAATAATTGATGTTCAAATTAACTATTAAATTAATTAGTCATCATAAATTTGTTGAATAAGATAATTAAGTTAATTTCCTCGTGGATTCTAATACGATAAAGTTGTTGTGACTTTAACAAAATTAGAATTGGGTTAAAAAATAATTTAATTGAGAAATTAATTTAGTTAAGTTAGTTAATTAAATGAAATAAATAATATTTTGGGTAATAAAAAATATTGATTAGATTGGATAAATTATAAGTGTTGGATAAAAGTCTGGATAATACATTAAATGTACCTAATACACGAAAGGCCCAATAAGACCTGATTATTTGATAAGGGTGGCAAATGTTGGTATTTAAGGGATGTCGCCGCCCCTTGTGTACCAATGCTACTGGAACATTTTATTTTCTATTAAAATATTATTATTTATTTATACTTTATACAAACAAAACTTGTGTGTCGTTTCTCTATAAATAGGAACTACGAGTTAACCTATTTATACACTTTTGAGCACCGATATTTTGTCGAAAAATAGTGGTAATTTATATTTAAAAATAAATTCTATTTTTCGCAAGAATACTCATAATGTCAGTTTATAGAGAGAATTAACTTTCCTATTGATAGTTAAATAAAGTTTTCATTCTATGTGTTGTTTTGGTTTGTTTGAGCTAACACTCAAAGCAATTCGAGTTCAAAGATAGCGAAGAAGATTGATCAGTTGAAAGTCGAGAATTGACCTTGACCGCTTTCATACAAAACACTGGTATATTTTCAGTTAAAAGTTTATTACTAAATATATCACAAGGGCTTGATTTTAAGCAAAACTTTTGTTGTGCCTAAAAACATTATTTTTCTAAACCTATTTTTCCAACAACCTTTTGCATCACAATTCGACCACATGGTGCAACTTAATATTAGTTAAACCTTACGTAATTAGTGAGCCAATATTTTATTATCATTTTTCTTTTCATGCAAAAAATAAAAAACCCTGTTGAGGACATGTTAGAAAAATAGGTTTAGAAAACAATATTTTTAAGCATAACATAAGTTTAAATTTTTTTAAAACTTTAAACTGAGCATTGTGATATTTATAGTAATAAACCTTAATAAAATTGTGTCTATGCTTTATAATAGGTGCTTTAACTACATCCTAATTTTCTATCGAACGACCTTCTTTACTATCCTTGAACCGCGAATTGCTTTAAGTGTAGCTCAAAAAAAATGAACCAAGTGCACATAATTGAATTTTATTAATCAATCTATTTGATAGAAAATCGGGATCTCAAAGTTGGTTATAGTTTTATTTTCTGTGGAAAAACTTGATTTAATAAAAATTTATACACACAACTTTGAGAGTGATTATTCTATCGAAAATAATAAAATTTATTTTGAAAATAAATTCTATTTTATGTGAAAAGCTTATGGTTTCTAGTTAAGTAGAGAGAATAGACATATAAAAGATATTAATGACAATAATAGATTTTTGTTAAACTAATTTCTTTAAAAATTATAAGTATATAGACAAAATCACTATATTAAGGACATTAAATCCCAATAGGATAAACATATAAAAATAATAATTTCAACAATTAAATTTTATTAATCAATCAATTTGAAAATATTATAAGCATTCTTGATGAAATTGCTACATTAAGGGGATCAGATCCCAACAAGAGGATGTTTAAAACATATAGATCAAATTATAAACATGTGTGTAAAATTTGGTCCTTTTGTTAGTTAAGCCACTAGCTATAGGGCGGTAAATGCTATCACAAATTTGATATAAAGCATATTTAAAACATGTGGGTTAAATTGTAAACATGTTTGTAACTACTATATAGAAAACTTGGATTTGATATGTTAAAAGAAAAATAACACTTCTAAATGTTATTAAAATTGTTTTTCTTAACATGTTAGATATAAATTAACCATGCAACAGACATGCACATAATTACAAGTTAATCTATGTATTTTAAATATACTTTAAGTTAGATTTAAATTGACATTTAACACATAAATTGACAGTTGATAGAAGGACCAGATTTATAAGATCAAAGATGAATCCATTAATTTTGAGTTAAGAGGATAAAATAAAATTTAAAAATTTTGGAGAGGTAAAAGCAATTAGTGTGTGTAGGGCGAAAAATGTATTTTCTTTCATTTGGCCAAAACTAAAAATGACTAAATTGATTTGTTAATTTCAAATAAGAAATAAAAATGGAAAGGACCCATTTAACTAAAGAGAAGAAAAGCTTGTACCTTCCACATGGCTCCGTCTTTGAATATAATAATGATATTGTGAAGAATTAAATAAAAATATTAAAAAAATGAGAAATAGATATCGTGGGTGTGTTTTTGAGAAAAAAAAAAAGGGGGGGTTGATTTTTATTGCTTGACGTTTTGGGAATTTGGGGACACCACATGGCCTCACGTTACGGTCCAAAATAGTCTTGCACTTTGTACAACCATATTTTTCCTTTTCTGAATGTTGGTCATAATTGATGAAATCAAATTTCTGATTTTGAAGAAAAACTAAAGTTTTGTTTGAGTGGAGAGAGGGAGCGTGCAACCTACGCGAGGGGGCGGGGGTGGGCATGAAAGGAAGGAAAGTAAATGGAAAATCTATGGAAATGAAAATCAAATTAATAACACTAGGTTAGGTTCTCTCCCATATGCCAATAACATCACTTTGTCAAAAGGGTTGCATGCAATTTGTGGTGGCGGAGTCCCACCCCCTCACCCTCACCTCACCTCACCTCACCTAGGAAGTTTCCGCCCGTCTCCTGCTTTTGTCTTCTAATGTACCCCTCGCGACGTATCCGTGCCATATCAGATTGATTGTTAAGATCATTGGATTAAATTAAACTGAGTTTGATCGATTTTATTAAATTGATTTTTAATTTGTAATTAATTAATTTAAAAACTATAATATGTTTTTATTAATTCAAAAAAAAAATAAAATAAAAAATTGAAAAGGATTAAGTAATATGCTTTAATTGTTTGTGGGTATTTGTAATTTAGTCATTTGCAAGTACATTTCATCTACCGAATATTTGTACGAAACAAAGGTGAAGTTGAAAATGATAAAATTTATTTATGGGGCTAAGTCATCAATAAAAAAAGAAAAAGGGGGACAGGTAGAGAGAAAAATTATGTTTTTGCGAATATGACATGTAGAAAATGTTGAAACTTTTGAATGTCCGTACCCTATTTAAATATTACTGGGAAACGAGGAAGTAAATTAACTGTATGAAATATGTCTTTTATTTTACTCTCACGTAATGAAATTGAAGAAAATCCAAACCAATTCCTTGTTTCCAACAGTAGTAGGGTCAAATCAATGTTACCCAATTTTATTATTCTCTTTAACACTAAGGAAAAGTAAAGGAAGAAGAAATAAATTGTGTACACCCTCAAAGGTGTTCACATGTGATTTGAAGGATTACATTTTCCATTCATCATTACATGGATATGAATCCGGGAGTCGTTGGTAGTTTGACTTTTTTGAATAAAAAATTCATTTAAGAATTTAATTCTTAATTTAATATAATTATTGAATATCTAAAAAAAAACAATATTTTCTTAAATGTTTGCTTTGCTCTTTCAATCCCACAACCACCCACTCCCATTTCCACCGTTGAATGATACCCAAATTAATAAATAAAAAGATGTGGAATTTGGGCTTTTTTTCCTCTCTTTTTTTGCAATAGTAATCTGAAAAATCCTTTTGTGGTGAAGAGATATGAAAAGTACGAAAAGGCTAATTGAGGTGACCTTTAAAGATGGCGGGACCGAGCAGAAAGCAAAGGAGATCGAGACAGACCCTAATTTCCCACATCCGCCGGCTTAACCAACTCTCTATTTTACCCTATCTTACCCTTACCCAAGTCAAATTGTTCAGCTTATCAATTCCTTCATCTAACTAGTTTTATCTATTTAATTAAATAAATTATAAAAATAAAAATTAATTAAATTATTTTTAATTCACTTCAATTAGTTCATATAAACTCAAAAGGTCAAAACATTTAATGCTTCTTTCAAATTAATATTGACAATTAATGTTTCTTTTAAATTAATATTTTGTTTAGTTCTGATTCAACCAATTTAATTTATTACTTTTAAGTCTTTCAACTTCTACGTGTAACCTCAGAGAATAGACTAGAATCATATTTAAATTTATTAATAATAATATTAAACACGTGTTATCTTTTAATTCATAAATTTGGAAGTAATAGATAAGAATAGAAATTGTATAAAAAATAAAATGGAGTAAATTAAAGCAGGCATAATAAACTGACTACTGAAGTAGAACACATTGTGTATTGTTATGTCTTGGGAACTTTTTGTGTTGATGTAAAAGGCTGAAAGAAATAATTCATCTTTTAAAATTATTCTGCTTGATTTATTTGACCAGTTAGCCTGACCCTGACGTTAAGTTTCCGTTATAATAATTTGCAAACCTTCACTCTCTAATCTCATTTCCATCACACAAACATGTACATAAGTTTCAATTCCTAACTGAATTATTAATAAAATAGAACATAACGTATACGGTCTTCTCTTCCAAATCTTTGGCAGTTTTTCCATTATATATATATATATATATATAAGATATACATATACATAAGCACATGCATTTGTTAAAATGATGTAATCTCATAATATTTTTAAATAATTACGCTTTCACTTTTAATTTTTATTATTTTGATCCTCTAACTCTCAAATTTTAGTTGAAGTTGATTGAATTTTTAAAAATTTAATGACATTGACGTGTAAGTAGTGATGTGGTAGTATATATGTACTTTCTGTTAACATGAATAATTTTTAAACATTTTTATCACTTTCTTTTAAATTGGTTGATTTTTAAATATGATTTTTCTAGAATATTTTTATGAAGTATCGTAAATTGCCACATGTGTTACCATATCGGTGTTGTTAAAATTTTAACAATTTAATTTATTTTTCCATATAAAAATAATTTAACTAAATTTTAAACGTTGAGGGTCAATATGATTTTTTTTAAAGTTTATGACCAAAGTGATTAAAGGGACAAATCTCAAAATCATACATGAACTTTGATTCAATGTGTAGTTTTGATACATCAATTTTGATTTGTTGCAATTATACACAAAAACTTTGATTGTAGTTCAAAATGTATATATAAAACTTTAATTTTGATTTAATTATACACATTTACGAAATAAATACATCAAATTATTTTTATGTTGGGTAAATATAATTATTCATGTATGCAATATATAAACATAAAATGATGGTATGTCAATAATTGTGTTAATAATTCGTGAGAATTAGATCTAATCAAAATTTTATGTTTAAAATTGCACAAAATTAAAGTTCATATATAAAATTATACGTTAGACTAAAATTGATATATAATTTTAAAATTTAATCCATGATTAATAGAGTAAATGTTTGTTTTTTGATATGGGAATAAATGTTTGTTGTGTCATAAGCTTAGGGCTATTTTTTATATAACCTTTTAATTTGGAATTATTTTAATTACAAGTAATTAGGCAATGGTATTTTAATTGAAATAACCTCTCAAAATTAAGAGTAAAAGAGAAGATGATAAATATGTGAGTAATATTTAAAATTTATTTAATTTTAAATATTATTATTAATAGAAAAAGTATAAGTTGGAGTATGTTTGAAATTATTAAAAAATTATTTAACTTCATTTTCATGTAATTGACTTGAAGGGCATAGGTTGTATAAAAAAAGTCAAACCGGCCTATTGCCTATTTGGCAGCGTATGTCCGCATCCATGTATTTAAATTATTTTTGACATTTCTATAAATGTATATATGTTTACCTTTAATTTTCGACCTATCACATATATTCATAGGCCCACATTATCGTGCCCATTAAAACAATAGTTTCGTTTTGTATACTCGACTTTAAAGAAAGTAAAATTAACTACTTTAATTTAGTTTTAATATTTAATTGGACAGTTAAAGTTTTATTTTTTTTACAATTTGGTACTTAAGTATAGTTTTAATGTTTATTTTGATATTTGAGGATTTTTTCTATTTTAATTAAATATTTGAGTTTGGGTTTAATGTCTAATTTGTATTAGAGTTTTTTATTAGGGTATATGTCTTAAACATTTTTAGTTTTGAAACAAAATTGAACATTAAAATTAAATTTAGGTATCAAATATCAAATTGAACATTAAAATTAAATTTAAGTATAAAATAATATATTAATCCTAAAAACAGGGGCGTAGCCAGGGGGGCTGGCATGGGCCTCGGCCCCCTCTAAAATGTAAAATTACATTTTAGGCTTTTAAATTTTTTTAAAAATTTTAAATTATTAAAGGTAAAATTGTACTTTGCCCCCCTAAAATTATAAAAATTCGATTTAATCCTTTACAAATTATAAAAATATAAACTATAAAAAATTAAAATTTTATCCGACCCCCTTAAAAAAATTTTCTGGCTTTACCCCTGCCTAGAAATAGTGAGAATTTTGTAATGGTAAAACCTTGTTTTTGTAGGTCCAATATTTAGTAGTTGAAATTTCGTTTTAATAAAAGTGTATGTAGTATATAGTGATAGATAGAACACTAACTAATGTGGTGGTGACCACAAGGAAATGGTCCTTGACATACTAATTAATTAGTGAAAAAAGCAGTCAAATTACTATTAATTAAAATTAGGCTATAGAGATTAGTCTTAGACCATGATTTCTCAACATCTTAGGCCTCATTTAAGGAGCACCAAAGTATCTCTTGCATTTTAACACACTTTTAATTTGAGTTCATACAGTAAAATAACGAAAAGAATAAAAATAGGATAAAACTATCGTAGAGATTTTTTACTAAAAGTTAAATTGTATTTTATTTTTATATAAAATATTGATAAATTAATTCTTATATATTAGATCAAATAGTAAATTAATATTTTTGTTAAAAATTCATCCATTCTTATTATTAAAAATTAATTCTTGACGTCAACATGAAGTACACAAAGTATGTCATATGTCATTTGTTTAGTTATTCTATCATTTATATTAATTTTAATAGTACAAATAATAAACTTTTTAATTAAAAGAACTAACTTATTTTTATCTAATATACAAAATTTATTTATTTATTTTTTAATAGATAAATAAAATAAAATAATTTATTTATTTATTTTAATAGATACAATAAAATAAAATCTAACTCTACCCTCAAAGTTGGAAGGTAAGAAATAAAAGGAAAGAAGGGTAGGGGTGATGATGGCAGTGCAGCAGATATGCTGTTAATAATATTAATACCCCACTTTATTCCCACTGCCACTTCCTTACAAAAGTACCACTGCACTCCACTACTGGCTATTCCTATTGCTCTCTACTATTAGAATTCATTCAACACTATCACCGTATATTTTCTTTAACTTATTCAAAAGCTTCTTCTTTTTCTTGGAACGCCCATTTCAATTGATTTGAGCCACTGAAATAAAGGAAAAGATGAAAGATGCGAACACAGATTTTGAGGGAATATTTGCTACTAACATACATGTCATTGTCTTTCTTTTTATTGGCTTAAACTTTTCCCAAACAAAAAAAAGAGAGTTAGTTTAGTATTTAGATTAATCAGCATGAATGTTTGACATGTTTGTTTTAGTAAAAACAAAACATATGTACTTAATTAGAAAAAAAAATTCAGATATCAAATTAAATATTAAAGTTAAATTTAGATATTTAATTAAAAAAAGAAAATTTAAATATCAAATTAAACATTAAATTCAAACTCATGTGCTAAATCATGTATGAACTCTTTGGTAAATGATGTTAGTACTTTTCTTTTCTTTTTTATTAAAGAAGTAAAATTATGGTGCCTTAGCATATTAGGATGTTGAAAATATTGCAAGAAGAAATAATTGGTGGTTTGAAAAAATTTCTAATTCCAAATGGAATTAAAAAGCATTAGCAAAGCACAGAAGAGTCTGAGAAATCAATTCTAAGATGTCAACATATTCATGAAACCTACTTTTAAAAAAAAAAAAAAAAGTCCAAGAATGAAAAAGCTTAGCTCCAAGATGACCACCATAACTAAGGATTTACAAAGCTATTCAGCCTGCAATCAATTTCCCTTTTTTTCTGGTTAAAAATGGGTCTCTCAAGCTGTAATCATTTCATCTTTGGCTGATAGCCTCACCAGACACCTATTTTGACTGTCTAACCGAGTTGAAAAGGATGTCTTTGATAACCTGATCATATATAACATAAAATTGAGAATCAATTTACGGCGTGCAATTTCTTTGAATCTGAAACAACTCAGTCACCTGTGACATTAAACCATGGGCTTGCTCCACTGTTATCTTTGAACTATCTCTAGTAATCTTACCAAGATGTGATTCTTCCTGGTATCTGACATTGTATATTTAGTCATTTGTCCTTGAAATAGATTGAGAGAGACGTAGAAATGACAAAGATAATACCGACCTTCTTTCGAGAGGTCCCTAGGGGACCAATACGAGAATGTGTCAAATGATTCTCTGCTTGCTCCAGCTTTTCAGCTGATGGAAATAAACAACAAAGTTGGTCACAATTTCATGTGCATATACTATGTGCACAAGAAAGAAATACCTAAATCTGAAAGTTGTCCAGCAACATAATCTCCATTGCCAAGAAGAGGTGAAGAAGAAAGGGTATTGACCCAGTACTTGTTCCATAACAAATCCAAGAGATGACAATCAAGAGAGGACTTGAAATAAGAGATATTCAAAGCATAATACTGCAAGAAAAAGACATAGTAAGTGAGAGGAGGAGCAGTCCTGGAAAAGAAGATTAAAAGTGAATGATTATATGATAACGACCTGTTTACAGTGGACGCCAAAGTCTTCGATTTTATTGAGAGGAATGGTTTGGTACTCTGAGATGGGATCATCAGTAGGTTTATAACCTTCAGGGTATGTCCTGAAAGCACCAATGTAAACTTTTCCAGAAGAAACAGTCCTGGTTGGATCAATTACAACCGCCAGGAAAGGTTCCTGAAATTGCTGGTTAAGCATTTGGGTTGAAACATCGATTCCAGAGAGCCAGCAACCGTACCCTGGATGAGAATGGTACCATCCAACAACATTCTCTAATCGACCAGCCTATGAACCAACAGAAACCATTTTCATATGTAAGACAGACAACATGTTATCATGCATGTATGGTTTTCATTGCAGGGTATGACTGACAACAAATGTTAAAAAGAAAGGAGGACCTGCTTGTTGGTCTGGGAATAATCGACCATATACTCGTAGGCATCGGCCTGAGCATTGACCCTGGTTTCAGTGCCTTCAACGGGCAAAGCAAAGGCGTCCATGACAATGATGGCATCGCCATCGGTCTTGCCTATCATGAGGCCCATGACCTCAATGGTGCCACCAGAGCGGGCGTGGATGACCATCTTGAGGAGAGCGAGGGCGGAGATCTTAACGCGTTTGAAAAAGTGGGGATCATTGGCCCAAGGCTTGGCTTTGAGGGACATGGCTTGAGCCACCTCGTCGTAGTAAAATATGAAGTCGGATGAAGGGTCAGGCGCTTCCACTGCTAGTATATTGTTCTCTAACTCCCATGTTTTCTGGGCTATTGCGGAATCCATTCTTCTGTACTTGCACTAGCACTCGCACTCGCAACTCACTGACCCAAGGCCATTCCCATGCCCATGCTTTTTCTTTTTTCTAGATATCAAACCAACCTGAAAGAAAGGGATCGAAACTGTCGCCATTTTTAGTCCCGTTATTATCGGTTGCCCCCAAAACTTTTGGTTTTTATTGGGGTTGGCCTTTTATGTTGTACTTGCTCCTAATTATTATTGATTGCATAATCAAAATCTGACGATGCGGTGCATACAAAAGCTTTGCACAATGACTGAAAGAAAGACAAATTACTAGCAACATTGCGTTTTCAGACAAAAATTTTATGTTCGGCCCTAAAAACATTAGCTTTCGTTAATAGACTTTATAAAAAAAATATGAATATGTATCATGTTTCATCTTTAAAAATTGGACATGGAGGATGCGTTTTCATGTACTTGGCCATGTCCATTGCTTCACCTACAATATCCTGCAGCATTAACAACTTAATCAAGCCTAATAAATAGGCATCAGCAATTGGCATCACATTTTTATTCACTACACGAGTGGGAATGAAAGTAAACCATAACAGTCAAATAAATCAGTGAAGTTTTGGTCAAATTAAACAGATCATCAATTTTCAATTTGATTGTCCGACTAGTTTATCTCATTTAATCAAATAAATTATTAAAAAAATCATAAAATAAAAATATTAAAAAAATAAAAATAATCAATTTTTTAACACAATTCAAACAGCTCCAAATAGTTCAGTATTCAAATTCAATACTCAAATAGTTTCCAATCTAATTCATCGATCCAACTTAAAACACACTACAAACCATTATAACAAAAAATTGGCATCTACAAAATTTATTTCTAATGTTAGGGAGCCAAAGGAAGCAAATTTTTTATCCATTTGTGGCTCACATATCTTACAAGTGTTTAGTTTTTCTTCCTAACATCTTCCACTTAAGTAAAACAAACATTTAAATAAAGAAGCATTCTTAGACGATATGTGAGATTTTTTTTTATTTTTTTTTTATTTGAGCCAAAGAAGAAGAAGAAGAAGAAAAAAGTATCTACAAATGGAAAATCGTGAGAGAAATGTGGATACCAAACACTATGTAACAACAAAAGGTCATTTTCAGGCATATTAATATAACAGTATGACTATGAGAAATAAAAAACTATGATGGCGACTTCTCACCTGGCAATTATCAACCATATACGAATAATTTAACTTTAAATTCCATTTCTTTGAAATTCAAATCTAACCACAACCATAAGAAGTTCAATCATATATTCTTTTCACATGTTTTCAAATCTAAAACTATCTGCTGGCCCTGCACCAATGTGTCTAATTTGCTTTCCACTTCTACACGATTAACGCTTCGCTTCAATTGTCAGAAAAGCGGGAGCGACGTCTTGGTGAACTGTAAAATCATGAAAAAACAGAAATTAAACTTCCGAGGAAAATAAAATCATGAAACTAGATACTGAAGTTGCGTAATCCTAACAAGCTAGGCATGTCAACATAACAACTGCGTTGCGTCAACTTCTATAGCTTTCACTGCTCACTTTTACTCATGGACGATGATGTTGAAGATGAAAGAAATCTACAACATATAACGTGGACCTATCGCTCAGTAGCCAATAGCAATGATGCATGAAAAATCGAGCTAGTTTGCATAGCATGCAGCTACACCATGCACAGTTATGAAGCTGAAACAAATTCTATCATTTATGGTACTAGTTGCATCACAAATTTGTTTCATTCCGAACTTCTCTTTAGATACCATGGCTAACCACAGAAGCTGTTCTAATGCAGGCCAAATATCATTAATTATCTAAAAACTGTCTTTATGATTATCTTCAGGGAGACAAATGATTTCACATATATCTGTCTAGGCAGAAATCCAATAAATACCATGGGCTATGCAACGCTTTTCGACATCTGCGGCTAATGTAACGCATTTTCTTATGTGATGCTCATGAAAAACTTTAGTTAGGAAGACAATAAGTAAAGCTAGAGGTGAATAGAACAAAGAAAACATTACTGACCTCCGGTAGCCAAAGCTACCTCGGGAGGGGGCACTTCTGCTTATAAACTCATCATCAGTCTCATCTACTCTATATTCTGCATATTCTACAGAAGCCACTGAACCCTCATCAGAATTTGACAAAGCATAACTAGATCGACGATTTCCCCTTCTAGAATCAGTCACTCTTGATCTCCTTCTATTTCTAGAAATCCTCAAGTTATCAAACACCTGATATAAAATACAAGAGGTCCACCAGTTGCCCTCACCGGGGAAATCATCAAACTCATCTCCAGATTCATCTTCACCATATTCAATTACATAGTCCCCAAGAACCACCCCACGTGGGATTTCTGAATGTATAGTGCTCAAAACATCTATTATCTCAGAGGACTGCTGAAGATTTTCCCAATCAAGCTGCCGAGCAGGATCTATTCTTGAAGGACGTGCATGGGGATGCTCTAACTGAGCATGCTTCTGTAGGTCTGAGTAGGTGCCTGCGAATGAGCACTGCTCCTCCTCACAAAAACGCTTCTTCTTATCTAGAAGTAGACGAGCCTTATCAACAACAAACCATCCGGTGACTTTCCCTCTACATAAGGGGCAAGCTGGCTTGCAGTCATCTTCAGACACTGTTAGCTGAATGCTTGTTGTTGTAGAAATTGTATGAGATGTTGAAGGGCATGACATCCCATTCGCATTTTTGAATCGATCCAAACAATTTGAATGCAAGTGGTCTGTGTCACAAACAAAAGGACGGCAGCCTTTCTCGTAAGATGTGCATTGGAGGAGTACACCATTGTGGGGAACATCCAAACATATCGGGCAAATCACATCATCCCAATTGGTATTCACCACAACACCCTCCATGTAAGAAGTAGGGGATTGGAGGTTTCTTTCATAAAAAGGTTTGAACGCCATAGAGACACAGTTTGCAAGATAATCTACAAGCACATGGCACTCGCCTTCCTTGTATGACAACAATCAACCAACAATAGCTTCAAAGCATCAAACAAGTACAATCAACCTGTCAACTAAAATGCTGCATATCGTAGAAGAAAACTGTAAGTTGAATTCATAGGGGTAGAAAATCCAAATGCCACAAAACAAACGCATCATAGCAATCTAGGGATTTTAAGTTGTAGATTAAGTTTATAAGCTTAAAAACAATCAACTTAATCAGATGCCTGCAATAGCATGTAAAAGATCTCCTAACAGAGTGATGAAGTCGTTACCCAGATTAAAACTGTAGATGATTATTGTTTCTATTGCTCGTAAACTGAAAATAAAAAAGCAAATAAAATTGTTTAACTTTGATTCCATAATTCTATTCGTTCTAATATGAGATCATGAAAATGATTTACAATAGGGGAGGGGGGTACTAAATAAAACAATCAGACTAAGCTTCGTACCTAAAGTGTAACCAAAATCTGAATTGGGTATTGGGAAAAAAGGAGTCGTCCATAAAGAAATGAACAAATATGGGTAGAGAAGGTGAAACTTGGAAGGAAAATAAACCAAATTTAAAGCTGTTTATTTACTTACCATATCCAAAGAAGAAAGAGACAAGTGATTAAAATTGTGGGGAGTTACCTTAATAGATGTGCGCCGGCGTGTGTGTTGTCAAATTTCCATTTGTGAAAGCAAAGGAATAAAGGAAGGCGAAGGAGTAAGGAATACGATGTAATTAAAATATGAGGGAACTTACTTACTGGCTGCTTGGAATACATACAAACGTACGTATACAAGCATAGGTTTCCATTTGAATCAATCACTTGGATTTTCTTTGGTTGACCAGTAGAGAAGAATCAACGCGTCCTGCTTGCACTGCAACTTGCAATTGTTTACTTGAAATCAACTTCCATGTTTGAAACCAATACAACTCCAAATCAATCATATAAGCTGCTGCCAGCCATCTCTTCCAGTTATAGTTTTACACATGTTTTGTATTTTGACCGGTTGCGGGATTAATTAATTTTTTTTCTTCTTTTTTTTTTAAAAAAATAGAGTTTAACCAAATCTGTGAAATTAATGAGAAATTTCAGAATAATTAAATTAAAAATTTCAAGGGAATATTAAAATTTCCAAAAATTTTGAGAAAACCATGGCCCGTCTGCCCTTGAGCAGTCGTTCTGCTCAGTTAAAGAAAAAATACTAAAACAACTCAGATCACAACCGACCACCGATTAGAATTATTTGGTTCTATTTCTTGCAAGGAGATATAAGCCAAGACGTACAGCACATTTTTCACACGTTTCTTCCAAGTCCTTGTCCTAATTTATATGTAAAGAATCAAATCACATTAAATTATTTGGTCAGACATGGAATAGGTAGGTATTAGATTAGCCGCATAAAAGGAAATCTCTCCATTGTTCACATTGATCTTGAATACTACAGGAACTCCTCTCTAACAAAGTTGGTGCTTTTAAAAGCTGCCCAAGTATGTGTTTTAAGTGTGTATGAGTCTTTGACCACACTTTGGCAACTATTACTGCTCCACTATTCGGGTCACGATGCCCACAGCAACCGTTCTTCCTAATGTCCTAAGAAACACCCTTCCAAGGACTTTGCATTTCGAAAACTCTTCCACGCAAATCGCTTCCTGCAAAATCACCTGAAAGAAGAAAACATGCTCAGAGGCCAATCCAGATTTTATTGTATTTATCAGGCAAATAACTGAAATAAACCAGCAACTAGCAACAACAATATCGTCCTCCTGACTTGCCTCAACA
Source organism: Gossypium arboreum (assembly GCF_025698485.1). Taxonomy (NCBI): domain Eukaryota; kingdom Viridiplantae; phylum Streptophyta; class Magnoliopsida; order Malvales; family Malvaceae; genus Gossypium; species Gossypium arboreum. Next base: position 91,021,834 of record NC_069075.1, on the reverse strand, counting down.
ACTGCACTCTGCTTAGCAAGAATGCAGCGGGGTGCTTTCTTCGCAACTTTCCCAGTCTTTGAATCAAGTAAAGATGATATCCTTGCAACTCTTGCAGCCTCCTTTGCATGGTGTATGTGAAACTCCAACTAATTATTCCATTCAAATTATTAGATTGTTAAGATAAAAATATTAATAACAGAAAGCTAAAAAATTTAAAGACGAAACTTGCCTGAGAACCAATTAAAATTGGAGTTGCACCATCCAAAACAAGCACCTTCAACTCCAAATGTTTTGCAAATGCAATTGGAAAATCAGGATGACATAACACACCGCCAGCCATCACATGGTTTCCGTCTATTCCATTCAGGCTGACAGCTATATTATCTCCAGCCCTTCCAATTGGGCAAGCTTGGGAATCACGCTCCAAGGAACGCACGGTTGCTATAGTTGCAGATGGCATAACTAAAACCTACAGCCACATACATTGAGTTTATGGTTAAGGATGATATGCAAGTTATTCGATTGAAACTAGAAATCCATATAATTGGTAACCAAAATAAGAAGCTTGAACAGGTAAACATCAATCAGATAAAGACAGCAAGGACCAAGACAGGAAAACAAATTCAAATAACATTAGCAGCTATTTTAATAGGAGGTAGCATGTAATCTCCAGAAACTGAAAACCTCAATCACCAAGAAAATGGCATACCTTTGATCCGCTTCTTACAGCTCCAGCCTCCAACTTGCCACATGCAGACACCTGCCCCTGTGAAGGTGACTTTATAACATCACATATAGGCATAATTAGAGGCTTTGAAAACTCCCTAGTAGGAGGTTGGAAGGAATCAATCGCGTCTAACAGATTGGGTCCATGATACCTGCATTAAATTACCTTAGTTAATTCAACAAAATGTGTCCAAGGGAAGTCAGGAAGAATCTTTTGACATTTTACAGAGAGGCAGAATTGCTTCTAAGTTATGATAAATTTAATTACATAATTAGCAGTGAGATGCACAACATAGGTATACATCTTACGTGATGAACATCAGAAAAAATGCCGTGTTGTAGTATAATATGAACACTTAAAGTTGTTTTTACCCAAATGAGAGTGTTAATCACTGAACCAAAGTTGCCTTTCAATAAGATCAGGGCAACAGAAACAAAAGATCAAATTGTATTTCCAAAGCAACAATACTTGACAAGCTGACTCTCTTCATAGTCAATTAAAAATATTTAAAATTTTAGAGGCCAGTGCTAGACCAATTAGCTCCAGTGTCAAGCGCGTATCTGAGTTTTGACAGTAGTCACTTGATTACTTGATTAATGCACAAAGGGCAGCCCATATCTTCTACATTGGGAGATTAAAAATAAGATAGTAGGCCATCACAAATTGAGGATAACAGGAATTGATGCAGACAAATTCAACTATATACTCAGAGGCAATAGCTATATTTATCAAGACAGATACATCAAATGACAGAAGGTTGTGCTTAGCTATTAATTGTAATTCAGAATTTGACAAATGCAACGCTACAATTGAGCAGCCAACTAATATAATCTCCAAAAGTATAGTAACTTCAAATACATGAAAGAGAAACTAACCAGGATAGTCGAAAGTTCGAAGGTGCAGACACTAAGTTCTGGTTTTCAACAGCACTCAATGGAATCCAAGAGACAGAGGAATCCTTAAAGCCACAAGAACGGAGAAATGTCCCAAGCTGTGATATTATCAAATCAAACCTTTCCTTAGAATAATCTACAGCATCCATTTTGTTAACAGCAACTATAAGTTGATCAACGCCAAAACTTCGGATGAGTTGTGCATGCTCCCTAGTCTGTCCCTTGGTGCCATCCATACCAGCTTCAAATGAACCAATAGAAGCATCTATTACAAGAATTGAAGCATCAGCTTGTGTTGCCCCAGTTATCATGTTTGGAACAAAATCTTTGTGCCCTGGGGAGTCAAGGACAACAACATGATATCTTTTTGAATCAAAATAAGCCACAGCCACAGTCATAGTAATTCCCCTTTCTCTTTCTTCAGCACTTTCATCCAATGCCCAAGCATAAGCAAAGGATCCTTTTCCCTGAATGAATATAAGTGCAAAAATAATCAGATTATGGACATGTGTTCACATAACACAAACAGAATATAGTCCTGAGATTACCTGTAATTTGGCCTCCTTTTCATATTTGTGCATTTCTTTTTGGGATATTCTTCCCAAAAGGTGAAGCAGTCTTCCAGAGAGCGTCGATTTTCCAGAATCAACATGCCCAACCTAAGAGATGGAAGAGTTAAGTAATTAAATTGTGTTAAATATATATTTTTTAAAATAGAAGAAAATAAAACCTAAAATTTTAGGACCCAAACTTAATATGTAACTTACAATTGCAAGATTTAGTTGAGTCAGTGAATGTTCTGCTTTTTCAGGGAGCATCCACTTTTCAGGTTTATACTGTGCACGTGAATTTGCTCTTCCAGGGTTTGCATCATTGGAGTGCCCGGATTTAGCAGCAAAAGAAATATTTTCCAGATTACTGGTGAGACTATTTGCCTCACCTCCATTCCTTGAAGAGCTGCTATCATCCACCATAACATTTCTTTCTTTTGGCATCAATGACAATGACCTTTTCACACTAGATCGCAGATTAACTGCAACACTGCTTTCATCCATATGATCAAGCCAACCCTCTGGCACTGAAGCAGAACAGTTATCTGAAGTTCTGGAACCTGCTGGTGGACCAACTTCTATATTCTTCAAAATATTAATCTCATCTAATCTATTGTGCTTGCCTTTTTCTGTTGACAGATTTGAACTATCTGATCTCATAGAACTTACTTTAACAGCTTCATCCCTCCCAACCACAGTCGAGGAAACTCTGGAAGATTTTAAGTCAAAAATATTGGCTGCAAGTGAATGAAAGCATGGAAATAAGATGCAACAAAACTTCCACTTCGTACAACTAAAAGTTTATCCACAAGTCTCATTCGCTCTAGATCTATTTTAAAGGTTCAGAACTGTAATGCATAGACGTATGCTCTTAGAACCCTCAGAAACAAAAATGTACTACATAAAATAAAATGAGCAACTATTTAAAATGTACAGTTGAATTTGCATATGTATTCCAAGATGCAGAGAGATATAACCCAAGTGCAACATGAAGATATCATGTGATGTGCTGTACCTTACTACAAGAACTCATTCTAACACTATAACTGCGTAAAGCGCAAAAGAAATGGTTCAGAACAATGATAAAACAATCCTCTAGTTCCTTTAACACCTATATATGCAACAATTAGGGAATAATTTCATCAGGAGAAGAAATTGTTAATTCATGTAAAATTAGAGTACAAATAACAGAATAATATATTGAGCACTGGAGGCAGCATCCAACAGAATAATCCAGGGATTTTAACCAAAAAATGTTTCTATTGTTTTCGAAAGAAGTATTCTCAAATTAAAGCAACACTAGCAATAGATGTACGCCCTGTTTCAACATATGTCAAGACCTATATTGATACAAATGGATAGGACTGTAGGAAACCTATAAGCTTTATGGGATTTCAAGAAATGGTTCTAGGTATTTCCAAATGGGTGGAATTTATTGCCCTATTTCACCACAAAATCATCATTCTGTTCCCAAGTGTATTAAACATCCGATGCAGCAGTGATACAAAAAGAGACTTGGCCATAGTAGGCACACCAGAATATTTGCTTATGCCATTAATTACAGGAAGAAGATCTAATCTATAAAAGGTACCATTAATGTAAAAAAGAAACCTATAGAATATAGATGGTTAATTTTACATGGGACAACCACCCACTCGCAAGCTATCTGCTTGATAACATTCTAAAGAAAACAGAACCCTGTAGATAAAGAAAAACAAAAGAGATAAAGAACAATCTTCTCATATTGAATAAGAAGAATAGTAGCTCATTCTCCAATATTAAATGATATTAATAGAATCACCAATAGGTTAAGGGCAATTATAACAAACCTGTTCTCTTCTTATCATAGATGGAGTTATTGAGTAAAGGACCATGAAGAACCCCACAAATATCACATGATGACATGGTTTCATCATTATCATATGTACAAATGGAGCAACGCCACACACTGTGTTTGATTGTTTCTTTTTGGGAAGGTGTTTCTGCTGTTTTATGAAATAGATAGCATTCAGTTGGTAAGCAGAAAGATACATGCATAAGAGCTGTCAACCAGTTTGCTCCCTATCAAATTGAGCTAATCATCTTTCAGAGCCTTTAGTGAAATGTAGAGCAAACCAACAAGAAAAAACAAGATGACCTGATTGGCATCTGATCACAAAGTTAAGATACGGCAAGAAAAAAAGGAAAAAAAAAAATCCACTCACCATTTTCATCTACTTCATATCTGTAATATTCGTCGTAGTTATCATCATAATCATCATCATAATCAAGTCCATAGTTAACTTTTCGAGGCATAGTTCTAGCACCTAAAAAACAATCAGATGTTTAAATCAAAGATGGAACAAGTTGAGAAACAGAAGTTTAAGCCAAGAAAAGAGTCACGTATGCTTTAATAATTGCAGGAATTCACGAGGAACTCAAATCAAACTTTAATTGATAATAAGGTTAAAGACTTACAAGCCCAGGTAGTGACCTTAACCTAAAAATGAAAACGTCGATAACTGCAAATAGCCATACTAGAAAGAGCTTGATTCCGATACGAAGTTTAGTTTCTCTCCCACATCAATGAAACAGCAACCCAAAAACCCTTCAGTTAAAAAAGCATATAAACTCTTGCACTTACGTTTTGCCCCAACTACTTCAGATTTGAAAAGCTTCCTTCAATTAGAAGTAAAATAAAAATTTTAAAAAAAGAAAAGAACACTACAGATTCAAACTATCTGACATAGGTGAGGAGTGAGGTTAACATTTTTAAAGTTAAACTTAAATAAATAAATAACTAAACAGGTTTTTTTTTTAGTGTAGGTTTTCTGAGCAATCAAACAAGGTTGAGAATGAGTTATGAAAAATCAATCTGCAAGCATTAATGATGTTTTTGGAAGAATCGCAATCGATTACAATTTACTTGGAATTTAACTCCAATATTGTAATAGTCTGGTACTATTGTTTTCATTTAACTTAGCTTAACTCTTTTGTAGGAAAAGAAAAATAGAAGAAGAAAAAAGAAGCAAAGAAAGTACCTGAGTGAGGCCGAGGGTGAGGATGATGAAGATGGAGAATGCCTCTTTTTGTTCCTTTCTCTTCTCATTTTTATTCTTACTTGTTGGGCTAAATCATTTTTCCAGCCCAAAACGTTTCTTTGCCAAGTATAAAGGAAGAGCCTACTCCAAAATGGGCCAGGCCGGCAACATGTCTCTCTCTTTTATAGTAATCTTTTGTGTTAATATATATAAATTTTTTGAACTTCACCACTTGTTTGTAATTTGTACATAACTTTTTTTACTATTTAAATTTTAATTTTGTCAAACATTTTGATAGTATTTGAAAAATCATCTAGAATTTGAGTATGATTATTTATAATTACACTGATGATATGTTTGGGTAATTGGTGAGTCTCACTAAATTGGGTGCTATTGAAGTATCTTAATTACACTTTTCAATTTTTAAAGGAAGAGTGAGAATTTGAGTAATTACACAGATAATTACACCCAAACTCAATTACTCTATGACTTTCCAAACATTGATACATGATTTAGCTTTAAAAATATTTTTATACAAGTTTAAATTATGAAAATTATATTATAAGAATAAACATGTATGAACATTTGGAATGATTACGTCCAAAATTTTCTAAATTTATATTATAAATCTTAAAATGCCATATTATAAAAATTAATCATGCATTTTATAAATTTATAAAAAATTTATATTAATCAAATTCTATAAAAATGATGAAGTTATGGTAAAAGGTATACTATTAAAAACATGTATTATAAATGTGTTATAATATAATTTTTATAAAAGTTACAGGAAAAAAGTATAGAGTTACATTTTCATGCTATATATTATAAAAAGTAATATATTTATTTATAAAAGATATTATAATTTTTGCAATAACTTATTTATAAAAATAACGTTATAAAGTTACAGTAAAAGTTATATTGTTTATAAGCTATTAGACACTTTACAATTTTTTTTTAAATGTTATATATCATAAATTTTATATTATTTTAAACCTATTTTATTATAAAAAGTTATAGCCTAGCATAAATTTTTCTCTAAAAATTTACTTGAGTATTTATAATCAAAGCTATAACTTGTTTATACTATAAATCTAAATATTATGCGGTATATGATAATTGTTCAAATACAAAAAGTTTTCTTGCACCATATCATGAGGTACAGTTCCATTTGAGAAAATGAAGTTGGAGGCAAGTACTAGACGTCTCACAAACTCTTTAATTTTAGATATTCAAAGCTTTGAAATGTGGTTGAAATAATAATTTTTGTTCTAAAAAAATATTTTCCATATTAACATCACCTTATTATAGCATAAAAAATAACGTCATATCGTACTAGCATGTTGCAAACTTCATAACTTTATTCGTAGACAAAGTTGGGATAATCCATACTTTGAAGAGTACATGGAAGAAGGAGATATTGATAATATTAATGATACATATTCAGATTCAGATAATGAAGAACTCGATCAAGAACCAACATATGATGACAAGGACTATATGTTAAATGTTAAAGAGGGAATAACCCAACAAATATGAAATGCTAAAGCAATTACATAAATTGCATATGATATTTATTTTTCTTATTATTTTTATTAGTAATCGTATTATTGACTTCTTTATTGGACTAATATATTGCATATAATGATTTGGTTTTAATTTTGTTACACATTTTGGTTTTTTTATCATACTAATATTTTTATGGTAATTAGCATTTTCTAAAAATTATGTAACTATGTAATTACAATTTGTAATTATAGTTTGTACTACCAAACATGACACAGGAATTATAATATGATTACATTATGTCAACCAAGCATATCAAGGGAATTACTACCCTAGCAATTACATTTTGGGTAAACTACCAAAATGGTCACTTTTGTTTACCTTAGGTTACATTACATTTTAGTCACTTATATTTAAAATGTTACGTTTTAGTCACTTATGTTAACGTATTGTAACATTTTAGTCATTGAGCCATTAATCGCCATTAACGGCATAACGGTAAGTTGATGTGGCACGTTAAATCATCATTTCAAACAAAAATTTTAGGTTAAATTATACAATTGGTCCCCATATTTTTTTTCATTTTGAGCAATTTATTTTTTTTCTTTTATATTCTTTTGACTTTCCTTTTTTTTTTCTTTTTTTTTCATTCTCTTCTACTTCCCCCTCTATTTTCCTCCCTTCTCTATCTCTTTTAATGTAGTTTTTTTTTTTATGTTTTCCATTTGTTAAAAAACTGCTTCAATGCAAGTTCTCATGCCCTCTTTCATGTAACTGTAACTCCAATAAAAAAATCGATTACTAACTTAAGCTCATATAAAGGAAAGTTTCAACATGCCAATCTGTAAGCAATCTTTCCATCCACAATTAATTCTTCAAGTAATTGGCCCCTATTTTCTTTTTTGAAAATGATTTTTTTTTGCTTTCTTCATTTTATTCATTGTATAATTTCATATTTTTCAGGATTTTTAAAACCCTAGATAAACCCCAATTTCCCTTTTAGCTTCTAAGAATGCTGACTTGAAGTTGGGTTTTCATGTGCTTAGGGTTCCTTTATACTATTCTGTTTCAAAAATATGGAAAAGAAAATGAGGAAAAATGGCTAATTTTTAATTGCTTTTATGTTGGATTGTTGGAATTAGTTGAGTTGGTGGTCTTTGAAACCCTAGTTGCTTCTCGTTTCTTAAATCATGTTGGCATGTAGGGGCAATATGTAGTTCAAAACCTATTTACTGGTAAAAAACATATAACATTTGAACTAAGATTTTGATTTTGTTTCTCATATTTTAGATGATGTAAAAGTATTGTGTAACACCCTTAACCCGTGTCTATCACTAGAATAGGGTTACAAGATTGCTACAGCAAGTTAACAGAAATAAACAAGTAAAACATTTCAATATACTTTCTCTAATACCATAAAGTAATTGATTACAATAATAATTTACATTTACGAGGCTTAAATGGAGCTTTAGGGACTAAAGAATTAATCTTAAAACCTTCAGGGACTAATTTGAAACAAATCAGGATATTTTAGAAAAATATGAAAAATTTCAAAAATAGGGGACACACGACTGTGTGGTATGCCCCAGGCCGTGTGACATTCCAAGTTGGGGCACACAGTCGTGTCTCAGCTCGTGTCTCTAGTTGTGTAACTCACTGAGTTAGGTCACATGGCCGTGTCACAGACCGTGTGCCAGATCATGTAACTCTCTGACTTGTGACACACGGCCGTGTCGCAAGCCGTGTGCTAAGCTGTGTAACACATTAACTTAATACATACAACTATGTCTGAGACCGTGTGTGGCACACAGCTGTGTAGCAGCCCGCGTCTCAAGCCGTATGCACCTAAATGAACCTTAAACATCAAGTTTACCATTTCAAGATTTCTTGGATAGTAAGTAATCCATTTACCATCCATTAGACCTTATTCAAAATGCCATTAAACAAGCTCAAATTATGGTAATTCAACCATTCTAAGTGCCTAACCAATGTACCCTCAATGGTACCACAAGTATACACTTATACCACAATATAAATCATCACTCAAACATGTCAATTCACACAACTTAAACTTCTAACCAATATGCCTATCATAGGCACCTCAATTCACAATAATTCAATATAATCTATTAAGCATACATTTCCTAAAAGTTTGTACCAAAGACATTTTCCATCATTCAAATATATCATAATAAGTTATCTACTTGCACTTAGGATCACTCTTTATATATATATATATATATATATATATATATATATATATTTACATACCAAAACAAAAATAAAGACAAAACAAGCCTATTATATGCCATATAATCCAAAATAAACGTTAAAAAACTATCGAAAATGGATGGATAGTGCAACTTTAGTGCTGATCCGATCGTCTAACATTCAAAAGTATATACAAGAAACAAAAATTAACACAAGTAAGCTTATTGAAGCTTAGTAAGTTAGACGGACAGAAACAATAAGTCTTATCAAAGTAAATATAACAATCAAATAAAAAATGATTCAACAACACATGTTTCCTTTCATTCACAATTTCAAACCAGTGGATTGCATGTTTCTATTCAAAGCTTAGAGATAATCTCCAAGAAAACTTACATGTCCACAATGGAGTCAATTCAAGATGTCAAGTTCATGCCATGCCTTTCAAAGTCATTAAACAATTTATAATATCATAATTTACGACATGATGAATAACTTATAGATACAAGTACACAAGTAATCCAATTGAAAAATGCCAAATGCTCATGAGAGCTAATCCAACCGATAATGTGACACCCCGAATGTGACCCTAGTCGGAGAGTGGTTTCGGGACCACGAAACCGAGTCACAAGAATAATTAAGTGTTATATTCCGTGCTTATTGTATGTGGAATTGGTATGCGTAAATATTTCGTGTCTCGATTTTTATTAATTAGGTGCTAATTTATAAGAAAGGACTTAGTAGTGAACTTTGAAAGTACGATAGGGAAATATGTGATGACTAATTAAAGCATGCATGCAAAATAATGGACTTGCATGTCAAATTTCCCTTTTTTACAAGTGATGGCCGGCCATGACAAAGAGATATGGGCTAAACATGTCATGAAACATGTTTTGTTGGGCATTAGGGAGAAATCATAAACAAATAAGCATGGGTAAGAAAAGAATGAAAAAAAATGTGTGTGAGAGAGTAGCATTCCCCCATTGCCGTGCAACCAAGAAGAGAAACAAAAAAATTTTTGTTCATCCTTTCTCATCTTTTGGCGAAAATCATAAGGAGGAAGAAAGGGATTTTTGCTCCATTTTTTGGTTTAGAAGAGAACTAGAAGGAGATTTGGCCATACTTGTACCAAGATTAAGGTATGTATGAGGTTGTGTTTGAAGTTTCATGCATGACTTGGTCACTAACTTGATGTGCATGTTAGCCATGGCTCAAATCTTTGTTATGCCATGGAAATGGTATTTGGGCAAAGTTGTTATGGTGATAAAGCCATTGCATGCTAAGTGTGAAGCTTGATGATGATGCATGCAATGATGGATTTTCTACTCATGAGTAAGATTTTGAGTTTTCTCTTTGTTTTATCATGATTAAAGTTGAAAAGGAGCATGATTGTCATATTTGGCCATGATGCATTCTTGAGCATGATTCATGCTTCTTGCATGTTAGTTAAAAATTTGTGTTTTGGATGGCTATGGACACCTTGAAAATTCGGCCATGCTCATATATGCATATATATGATTGCACATTATGTTTGGTTATGAACTAAGTGATGAATATATTGATTTAAAGAAGAAAATGTGGAAGAATGCTTGTGAAATTGCAAGCACAATTGCCTAGCACACATATAAGTGCTTGATGCTATATTATAAGTTTTGGGCCACAATGTGCAAAGCATTAATTAGTAGATTGCATGCTGTTTTTGTGAGGTATTAAGTGCAAAATTGACCTCAACATGTACATGAATATTCGGCCTTGGGTAGCCTATTGAAGGCCTTAGCATTTCCTTGATGCTCAAATAAATTGTATTGAATTGCTTGATGTAGTATAAAATGTGCATGACCATTGTGTATTCAAGCTAAAGAGTGGCCATATGACCATTTAAAATCCTTGTCATATTCGCCATAAGCAAGCACAATGAGGTTTTAATAAATTGAATTTGTTTGAATTAGCTCAAGAGCTAAGAGGGCCACAATTGGACAAGGGGAAGGAAAAGGTGATCGAATAGCCGAAAAAAGCCGTTCGACAACATCCGAGGTAAGTCCTCAAGAAGTGACCTTACTTGAATTATGTGAGATGAAATATGGATGTGTATGATTATTGATTATGTGTGTATGAGTATTTGAATTCCACGGGCTAAGTCCCGAAGCGAATATGCTAATGATTATAATTGTGTTTGAGCCTTAGTAACGAAAATGAAATATGTATGTCCAATGATTATTGATGTATGTGTGCATGAGAAATTGAATGATATCGGGCTAAGCCCAAGACAACTATGCTGGAAATTATATCCGGGTTAAGACCGAAGGCAATTGTGCTAGTGGCTATATCAGGGCTAAGGCAGAAGGCATTCGTCTGAAGTTATTCTATCCGGGCTAAGACCAAGGCATTTGTGCACGTGATTAAATCCGGTTATATTCAAGAATCTTGGGCTGGAGGTGAGTGTTGGTTGCTGAAATGAATTTAATTAGTACACTCGGAAAGCCCAAAGGATAAGGTACGTTATATGTGCATTGGAAAGTCGGCGTGTTTGAGCAACATTCGCTCAATCGACTAATGAATTTCAGTTATTGAATTGATTGATGCTTTGCGAACTTATATAATGATGAAGTATGAAGTAAGAATGTGTATTAATGAAATGATGCATTTGGCTATGTGAATGTATTGCTGTAAATTATAGTTCATTATATTCCTTGAGACTTACTAAGCATAAAAATGCTTACCCGTTGCTTTGGCTCTTAGTTTTCTAGATTTCGCTCGAGGCAATCGGATTTGGGATCGTTGAAGTCAAGTCATCCACACTATCAAGCCTCCATTTTGGTATAAATTTTGGTTGAACTTGAGATGGCATGTATAGGACTACCCTTGTTTGTTAAATATGTTGTAATGTAAGTATGTACGGCCGTGCGAAAATGGCTCGAAAAGGGAAGCATGAACTTAGACTAATTGTGGGTTGTATGTATATATTTTGTGTCATGATGTGGCTATGGCTTGAAATGGGAATGTTGGTCATATGATCAGCCATTGGCATGGTTAAAATGATCATATATGAACCTATGTATGGTGAGGCTAGTTGAATCATGGAGACCCCCAAATAGGTAAGTCCTATCTTAAAACAGATGCTGCCAGCTGCAGTGGCATGAATGTGAAAAATCACCAAAATTCATAGGAATGGAATTAGATAGTGAATAAGCTATGTAAATTAACCTTGATGAGTCTATTTTCATATGGAAGAAACGAAACGGTCATAGGAGTTACAGGTTAAGAGATATTAAAGCTATTGTGAGACAGGGCCAGAATGGTTTCTGGGTTCCCTGTTGCAGCTTTAAAATTCACTATAAATTATCCAAAAGAATTAGGAGATATACCTTATATGTACAGATTCCATTTTGAGTCTAGTTTCATTAGAAACAAACGACACCAGCATTAAAGCCCTGTACAGAGAGATATTCAAGTTATACCGCGCGAAGGTCAGAGCAGTCGATCCCTGTAACAGGGTAACTTTAACTAATAAAATGTACCAATTGGCCCGACCAAAATCCTAGAAATAAATCCATGGATGGATATATGAGTCTAAATTTAGGGAAAATTTACGAAACCAGTTTCCGAGTTTTGAAACTCGAGATATGATTTTTAAGGCGACAGTGACGCAGTTTTCCAGCTGACTGGAAATGTCAAATTGGTGGGCAAAAACATGTGAACTTGGTTTGTTAACCCTCGGGTCCGACACCGGCGATGGTCTCGGGTTTGGGGTGTTACAATTTTATTGGTATCGAGCCACGGTTTAGTCGATTCTAGGACTACCGTGATGTGTTTGGGGTCTAGCTATACATGCCATTAAATGATGAATCGATAGTGTGATGAATTCGACAATTTGACTTCATGTTTGTTTATAGCAATGGATCCCGATCCCAACCGGCGATAGCTGATGATGTGGAGAGTGTGGCGCTGCTCCGCGCAAGGGACAATGGCGGCGGACTCTCAACCTATGGCGATAATCCTAATGACGAGGCTAGGCAAGCCTTTTATAGTGTGATGAGCGAATGATTTAATCAATACATTCGAACCAACACTATTGTTCCACCACCTCCATTCCCGACGAATGCAACCCCGCACCTACAATACCTCCCAGAATCGACCAAATAAGGTCGGGTAAGCCCCAATCGATAGGATTCGAAAACATGGGGCCACTGAATTTAAGGCTACGGATGATGATGATGCCGAAGCGAAATGAATTATGGTTAGATAACACTATCCGGTGCTTGATGAGCTATCCTGTACACCCGATGAGTGCTTAAAGTGTACCATCTCCTTGCTACGCGAGTCCGCCTACTATTGGTGGAGTACTCTGACTTCTGTGGTGCCTAGAGAACAAGTGACTTGGGAATTCTTTCTAACCGAGTTCCGAAAAAAGTATATTAGTCGAGATTCATCGACCAAAAGCGGAGGAATTCCTTGATCTTAAGCAAGGTTCTATGTCCGCTATCGACTACGAACGAAAGTTTGTGAGGCTTAGCCGACGCTGCGAGAATGCATTTCGTCCGAAGCTATTATGTGTAAACGCCGAGGATGGGCTGAATGACGATATAAGGATGTTTGTTGGCATTCTCGAGATACGAGAGTTCGTAGTACTTGTTGAGCGAGCTTGTAAAGCCGAAGAGCTTAGAAAGGAGAAACAAAAAGCTGATGTGGGGATTGGAGAATTCGAAAGAGGTCCTCGGAAAGTCTCTTCAACAAGCATCGAAGAGATTTCGAGATGATGCGAGCCGGTCTAGAGGCGTTCGGGCTTTTCTAGACGAGGACGCGATCGACCCCGTGACCACACGAGTCACCTCGATCGCCGGTGGCGGAAATGATCGCCGAGAGAGGCGGAGTGTCCACATTGCGACAAATGGCATTCGGGAGCTGTTGGTTTCGTGATCGCTCTGCTATAAGTGTGGATCGGCCGACCACTTTATGAAGGATTGCCCGAGGATGCATGAGCAGAATGCAAGTCGAGTGCAAACCCGGTGCTACCATCGCCGAGGTAGACCACCTAGAAATATGGGCAATGTCGTTGGCGGTCGAGAGGATCTAGAGATGCTACCATCGATCGAGGCTCGTGCTCTGCTAGGACTTATGCCATACGCGCACGCGAGGATCTTGCCTCTCCGGATGTTATTACCGGTACTTTCACTCTTTTCAATACAAATGTAATTGCTTTGATTGACCCGGTTCTACTCATTCATATATATGTGAAACCTTAGCATCCAGAAGACTTTGCCCATTGAGTCTCATCGAGTTTGTAATTCGGTGTCAAACCCTTGGGTCATTACGTGCTTGTTAACAAAGTGTGCAAGAAAAGTCCCCTAGTGTTCCGAGGTTCTTGTTTTCCGGCGGACTTAATGCTTTTGCCATTCGATGAGTTCGATGTTATTCTTGGTTTGGATTGGTTGACCATGCACGATGCGGTTGTAAATTGCAAGAGCAAGACTATCGATTTGAGGTGCGCGAATAATGAAATAATTCGGGTTGAGTCCACGGACTTAAAGGGTTGCCGGTTTGTAATATCGGCGATGTTGGCCCGGAAATATGTAAGAAAAGGGTGCGGCGTACCTTGCGACGTATTTCGATGACAAGGAATCGAGAAGAAACCGAATCTGTGCGTGGTTTGTGAATACCGGATGTTTTCCGAAGAATTGCGGGTTTACCACTGTTCGGGAATTAGAATTTGGCATCGAATTGGTACCGGTACCACTCAATTTCGATAGCTCCGTATCGTATGGCACCAACGAATTAAAGGAGTTGAAAGTTCGGTTGCAAGAATTGGTGGATAGAGGTTTTGCTCGCCCGAGTTTTTCGCCTTAGGGTGCGCGGTCTTTGTTCGTGAAGAAGAAGGATGGAATCATGCGATTGTGCATCGACTATCGTCGACTTAACAAAGCGACGATAAAGAACAAGTATCCGTTGCCACGTATTGATGACTTGTTCGATCAACTGAAGGAGCCTCGGTGTTCTCGAAAATAGATTTGAGATCGGGCTACTATCAATTGCGAATCCGAGATTCAGACGTGCCCAAGACGCCTTGAGCGAGATATGGTCACTATGAGTTCTGGTGATGCCGTTTGGGCTCACTAATGCCCTGCGGTATTTATGGATTTAATGAATCGAATCTTTAGACCATATTTGGATCGATTCGTAGTCGTGTTCATTGATGACATCTTGGTCTATTCAAGAAATGAGACCGAACATCTTTGAACACTGCGGTTAGTGCTGCAAATTTTACGGACAAGCAATTATATGCTAAGTTGACAAGTGTGAGTTCGGTTAAGAGAGGTTAGCTTCTTGGGTCATGTGGTATCTCTGATCGGGTATTCGAGTCGACGAATAAAATTTCAGCTATACTAAATTGAAAGCCTCAGAAATATTCTTGAGGTTCAAGCTTTTTGGGGCTTGCTTAGGTTATTACCGACGTTTTGTAAAGGGTTCTCAACGATAGCCACGCCGATGACGGCTTACTCCAAAAGGATGTTAAGTTGAATGGACGGAGAATGCCAAAAAGCTTCGATCAACTGAAAACTTATTTGATGAAGCCCCAATTCTAGTGCAACCCGAGTCCGGAAGGAGTTTGTTATCTATAGCGACGCCTCTCTACTTGGGTTAGGTTGCGTATTAATGCAAGAAGGTCGAGTTGTGGCCTATCGTCGAGGCAATTAAAGCCACATGAGAAAAATTATCCGACTCATGATCTCGAATTGGCCGCCATCGTATTCGCCTTAAAGATTTGGCGACATTACTTATTTGGTGAAAGGTGCCATGTATACTCGGATCACAAAAGTCTCAAATATTTGATGACCCAAAGAGACTTAAATATGCGACAAAGACGTTGGCTTGAGCTGTTAAAGGATTATGAACGATCATTGATTATCACGGGAAAGGCGAATGTGGTTGCGGATGCCTTGAGTCGTAAATCGTTATTCACTTTACGACGATGAATGTGCACTTGTCCGTCCGATCCGACAGTGTGTTAGTGGTGAATTGAAAGCCAAACCACTATTGACACACCAAATTCGAGAAGCTCAGAAAGTCGACGACGAGTTGGTTGCAAAACGGGCTGCGTGTGTTCCGAACAAGGACTCGGAGTTTCAAATCGATGATGACGATTGTTTGAGGTTCAAAAGTCGTCTGTGTGTCCCAAGGAATTCGGAACTCATTTCAATAATTCTGGATGAAGCCCATTGTAGCCAAATGGCAATCCACCCGGGGAGTACGAAGATGTACAATGATTTGAAACGTCGATTTTGGTGGCATGGTATGAAGTGAGACATCTCCGACTTTGTTTCAAGATGTTTAATATGTCAACAAGTGAAAGCGGAACATCAGGTGCCTTCAGGATTACTTCAGCCAATCACGATACCCGAGTGGAAATGGGATCGAGTCACAATGGACTTTGTATCCGAACCGCCATTGTCGCAAGTAAGAAGGATGCGGTTTGGGTCGTGGTAGATCGATTGACTAAGTCGGCCCACTTTGTCCCCGTGACGCACGGATTTTTCAATGGACAAATTAAGCGGAATTGTACGTTTCTCAGTTGTGAAATTACACGGGTGCCTATTTCTATCGTGTCGGATAGAGATCCGAGATTTACCTCGCGGTTTTGGAAAAAGTTGCAAGAAGCTTTGGGTACCAAGTTGCATTTCAGACCGCCTTTCACCCCAAACCGATGGTCAATCCGGCGGGTAATTCAGATACTTGAGGATATGTTAAGATGTTGCGTCCTCGAGTTTAGTGGTTCATGGGAGCGGTATTTGCCGTTGATTGAATTCGCTTACAACAACGACTTTCAATCGAGCATTAAGATGGCACCTTACGAGGCTTTATGCGAGGCGTAAATGCCGTACACCATTGTTTTGACCGAGCTTGGTGAAAGCAAGATTTTCGGGTGGATTTGATTAGGGATCTTTGAGCGAAAGTGAAAGTAATCCGTGAAAGTTTGAAGATAGCCTTCGATCGTCGAAGTCGTGACGCGGATATGAAGCGTAAGGATATCGAGTATCGTGGGTGATAAAGTGTTTCTCAAGGTATCGCCTTGGAAAAAGATACTCGAGTTGGTAGTAAGGGCAAGTTGAGCCCGAGGTTCATTGGGCCATATGAGATATCGAGCGAGTCGGTCCAGTGGCATATCGTTTGATTTTGCCCCTGAACTCAAAAGGTTCACGATGTCTTCCACGTGTCGATGCTTGACGTTATAGATCCGATCCAACGCACGTGATTAGTCCATCGAAATTGAAATTCAAGCTAATATGAGTTATGAGGAAGAACCAATTCGTATCCTATCACGAGAAGTGAAAGAGTTGCGAAACAAGCGGGTTCCGCTAGTGAAAGTGTTATGGCTCAAGCACGGGATAGAAGAAGCTACTTGGGAGACCGAGAACTCTATGAGAGAGCGATATCCGAACCTATTTACCGGTAAGCTTTTCGGGACGAAAATCTCTTGAGTGGGGAGAGTTGTGACACCCGAATGTGACCCTAGTCGGAGAGTGGTTTCGGGACCACGAAACCGAGTCACTAGAATAATTAAGTGTTATATTCCGTGCTTATTGTATGTGGAATTGGTATGCGTAAATATTTCGTGTCTCGATTTTTATTAATTAGGTGCTAATTTATAAGAAAGGACTTAGTAGTGAACTTTGAAAGTACGATAGGAAATATGTGATGACTAATTAAAGCATGCATGCAAAATAATGGACTTGCATGTCAAATTTCCCTTTTTTACAAGTGATGGCCGGCCATGACAAAGAGATATGGGCTAAACATGTCATGAAACATGTTTTGTTGGGCATTAGGGAGAAATCATAAACAAATAAGCATGGGTAAGAAAAGAATGAAAAAAAATGTGTGTGAGAGAGTAGCATTCCCCCCCATTGCCGTGCAACCAAGAAGAGAAAACAAAAAAATTTTTGTTCATCCTTTCTCATCTTTTGGCGAAAATCATAAGGAGGAAGAAAGGATTTTGCTCCATTTTTGGTTTAGAAGAGAACTAGAAGGAGATTTGGCCATACTTGTACCAAGATTAAGGTATGTATGAGGTTGTGTTTGAAGTTTCATGCATGACTTGGTCACTAACTTGATGTGCATGTTAGCCATGGCTCAAATCTTTGTTATGCCATGGAAATGGTATTTGGGCAAAGTTGTTATGGTGATAAAGCCATTGCATGCTAAGTGTGAAGCTTGATGATGATGCATGCAATGATGGATTTTCTACTCATGAGTAAGATTTTGAGTTTTCTCTTTGTTTTATCATGATTAAAGTTGAAAAGGAGCATGATTGTCATATTTGGCCATGATGCATTCTTGAGCATGATTCATGCTTCTTGCATGTTAGTTAAAATTTGTGTTTTGGATGGCTATGGACACCTTGAAAATTCGGCCATGCTCATATATGCATATATATGATTGCACATTATGTTTGGTTATGAACTAAGTGATGAATATATTGATTTAAAGAAGAAAATGTGGAAGAATGCTTGTGAAATTGCAAGCACAATTCGGCCTAGCACACATATAAGTGCTTGATGCTATATTATAAGTTTTGGGCCACAATGTGCAAAGCATTAATTAGTAGATTGCATGCTGTTTTTGTGAGGTATTAAGTGCAAAATTGACCTCAACATGTACATGAATATTCGCCTTGGGTAGCCTATTGAAGGCCTTAGCATTTCCTTGATGCTCAAATAAATTGTATTGAATTGCTTGATGTAGTATAAAATGTGCATGACCATTGTGTATTCAAGCTAAAGAGTGGCCATATGACCATTTAAAATCCTTGTCATATTCGGCCATAAGCAAGCACAATGAGGTTTTAATAAATTGAATTTGTTTGAATTAGCTCAAGAGCTAAGAGGGCCACAATTGGACAAGGGAAGGAAAAGGTGATCGAATAGCCGAAAAAGCCGTTCGACAACATCCGAGGTAAGTCCTCAAGAAGTGACCTTACTTGAATTATGTGAGATGAAATATGGATGTGTATGATTATTGATTATGTGTGTATGAGTATTTGAATTCCACGGGCTAAGTCCCAAGGCGAATATGCTAATGATTATAATTGTGTTTGAGCCTTAGTAACGAAAATGAAATATGTATGTCCAATGATTATTGATGTATGTGTGCATGAGAAATTGAATGATATCGGGCTAAGCCGAAGACAACTATGCTGAAATTATATCCGGGTTAAGACCAAGGCAATTGTGCTAGTGGCTATATCCGGGCTAAGGCAGAAGGCATTCGTATGAGTTATTCTATCCGGCTAAGACCAAGGCATTTGTGCACGTGATTAAATCCGGTTATATTCGAAGAATCTTGGGCTGGAGGTGAGTGTTGGTTGCTGAAATGAATTTAATTAGTACACTCGGAAAGCCCAAAGGATAAGGTACGTTATATGTGCATTGGAAAGTCGGCGTGTTTGAGCAACATTCGCTCAATCGACTAATGAATTTCAGTTATTGAATTGATTGATGCTTTGCGAACTTATATAATGATGAAGTATGAAGTAAGAATGTGTATTAATGAAATGATGCATTTGGCTATGTGAATGTATTGCTGTAAATTATAGTTCATTATATTCCTTGAGACTTACTAAGCATAAAAATGCTTACCCGTTGCTTTGGCTCTTAGTTTTCTAGATTTCGCTCGAGGCAATCGGATTTGGGATCGTTGAAGTCGAAGTCATCCACACTATCAAGCCTCCATTTTGGTATAAATTTTTGGTTGAACTTGAGATGGCATGTATAGGACTACCCTTGTTTGTTAAATATGTTGTAATGTAAGTATGTACGGCCGTGCGAAAATGGCTCGAAAAGGAAGCATGAACTTAGACTAATTGTGGGTTGTATGTATATATTTTGTGTCATGATGTGGCTATGGCTTGAAATGGGAATGTTGGTCATATGATCAGCCATTGGCATGGTTAAAATGATCATATATGAACCTATGTATGGTGAGGCTAGTTGAATCATGGAGACCCCCAAATAGGTAAGTCCTATCTTAAAACAGATGCTGCCAGCTGCAGTGGCATGAATGTGAAAAATCACCAAAATTCATAGGAATGGAATTAGATAGTGAATAAGCTATGTAAATTAACCTTGATGAGTCTATTTTCATATGGAAGAAACGAAACGGTCATAGGAGTTACAGGTTAAGAGATATTAAAGCTATTGTGAGACAGGGCCAGAATGGTTTCTGGGTTCCCTGTTGAAACTTTAAAAATTCACTATAAATTATCCAAAAAGAATTAGGAGATATAACTTATATGTACAGATTCCATTTTGAGTCTAGTTTCATTAGAAACAAACGACACCAGCATTAAAGCCCTGTACAGAGAGATATTCAAGTTATACCGCGCGAAGGTCAGAGCAGTCGATCCCTGTAACAGGGGTAACTTTAACTAATAAACTGTACCAATTGGCCCGACCAAAATCCTAGAAATAAATCCATGGATGGATATATGAGTCTAAATTCAGGGAAAATTTACGAAACCAGTTTCCGAGTTTTGAAACTCGAGATATGATTTTTAAGGCGACAGTGACGCAGTTTTCCAGCCTGACTGGAAATGTCAAATTGGTGGGCAAAAACATGTGAACTTGGTTTGTTAACCCTCGGGTCCGACACCGGCGATGGTCTCGGGTTTGGGGTGTTACAGATAACATGCCTCGACACTAAGTGCCTAGCCCGTAAGTTATACATCCGCCCCCATAACATACCAGAACATGATAGTATAACATAAGAGTTTGTAACAAATGCTGAACCTTGGTATACTCGGGAAAATATACATAACTCCACTCCAACCCCACATAATATGGTGTCATTCAGTTGTACTTTATCTCGCATTCATCCAGCCCAAGTACCGAAATTGAATAACATTTTCCCAAACAACTTTATATCATCAATTAAACAATTAATATCAACTATTTCATATTATATCATTATACAATTCAAATAAATGTTAAATTACAAACCGAACGAACTTACCTTGATTGAATTGTAATAGTTGCAGAAGTTTAAGGACTATTCTGTAATTTTTTCTTTTTCACGTAAATCAATAGGGTCTTGATCTAAAATATAAAATTTTCCAATTATTAGCTTACGTTAAATTATTCTAATTTATTCTATAATTTATACCCTTTTATTTTTGAAATTTACGTAATTGTCCCTAACTTTTACAATTTATGCAATTTAGTCCCTTAACCCGAAAACCATAAAATTAATCATTTCTAAAGACTCATCATAACAGCCAAATGTTCAAGGCTTCTAAAAAGTCCATAAAACACCTTTTATTCACCAATTAATTATGTGGTTTTAACATTTTAACAATGTAATCCTTTAATTAAAAACCAATTAAAATAATTTTACATAACAACCAAAAATCACAATCAAAGCTTCAAACACACAGTTATCATAAAAAACATTCAAGATTCACCAATGGCAACTTCTAAATTTTTTAACAGATTCAAAAGTAAAGGTACGGGCTAGCTGGATCTAGTTGCAACGATCTCAAAAACATAAAATTTATGAAAAACGAGTGAAAACCTCACTTACATGCAAGCATTAACATTTCTGAAGCTTCAAAGCCTTCAATGGAGGTTTCCCAACTTGATTTTCCGGTGGTAAATCCCACTAAAGAAGATGATCATTTTTTTACCATTGTTTTACTTAAGTTCAATTATTAAATTACAAATTTACCCTTAATATAAACATACATTTTAACCAAATTCTATCCTTAAGCCGTCCAAAAATAATAAATAGGGTTTAATTGCTACATAGATCCTCCCTCTTTTAGTAATTAAGCTATTTGATCATCTAAAAACAATAATTACTAAGTTTTGCACCTTTTTCAATTAAGTCATTTTTCTTTAATTAGCTATCTAAACGTTAAAATTTCTTAACCAAATTTTAATATGACTTTAATGACTTCATAAATATTCTATAAATAACATTTATGGATCAACACGACATAAATTTATGTTCTCGAAACTACTGTTCTGTCACCATTGAAAAACGGGTTGTTACAGATTAACTTGGTTTTTGGTAGGTAAAAGCAAGAAAACCCTTTTTTCAAAAAAGAAAATAAGCGCCAATTACTTGAAGAATTAATCATAAGCTAATTTCTAGGTTGGCATGTTGAAACTTTCCTTTATATGAGCTTAAGGGCTAGTTTAGCACTACTTTTGAGAAGTACTTTTGAAAAGTTTAGTTTAAGATTTAAGTATTCAGTATTGCTGTCAAAAAATGCTTTTGAAAAATAAAATATCTATTTTAGGAATGGTGTTATAAAGTAACAAATAAGCATTTAAATAATGTTTAAATTAGTTAATATTATGATATTTTAATAAAATATAGAAAATCATTTATTATAATTTGTTGTTAATATTTTAATATATGAAAATAAATTTTAAATATTTTTAAGAAATTAACTAGAGAAGGAAAGTACCATTTGTTAGAGGGGTAAAAATATATTTAAGTGTTAAAAATGCTTTTGGGAGAGAAAAGCGAAAAAGTTTAACTTCTACATTTGGGAAAAAGTGCTTTTAAAAAGACAAAAATTTCCTTTAAAAGTTGCTTGCTTAGCATTCATTTTACTTCAAAAGTACATTTCATGTAAAAATTCTTCTAAAAAGCACTACTAAACACAGTCTAAGTTAGTAATCAATTTTTTTTATTAAAGTTGCAGTTAAATGAAAGAGGGCATGAGAACTAACATTGAAGCAATTTTTTAATAAATGAAAAACATAGAAAAACTACATTAAAAGAGATGGAGAAGAGAGGAAAATAAAGGGAGAAGCAAAATATAATGAAAAATAAAGAAAGAAGAAAAAAAATTAAAAGAACATAGAGGAAAAAAATTAAATTACTCAAAACGAAAAAATATGAGGACCAATTATATAATTTAACCTAAAATTTTTGTTTGAAATGATGATTTTGTAACACTCCTAACCCGTATCCGTTGCCGGAATAAGGTTATGAGGTATTACTTGACTAAACAAAACTTCTATAAGGTCAAAGATACTTACCAGACATAAATTATCAACAATGCAAACCTGTCTCATTGATTTTCCATAAGAGCTCTTATAAATTTCCAAAATGACTAACTATCAAAACATAACTGAATATCTAATAACAAAATAACTACTATCAAGTTACTAAAACATTTCAACACATTAGTTCAATTATAAGGCTTCTCTAAACAAAGTGAGCAAGCCATCTTCGCATGGCTATAATGTATACAAAGTCGAAATATCATTCTACCTATAGTCTATCCTATACATGCCTTAAACCATGATGATATACAATCTTCTCAACTCACATAATGACTCGATAGTGTGATGATATCTCCGGCTCTTCCAACTCGAATTAAAGGATAAACCTATAAGAAATGGAAAAGAGAACACGGAGTAAGCTTCAATGCTTAGTAAATTTTAAGCAATGCAAACAATTAATTTACTTATAGATCGATTATTTCAAATTTTCAAGAAATCATTCCTAGGTAATTGCCATTTTGGCCAAGTATCCATGAACATAATGCATATTTAGCAAATTCATCTCACTTGAATCTGAACTCAATTAAAACCAAATATTCAAATCACAAATAAGATCATAAGAACTCGAAAAGCATCTCATTAACTAGTTTTAACCATGTTTACAACAAAATCACAAATTCACTATAAGCTGTCTTCCTGAGCATCAGTCACTAAATTGTTTATAAATGGAGCTAAGAAACTCCAAATCAAGTGCCGTTAATTTTCCCTGAAAATAGACTTATATATATTCCATCCATCAAATTTTCAGAATTTTTGGTTTGACCAATAAATACCAGATTTTTATTGAAGTTTCCCCTGTTTCACTGTTTGACTATTCTGACCACTCTTCACTACGAATCAATTTTCTCATTATACAGAATTAGAATTATGTTATCATTTATTTCATTTGAAAATAGACTCATTAAGGAGTCTAAGTATATAAATTTTATCTTATAATCATCATTGTACAATTTACAATGATTTTCTAAAAACAGAACAGGGGATTTCAAAGTCATTTTGACTCTATCTTACGCCACTTCAAATATCTCATTATCTACAATTCTTTTGCTTACAAGGTTTATTTTATAAGAAACTAGACTCATTAAGCTTTAATTACATAATTTATTCAGCTTCTAATTCAATTTCCACAATTTATGGTGATTTTCTAAAATCACGCTACTGTTGCTGTCCCAAGCAGATTTATTACAATTTGCTCTTTCACACATTCCTTGCATTCAAATTATCTAAACATGTATATCATGTCATTCAAGATCGAACTCATATAACATAGGCATTAAAATGCTTCACTAACAGCTTTAGTTCAATTGAAACGATTAAAATACAATATCATATTCACATTTAATTTTCCATGATCGTAATCACCTAAAAATAAATCATATACTTCCACAAACCTTTACACAAGGACCAAGTGTTTATATTTGAATATAAACATAAAATCACTTCACATAACTTCACACATTTACCGAATATATCACGATCACATATATAGTCATAACACTTATTCACAGATGTATCACTTTATATATTTATAATTTAATTCAAATCAAATCACATACGAGTACATGATACGTACCTGGCCAATTTAATATGTAATGGACTTTCAATTTGTCAACTTAGTGTAGGATATTGTAATTGTATACTTTTATCAAATTCATCGGCACTTGGCCTGCTAGGTATAAAACCCGAAATTATATTACCAGCACAAAGCCTGTGGGACTTTAGCTCGGATACATTTCCAGCACGAAGCCTGCGGGTCTTTAGCCCGGATACATTTCCAGTGTCTTGCTTATTTATTCACACGTTAACACATTTCACATAACATATCACATTAGCAATTCAATTGCTTCATTCGAATATAAGCACAAAATGTACACCTACCCTTTAACTTTCGGTTCAATAATCATACACAAGGAACACAAATGTCGAAATCCTGTGTCATGACATATGTATCCTAACTATTCCTAAGGTTCATACAGGCTTTCGAATGTCGTAACTTCTATTGAATCGACAGCTCGAACATAGTTTTCAAACTCATACACATTCGGCATTTACAAGTATAAATTCATATATTATATACCAGCATATATACTTAACATTTAACTACATTTAGGCATGTGTATTTGCTTATAAACTTACCTCGACGTCAGAAAGCGGGATGAGTCGCTAGTCGACAACTTTCGTTTTTTCCTAGTCCAAATCCGATTTCTTTGGTTCTTGATCTAAAAATATTCAAATTAAGCTTATTCAAACATATTTTCATTCAATTTAGTCCAAAAACACATAAATGGTCAAATTACCATTTTACCCCTGACATTTACAATTTTTACAATTTAATCCCTATTGCACAAAATACAAATATGCAAAATTTCAAGGTACCCATGTTTGGCCGAATATTCCAAGTGTTCATACAAGCCCATTTATTTCATATTTTAGTCCCTTAAATTATTATTTATGCAATTAAGTCCTTATTACTCAAAATCATCAAAAACTCCAATACAAAATATGCGAATCTAAAACATATCTTTTATTTTTCATCATCAAACAAAAAAAATCACAAGCTATTAACAATGGCACAACTCAAAATATTCATCAAAATCAAAATTTCAAGCATGGGTTTTGTAGTACTTGAAGCAACGATTTCAAAAACGTAAAAATTATCAAAAACCAAGCTGAACACTTACCTTAATCTAGCTTGAACAAGGCCGAACCCTACTTTGTTTTCTTTCTTTTTCTTTGTTTTAGTTTCGGTGCAAAGATGAAGGAAATAACATGAATGTGGCTTATTATTTTATGATATAATAACATATATTATTTTATTATTAATTTACCTAACTAACCTTAATGAAATAGTAATAAAATTATATAACCTATGTCCATTACCGTACAAGCCACATGTTAATGGAATAGTTACATTATAAATACTCCAACTTAGAAAATCACCAACTATTTGGCCCTCTTACTTTAAACTATCAAATTTTCAATTTACGCAATTAAGTCCTATTATTTAATCGGACACCCAAACGACAAAATTAAATTACGAAATTTTCACAAATATAAATTCACACAAAATAAACATAGAAAATAATTTAAAAATATTTTTCTGACTCAGATTCATGGTCCCGAAACCACCGTTCTGTTTAGGGTCTAAATCGGGCTGTTACAGATTTAACGTGCCATGTTAGCTTATTGTTACACTATTAACGACAATTAACGGCTCAGTGATTAAAATGTTACAATGCGTTAATGTAAGTGACTAAATCATAACATTTCAAACATAAGTGACTAAAATGTAACCTGAGGTAAACAAAAGTGACTATTTTGGTAGTTTACTATATTTTCATTCAATTACTCTGTAATGTTCAAACAAGTCATTTAGTACCTTCGCAATAACACCGGTGTCAATACATGATGTGGTATTGACGACCAATAGCATGGTGACATGTCAGCCTCACATTTTGACACGTGAAAAAAAATTTAAAAATAAAATTATTAAAAAATTATAATTTTTTTCACATAGGAAATGACCTTGGACAACTAGTTGTCTAAATACATTTGAACCTAAACAACTATTTATTCAAATTCATTCCAGGCATGTTTTTAAGTAGTCTTACATATTTTTTTTTATAAAATATTAAAATTTTTATATTATTATGATGAAATTTATAAAATATATTATTTCAAAAAATTTTGTAAAATATAAAAAAATGTTTGTCCAAACATTAAATTTTATAAAATATCAAAATTTATGTATTTTTATTTTAATAATAATTTATAAAAATAAAATTATATGAGATTACTAACAATATATCTGGAAAATGTTTCCAGGTTAAACAAATGGGTGTTATGAGTAAAGTTTGTTAGCTTGGGTTAGGAAATCCTCTGTTTTATTGGTTGGTAGTTCTCACTTTTATTTGACTATAGTAATGAAGTTTCCTTTCAAATATATATATATATATATATATATATATATATATATATATATATTGTTATAGAAAAATTAATAAAACAATAATAATAAGTAAAAAGT
The DNA here is from genome assembly GCF_025698485.1 of Gossypium arboreum. Classification (NCBI taxonomy): domain Eukaryota; kingdom Viridiplantae; phylum Streptophyta; class Magnoliopsida; order Malvales; family Malvaceae; genus Gossypium; species Gossypium arboreum. The sequence goes on along the minus strand of NC_069075.1, from coordinate 90,994,851 downwards.
GGATGAAAAATATAAGAGAATTTTCATTGTTTAATTTTCACTTGCACATTCAATTAATAAATGTATTATATTCAATCAATAAATGTGAATTAAGTTTTCCTAATTACTGCATTTAATCATTTCCTGATTATAAATGAAGTAAAGAGTTTTATCTTATTACTTTAATATGTTTAAAGAGGTTATAGACATCAATTTAATGTATTTACAACACTCTCCCTTGGATGTCTTTTAAATAAAAATGTGCTTCATTAAAACCTTTGGTTAGGAAAAACCCTATGGGATAAAAACCTAATGAAGGAAAAAGAGTACACAATTTCCTATTACAAGTTGCCTCGTTAAAAACCTTTACCAAGAAAACCCAGTAGGACGAAACCTTGGTTAAAAGAAAAGTGTACAACGTGTTTTAGACTCCCCCTAATGGCAACATCACATTATATCTTTGACTCGACACATTCCACTCTTGTTTCGTAGTCTTTCAAATGTTGAAGTTAGCAATGCCTTGGTAAAAAGATATGCTAAATTATCACTAGAATGAATTTTTTGAACTTCTATGTCACCTTTTGTAACACCCCGTACCCGAGTCCGTCACCGGAGTCGAACACGAAGTGCTAACAGACATAAATATATTTATGTTCATAGTCCATTTAAAAATTTCCAGCCAGCTGGCTAACTGTGTCACTATCACCTTAAAAATCATATCTTGAGTTCCACAACTCAAAAATCAGTTTCGTGATTTTTCCCTGAAACTAGACTCATATATGCATCTACAAATTTTTTCTAGAATTTTTGGTCGGGCCAATTAGTACAGTTTATTAGTTAAAGTCTCCCATGTTACAGGGATAGACTACACTGACCTTCGCGCATTACAACTTGGATATCTCCCTGTACAGGGCTTCAATACTGATGCCGTTTGTTTCTATAGAAACCAGACTCAAAGAGGAATCTATACATATATGGCATGACTCCTAATTATCTCTGGTTAATTTACAATGAATTTCCAAATTCAGAACAGGAAATCCAGAAACTGTTCTGGCCCTGTCTCGCGAAAACTTCAATATCTCTTAACATACTGTTCATATGATCGTTTCGTTACTTTCCTATGAAAATAGATTCATCAAGGTTCATTTACACAATTTATTCGCTATTTAATTCCATTCCTACTATTTTTAGCGATTTTTCACATCCACATCACTGCAACCGTCAACCTCTGTCTTTAAGGTAGATTTTACCTACTTCATAATTTCCTTGATTCAACTAGCCCTTTTAGCATAAATGGCACAAAAGATGATCACGGTTAACCATTCCAAGGGCTAATCGATTCCAAACATTTCCACATCTCTTAATGAACAACATACAAAATGATTATGATACCATGCCAAAGTGTATATAAGCCATTTTCGCATGGCTATCCAAATTTATACAAAATCAAAGGGTCTATGACCAACAAACGAAAGAGTAGTCCTATACATGCCATTTTCAGAGTTCAACCAAAAGTGTACCAAAAGGGCTTTGATAGTGTGGACGACTTCGACTTCAATGATCCCGAGTCCGATAGCTGATGAACCAAAATCTATAAAACAGAGATTCAAAGAACGGAGTAAGCATTACAATGCTTAGTAAGTTTTAAGCAGTGTCAACAGATAACAACCAAATTATAACATAGTTGTTCGTATTTTTATTTCACTCTTCCTTCGGGCATACTATCCCTTTACCAAATATGCACATCTCATCATGTATAATAGGCAGATAAATTCTCACTTGATAGTGATCTCTTGTAAACATAGGTACATTTCATATTTTCACCTAACTTTCCACATCGACCAAATGCACAATAATCATAGAGCAGTCTTATTACTTTACTCACATATGCATCATATAACGACCTTGCGATTTAGTCCAAATCAAGCTTAAATATAATCTCAAAATACATACCTGACCAACTTATCGCATTGAATGTATTTATTACCAATTGTTATTGTGAAGTCGTATAATCTTACGCTTTACTCGAATCTTCAGCGAAACCTTTAGTTCGGGGCTTACCCGGACAAAATCTCCACCCGTAGTCATCGGGTCTTTAGAGCTCGGATATAGTACGAGCACGGAGCCTACGGACATTAATCAGGATAATATTCTCGCATAAAGCCTGTGGGCTTTTAACCCGTATATAGTACTGACACAAATGCCCTTCGGAACTTATCACATTTATACACTTTCACATCCATCACATTGGCCACTCGGCCTTATCACATATATACACTTTCACATTCATCACATTGGCCACTCGGCCTTATAACACATATGCACTTTCACATTCATCACATCGGCCATTAGGCCTTATCACATATATACACTTTCACATTCATCACATTGGCCACTCGGCCTTATCACACATATGCACTTTCACATTCATCACATCGGCCATTAGGCCTTATCACATATATACACTTTCACATTCATCACATTGGCCACTCGGCTTTATCACACATATGCACTTTCACATTCATCACATCGGCCATTAGGCCTTATCACATATATACACTTTCACATTCATCACATTGGCCATTCGGCCTTATCACACATATGCACTTTCACATTCATCACATCGGCCATTAGGCCTTATCACATATATACACTTTCACATTCATCACATTGGCCATTCGGCCTTATCACACATATATGTATATCATACATATTTCATATTTTTCTTGTACATCAATTTCAGCAATAGCTTATAAGCAACTCAAATAGTTTCATCAAAGTTTACAACAAAATCACATATTCACTACAAGCAGTTTTCCTGAACAACAGTCACTAAATTGTTTATAACTGGAGCTACAAAACTCAAAATCAATTGCCGTTAATTTTCCCCGAATGTAGACTCATGTATCTTTCATCCATAAAATTTTCAGAATTTTAGGTGTGGCCAATCAATACCAGATTTTTCTTAAATTTTTCCCCTGTTTCACTGTTCGACTAATCTGACCACTCCTCACTACGAATCAAATTTCTCATTGTACAGAATTTAAAATGTGTTATATTCAATTTGTTTTGAAACTAGACTCATTAAGGAGTCTAAGCATATACATTTTACCTTACAACCATTTTTGTGCAAATTATAACGATTTTCTAAAAACAGAACAGGGGATTTCGGAGTCATTCTGACACCGTCTCACACAACTTTAAATATCTCTTTATAGGAAATTTCTTTGCTCACACGGCCTCTTTTATAAGGAACTAGACTAATTGAGCTTTGATTACATATTTTATTCAGCCTATAATTCCACACCAACAATTTATGGTGATTTTCTATAATCACGTTACTGCTGCTATCCTAAGCAAATTATTACAATTTGCTCTTAAATTTCCAAGTCCAAACACTTATGAACTTACCATTTGAGTTTTAAACATATTATGACCACATCATATCTTATTAAATCAACTCATTATGTCCTATTTTGATTGAATTTACTCAACGTTTGATCACTTAAAACTTACCTCGGAAGTGGCCGGCGATTATGTATCCACGGCTATTCGCTTATATTCTCTTTTTCCCTTATCCGACTTTGATCCTCTTTGCTCTTAAGCTAAAGCCGCAGAGCACTTTCGAACACCATCACTCAGCTTGGATTGAAGCATCGGATACAAAACTTTAACCTTCATGTACAATTAATTTGCATTCAATCCCTTAAATTTCAACTTGTAAAGCAATTAAATAGCGCTTTTAGACATCATAGTCTTCATCCATTTAGACAACATTCTTTAACATCTAAATAGCTCATTTATATCATCTACTTAATATTTCATAACTTATCATGCTAGCTGAATATTATTTATTCAAGTTCATCATCTTCATATTCGGCATTAGCATCAAATATAATAGCCCATTTCTTCCCACTTTGCATCTATACATCCATTTAATCATAGTTTGTTCAAGCACTCATACAACAAAATTCATCCAATTTAACAAGAAACAAAACTTAATTCCTCCATAGCCACAATGGCCAAAAGATCTAGACATCTCAATACCGAAATTTCTAACATGGGTTGCCTAACGAATTTGGTAGGGAGTTCAAATTTATCTAACATTTCAAGTAACTTAACACATCCACATAGCTAACATGCTAGTAGTATCAAGACATCAACTAAAATTTTGAAGCCTCTTAGCCGAATCCTAACTCTCCAACAACTCCAATTTCATCCATGAGATAAATAGAAGTAGGCTAACCCTCCAAAGGATGTGTAAACCTCCAAAAGCAACATTGAACGTACCTTAATCTTAAGAACCACCTTGGCCGAACTTCCCCTCTTCTTCCTCCTTCAATTCACGGCCAAGAAGAACCAATTTCTTCTTTTCTTTCTTTCTCAAGTCACGGCAATTGGGGGGGGGGGGAACATGGATGAGACAACTTTGTTCTCATCACCCCTCCCTTTTCATTTCTTTATTACTAACCCTTTATTTTATTCTTTCTCCTATAACACACTAACACAACATGTTTCCAACATGTTTCACCCCATAACATTTTGTCCATTCTCATGCTCATGGCCGGCCACTACTAATTAGGGGGGAAATTGACATGCAAGTCCACCCTTTTTATGTCATGCACTAATAGATCCTTATGTTTTGACCTATCACATTTCAAAAGTGTCACACATAAGTCCTATTGACTAAATTCACATGCAATTTACTAAATCAAAGCTTAAAACTTTCACACATTCGTATTCACATATAATAGTCATAAAATATGACGGTTAATTATTTTTATGACTCGATTTTTTTTTTGTGGTCCCGAAACCACTTTTTGACTAGGGTCAAATTAGGGGTGTCACACCTTTTTTCTCAAGATCATGAGTGAAGAATAATTTTGGTGAAATATGTTTCGTTCTATCACCTTTGATATAACCACCCTTTAATTGAGCTATACATGCTGCATTATCTTCATATAAGATAGTTGACATATTTTCCTGTAAAAACAAATTACATATCTTCTGGATATGTTGGGTTAATAACCTTATTCAAACACACTCTCGGCTTACCTCATGCATTGCAATTATTTCAGTATAATTTGAAGAGGTAGCAGCTAATGTCTGCTTTGTCGACGCCATGATATGACAGTACCTCCACATGTAAATAAATATCCCATTTGAGATCGACCTTTATGTGGATCCGATAAATATCCAGCATTAGCATAACCAACTAACAGGGATTTTGGATCATTTTAATAAAATAACCCCATATCAGTGGTCCCTCTAAGATATCGAAATACATGTTTAATTCCATTCTAATGTTTACATCTTAGAGAAAAACTAAATCTTGCTAACAAGTTTACAAAAAAAGCTATATCAGGTCTTGTATTGTTTGCAAGATATATCAATGCCTTATGGCACTTAGATATGGTACTTCAGGACCAAGAAACTCTTCATCATTCTCGCAAAGATGAAATTGATCTTTATTCACATTTAACGATCGTACAACCATCGGGGTGCTACAAGTCGTGCTTTATATGTTACGACTTCATTTTTCTCATTTTGTTTTCACACAAATATCCATTTATATCCTACCAGCTTTACATATTTAGGTGTTTGGACTATAGGTTCAAAAACCTCACGTTTAGAAAGTGAATTTAATTCTGCTTGTATTGCGTCTTTCCATTTTGGCCAATCTTTTCTATTTCTACATTCCTTAATAGATTTAAGCTCAGGATCCTCATTTTCTTTTGCTATTTCAATAACAACATTATAGGTAAAATTATTGTCGAGAACTATATTTTTTCAGTTCAATCTTTTTCCTGAAGTAACATAACTTATTGAGATTTCTTCATTATCACCATTTTCAAGTACCTAAACCTCTTTTGGGGTTTTTTTTTTTGATTAGTTATATCTTTGGCCTTTTCTTGGGCACTTGCCTCTACAATATTACCATCTTGAATAATTGTTTATTTCCTTTTACGAGGATTTTTATCTTTGGAACCAATTGGCCTTCCACACTTCAGGTATGGAGTACTTTCTTTTGCACTAGCAATTTTCCCTATTGGGATATCGATTCGTATTGGAGCATTTTCAGCTGGTATGTAAGATTTTGTATTTCTCTTTAGGTCAATAAATGAATCTAGTAGTTGATTGGCGATGTTTTACAAATGTATGATCCTTTGAACTTCTTGTTCACATCGACTTGTGCGTGGATTTAATAGAGATAATAATGATCCATTCCATGTAATTTCTTTTACCAGTTGTATTTTCTCTTCCCCTAATGTTGGGAATATTGTTTCATCAAAATGACAATCAATAAACCGTACAATAAATAAATATCTAGTTAATGGTTTAACATATTTAATTATAGAAGGAGATTGATAACCAATATATATTTTCAACCTCCTTTGAGAACCCATCTTTGTGCGTTGTGGTGGAGCAATTGGAACATATATTGCATATCCAAAAATTCTAAGATGGGAAATATTGGCTCCAGACCAAAAGCCAATTGTAATGGAGAGTACTTATTATAACTTGTTGGCCTTAAGCGCACAAGTGCTGCTATATGCAAAATAGCATATCTCCAAGCTGTAAGAGGGAGTTTTGTTCTCATAAGCAATGGCCGAGCTATTAGTTAGAGGCATTTGATAAACGATTTAGCTAAATCGTTTTGTGTGTGAACATGAGCCACAAGATTTTCAACTTTTATCCGAATTGACATACAATAATCATTAAAAACTTGGGATGTAAATTCACCAGCATTATCAAGACGAATAGTTTTGATTGCATAATTTAGAAATTGTGCTCTTAATTGAATTATTTGAGCAAGTAGTCTCGCAAATGCCATGTTACGAGTCGATAATAAACACACACGTGACCACCTACTAGATGCATCTATTAATACCATAAAATATCTGAATGGTCCACATGTTGGATGAATGAGCCTACATATAATCAATTTTCCTTGAGAACAAGCAATACAAGATAAATCCTTGAATTCAATAATCTCTTGGTTCTTTAATGGGTGTCCAATTGAATTCTCGATGATTCTTTGTATCATAATAGATTTGGGATGGCCTAATCGGTCATGTCAAATAGTAAAAGTATGTGGTTCTACAAATTTTTGGTTTGTAGTAGCATGTGACTCAATTGCACTAATATGTGTATAGTATAAACCTGATGAAAAAGTAGGCAGCCTTTCCAAAACATATTTCTTTCCATATTCAACATTTGTAATATATAATTCAATATTTTTCTCAGTCATAGTATCAATATGATATCCATTAAGACGAATATCTTTAAAACTCAATAAACTTCTTTGAGACTTAGTGAAATATAAAGCATCATCAATGACAAATTTTATACCTTTAAGTAATAATATAATAGCTCTTCTAGAGCCTTCAATAAGTTTTGAACTATCCGATATTGTATTAACATGGGTATTACTCATTGTCAAATGAGAAAAATATTTTTTTATCTTTGACTATCATATGTGTTGTAGCACTATCTACAAGATACATGTCTCAAGTGATTTTGGGTATGTAACAGTCCAATTTTCAGTGGAGTCAGAAATAGTGGTTCGAGACCACTAAATCCGATAAATGAGTTTGAAAATTTTATTATTTATTATTTATGAGTTAAATGTGATTTTAGGAAAACTTTTGAATTAATGATTTGTGTTTTAAAAGGAATTATTAGGTTAAGTGATTTTGAAAACGAGGTATCAAGACCTCAATTTCATAAACCGAGCTGTAAATATTTTTATAAATATTTACGAAGTGTCATTAAATTAGTATTAAAATTTCGTTAGAAAATTTTAACGTTTTGATAGTTAATTAATTAAAAATGACTAAATTGAAAAAGGTGCAAATCTTGCCAGAGTGATAAAATAGCCTAAATGTTAGATGAGGAAGGACTTAAAGAGCAATTATGCCTAAAATAAAGGCATGAGGATGCATAAGTAGAAAAGAAAACAAAAATCATGTGATTAAAGGGCAAAATTGTAAATTTTGTGAAATTAACTTAAATAAATTGAATTCTAAACTTTTCTAGGTTATTCTTCTTCAATTTATCAGCCAAAAACGCCATAGGAGAAGGTTTTAAGCTGATTTTATTTATTTTACTTCATATCAAGAGTCTGTAGATCAACGAGAAAAAAGAAAATTAGCAGAATAGTCTCTAAGTACTACAAACTTACAATTCAGCCCAGGTAAGTTCGTATGGTTAAACTTTCATGATTATTTATTAATTTATGAATGATATAATGTATTTATTCATATTTTTATTATCGAAATTAAAATTTATTGTTAAAATATGAAATTGAAATGAATGTTAAAAATAAGTAGAATGCAGGATAGAGTACAATCGTTTTATAGTAAAGGATGAATTGTCAGATAATATTATGGTTGGACCATGGTAATGTTTATATGTAAGACCATAGCTGAGCTATGACATTAATATAAAAGATGAATTGACAGGTAATACCATAACTGGGTTATGGCACTATGAATATAAGTCCATGGTTGGACTATGGCAGTGTTTATATGTAAGACCATAGTTGGGCTATGACACTCTGATGATAAGACCATAACTGGGTTATAACATTACGAATGTAAGACCATGGCTGAGCTATGACAATGCATGTGTAAGACCATAGTTGGACTATGGCACAAAGAAAATGATGTACTCATATCCGTAAGTCATTCCTCGATTTAGTAAAAATTGGTCAAAGACCTATGTGAATAAATTGAAAGATATATTGATTATTAATGATATTAATCTGAAGGAAGTGTGTTCATTGACTATTGTTGTATTTGACAGGGAGAATGTATGATTTATTTATAAGTTAGTTTATTATATTAAGTTCGGTAAGATCAATGTTTAATCTATTGAACTTACTATGCTTCATTAAGCTTAATTGTATTGTTTTATGTTATTGTAGTTTAACGTGTAATCGGGAGATTGGATCAACATATCAAGCCACACTATCCAGTTTAATTCGGTAGTTTTTGAAATGTAAATTTTGGTTTATATGGCATGTATAGTGCTGGTTTGGCAATGAAATAGTTTGAATTGTGGTTGTGAATCTTAAATGTTTGTATGTGTGTAATTAGTAGTAGAATTTGTTAAATCAATGAAATGAGTTAAATGGGTAAGTATAAGTAATTGATGTATATGTAATGTTATACTATGTTTAGAACATGTATTGGTTGGTTTTGATTGCTTCGTTAGGAAATATTAGTGTATTTAAATGTTGTGTGTAGGTTGATGTCAAAAATGATGATGAAAGTGACCTTAAAATAGTTTATTTTCATCCGCACAGGCAAAGACACGGGGGTGTGTCTCAGCCGTGTGTGACACACGACCATGCACATGGGTGTGTAGTCTGGTCATGTGTCCCCTGCACCTTAAAATTTTGAAACAGAATGCTCAGGTTTTAGCACACGACCTAGCACACGAGCGTGTGATTAGCCGCATGATCCAAGTTAGAGAGTTACACGAGTAAGGACACGGGCTAGGACACGGCCGTATGCCTCACATCGAATGCCCACACGGCCGGCCACACCAGCGTGTGTCCCTTGCTCCTAAGAAAAATTTTAAAATTTTAGGAAAAATTCTCTGAGTGTCCGATTTAGTCCCGATTCACTTCTAAGGTGTATTTTGGGCCTTGAGAGCCCATCAAAAGGACTTTATGAGTGTTACATAATTGATTCTTGATTTGTAAAATAAATATAATGAAATATTCATAATTAGTCTGTAAAGTACGGTAATACTCCGTAACCTTTTTCGGAGACGGATAAAGGTTATGGGTGTTACAGGGTCCATCTAAGTTTTGTTGAATATTCATATTCTTCATAAAAAACAAACAAAATATAATATGAGAAATATTGTAAATATTTATTAAATATATATATTATTCTTTATGCAAGAAAATAAAACATACTTAAAACAACATAAAAATGTCAAAATAACATCAATTTTTCTAATGATTCTCAAAAAAATCTATCACATCTAGGTGAGTTATATTATTAAGATCATTAAATTTATCACCCTCGTAGGCATGGTCAGTTTTAGTATTATAGTAAATATCTTCATCTTTTGCCTCCATTTCATCATTTTGGGATATAAAATTTGTCTCCATATGCTTTCCCTTCTTTTTATTAGATGCTTGATAAAGTTTCACTAAATGCTCAGATGTATGACAAGTATGTGACCAATGTCTCTTCATACCTCATCGGTAGCATTTATTTTCAACAATCTTTGAAGGATTATTTTGGCCACTTCTTTCTTGTCATTCATTCTTATTCTTTTTTTGGTGGTTAGAAGTATATCATTGTTATGCCACCATAATAACGATTACTATTACGTCCTCGACCACGTCCTCCACCACGTCCACGACCACAGCCGTGACCTCTATATTTTCTATTTTCATAATTATTGTGTACTGCTACATTCACTTCAAGGAATGGTACAGAACCAGCCGGACGAATTCCATGATTTTTCATCAACAGCTCATTATTTTGTTCAGCCAGCAAAAGGCATAAAATCAATTCAGGATACCTTTTAAAACCTTTTTCATGGTATTGCTGCTGTAGGAGCACATTAGTATCATAAAAGGTTGAAAATATTTTCTCTAACAAGTCCTCATCAGTTATGTTTTCTCCATATAATTTTAGTAAAATATAATTACTTTAATTTTATTATTAATTGATATTTAATTTTGTTATTAATTATTATATTTATTTTTGAAAATATTTTTATTATATTTTTATATGTTATTTATTAATTTGTGTAAACTAGAATTAAAGTTGAAAAGAAATATTGACCATTAAAACATGATTTATGTATAAAAAACCTACACATTGGAAGTGTAACATCAAGCAATGTGAGTGTGGTCACTTTGTTTGGGATTCCAATTTTTATATATTGAAATAAAGAGAGAAGGTCCACTGTCCACATGCACTCACATCTTAGCCTGCAATCACCTTTGGTGGAGTGACATGTCATTTGAAACACATGAAAATCAATTTCTTGGCTTTGAATAAACTGTTGCGATCCACTTCACATGATGCCCCATCTGCTCGATTCGGGACCTCTTTGCCATTGTGGGATCACCCTAATCTTGGATCAGGACACCTCTGATTCTAGTTTATGATTTTATCCTCATTACATCAACACTTTGGTCCATTTCTTATATCAGTCCTTGTATAATGTAAAAGTTGTGAATTTAACCTTTGTATTTTAATTTGATTTTTAAAATTTTAAAATTTCAATTCTATCTAAATGATTGTCATTAAATTATATTATTTTCAAAATTTTGTTCGTCAAATATATTATTATATGTATTATGTCATGTCAACTTGCTATTTTCATATAATTCTCTTAGGAAAACTATGATATTTTTAGCTAATCAATTAACATGTATTGTTTAAGTTGAGATTGAAATTTCAAATTAAAAATGATCAAGTTATAATAGAGAGACTCCATCAATAATAAATGCATAGTATAGGGACAAACAGCAAAATGTGACCAATACTTAGGGTGAGAAAGCATGTTCCAAATTTATTTGAGTTAATTAGATAGAGATGAGTAAGTGAATCAATTAAAAGAAATTTCGAGCATCAATTAGCTCTCCAAATATCTCATGTATAATCAGTATTCTTAGTTTGTCTATTTGTCAACTGATTGTTCTCCCTTTAAGATGAATTTAATGAGGAATATTTTCAAGTTTAATCCCTTGGGCTAATTCCTTTTCTATTTATTCTCAACTTCCCCACACTCTCTTCTCCTTAATTTTATCAGACTTTGTGTATGCGATCATGCACTAGAAATTGTTATTAGTTTGAAAAGAAAATAGTTGTGTAATTTTCCAGTGTATTTAATATTAGTTTTAGAATGCAAGGATTAACAAAATAGTTCTTTCTCTCAATTAAATTTGTTAGTTTATCAAAACCCATGTAGCCATTATTTCTGAATAGAATAGATTATATACTAAGAGATAATATTTTGTTAATTTTTACGGTTGAATTTATTTTCCATATTTATATTTCTTAAAATTAACCCTTTCGAAACCAAAGTTTTGTGTGATGATTAAAAGAGTATACGTTTGATGCAATTTAGCAGCAAACGGTAAGAAGAAATGATAAAATGATTTTGCGGGGCTCACACTTTTTTAGCCGTCATGTCTCTCGACAAAACAACTGCAGCGGGCTGACATGGCATAAAGTTGTGATGCAATCTCAAACTGCTGTCAACTCCATGACTTCTTTATTATTAAAGATCGCAAATATGTACATACGGACGTCAAACAAAGCAAGCCATAAATACATACACAACACAGACACAAACTAGTCCACTTTATTATACCAACTAGCTATAGCAGGTCGTAAAGAAGAGAGACCTGCTAAAATCCTAGTGGAACCGATTTTAAACACACATACACACACACACACACACACACACACACAAACACACACTATGGTATATATATATTGGCCTAACATATGAAATAAAAGCAGCCTCAGAAACGGGGGAGAAAACAGAGATCGAGCTGAAGGCTGCAGTGCATATACTAAGGTACATAGCTTACATATCCCGTACGTGGAAGACATTGGGATTCTTAACGACAATGTCATACATGTGAACGGAGCCGAACTTGGAAAAGTCCTTAGGAAGTGAAATGAGGTCAATGGAAGAGTGCTTGTGGTATTGATAGAAGTCAGGGTCACCCCCGTAGTACCTTTCCCACCCCAATCCTCTCAATATATTCTCAAGAGATGAGTAGGATGATACTGCCTCACCTGATGGTAAGTGTACCAACACCCTTCTCTTCGGACTGCTTTCCAACCGGTATACACCATTGTTAAACACCCACACTCCTGACATTTTTGTTTTGTTTTTCTTTTCTATAAAGGGGAATTAAGAAGAAAGAAAACTACTGTAGATTGTTGGTGGTGAGGGAAGAAGGGGAGGCGAGGGGGTCTATATATATACATAAATACATGTGTGTGTCGAGGGGGACACATTAAAACAAGAGGAGCATGAAATAATGATATGGAAAGGTAAAGAAAGAAGAGTTGATGATGGACATGTTTGGTTTTGGTAGAGAATCCAGATATTGTGGGACACCATGGGTTTAAATAACAGGGTACATGGATGCCTTTAGGATGTAATTTAGGGTACACATACCATCCGTGGGGGTGTGGTTTTTAGATTGACAAAGAATCTAATTTTTCTTATTTATATAAAAAAATATATATGTATGTTATGTAAGTTTTCATTGCTTTTAGAGCATGGAATCTTGTTTTATGTTATATAATAGGGTGACTCATTGGAATCGTTTTGAAAAGTATAGCAGTGGAAGGTATGTCTGCATATTCTATCGCTGGTTGAAGCCAGCTCACTTATTATTAACATCACGAGATGTCCACGTGAAAGAAAGCCGCACGCCGCACAATTTTTGTCCTTGGACTGATTTTGGTGAAAGGCAGAAGATACCCACCCCCCCTTCCTTATATTTCATTAAACATCAACTAATTATATTGCTACAAATAGGGTTTTGAGTTTTGATGACTGAAAAATGGCAATAGTATGGAAAAGTTGATATTGTATTAACATAAACTTTTACTAATTTTAGTTTGAAGAAGTTATAAGTGAATTTTAGAATTTAAGAAAATTTTATAATTTGTAAAGAGACAATTTTCTATTTTTAAGAGGGGTAGCACCCTTGCCCGTCACACTACTAGATATCTATCCGCTCTAATTACCGTACTTGTATAATGAATGAAAACTTGTGTGAACACCGGAAAAGGAAATCTATTTAATTAAAAACTAATGTTGATATAGAAATCAAAGTCAATTCGAAAATCATTGGAGCCTAAAGCAGCAAAGTGAAAACAGGACCACAACATTAGGTTTTAGTCATCTTTATATGAGAGACTAGAAATTTATCCTCAATGTTTTTAGTTGGTAAAAAATGCAACATAACCCACATGGCATCACATGGGGTAGCTAGCCGGATGGTCCTTCATGCCTGTCTAGTCAAATCTATTATTACCATGAACTTTGTCTTCGATATCCGTCCTATGCTACATTATGAACTCTACTTTTCTTTTCCTTTCTTGTATTTTTCCTCATTTACAGTTGTTTGGATAATTTTTTTTTATTCTGTGTAGGATATATAAAATGTGACTGTTATTCTTAAAAATTTTTTTGGTGAAGATGCAAAGTTCCTTATTATTACATTCAATAATGCTTATTTAGATTTTTTCAAGAATTAAGACCAAGTCCAATTTTTATAAAATATTTTTTACACAAGACTGTTAATTCAGAGCGCCATGAATAGAATTACATTAACACACATTTTGGAAAATTTTCTTAAATTATTTTTGAAAGTCTTTAAGTAAAATAAATACAATATAAATTGTATTTGTTATAAGATATTATTGAAAAATTGTCTTTTGACAACCAAAATTTATCTAAAAATAACTATATTATCTTATAAAAGTTAATGATAACAAATGCCTAATTAAAATTAAATGTACGAGAGTGGAGGAATATAGGAATCTCAATTGGATTTAAACAAATAGAAATATTTATACAATCAAAATATTATCATAAAATATTTATTATTAAATACTTATAAATTGTAATATATATATTTATTATTAAAATATTAATAGAAATTATTATTAATAAAATATTAATAATAAAAGTATAATTAATATTAAAATTTATTATTAAAATAAAATTGTAATATTAAGTAATTAAATTATAGTAATAATTTATTATATACTATTGGAAATTATAATCTTGATATTTTTAAAAATAAAATTAAAAATTTTATTAATATAATAATATTTACTATTTTTATTGAAAATCATGAGCTCTTTTTCAAAAATTGTTTAAGAATTAAATTTATTTTTCTTTAATCAGTGAATCATTTTTGGTCACACATATACAATTAGAATTAATGATGTTCCAGAACCTCCTTTTCGAGTTTTTGAGTCAATGGTGGTCCTCCCAAGTCTTAACTGGCAAGGAGAAGGGATAATGGCTTGTGCAAGTGATTGTGCATGCCTTTATCAACCATTCAGACACAAGGGGCTGCCTTGCCTTTAGTTTTTCTTCTTCTTTATTTGTGCTCCTCTTTAAGCATGCCACCATTCCTAAATGACACAGACCCTTCATTACCCATTATATATATATATATCTTTTGCTAAATCGTCTATCGGCCAATCTACACACTATATATATATATAAGATATCTTTGGCTTATCATTCCCCCCCGTCTTGGTTTTGGTTATAGATAAAGATTTCCAACTAGTAGACCTTAACTTCTATTCCATCCTACACTAACTACATGGCTTTTAAGTGTTTTAGATAAGGATAAAAGATTTGAAAAAGTTGAATGGCTATATTTTTAGTGGGGTGGGCTGACCACGGACATAAATGTTAGGCGCAACAGCTAAACACACTTTCTGTTTTCAGTTGTGAATGAATGATAATAATAAGGTTAGGATGAAATGAAATTAAAAGAGGAACTCCAAAATAGTAATAACATGGATTGGAAACGTTCCAATTGTATGATATAGAATTGACATGTGGAAAGCAGAAGTTAAGACATGGTTGGAAGGACCAGGTCGGAGTGAAGGAACCCAGAAATGTAGGCAGATTCAGAGCGGTCCAGCCTCCAGGTTCGTGTATAAGTAAAGGCATAATGGCCAAGTGGTAAGGCAGGATTAAACAGGCTTTGTTTTAATCAGCTTTCCACACAGAAATGGGTGTGAGTGCGAATGCCAATACTGGAGCCTTCCTCGTCTTCTTCATCGCTGCAATCTTGCTGGCCTTGTCCACTACCTGTACAGCTTTAAACATCACTAAGTCGCTTGCGCCGTACTCTGATTACAGCACTCTCAGCGATCTTTTCAGTAAGACCAAGCTGACCGATGCTATAAACCGTCGCCAGACCATTACCATACTAGCCCTGGACAATAATTCCATCCAATCCATCACAGACAGGTCCAGCGATGAACTGAGGAAGATTCTCATGAATCACATTATCCTCGACTATTACGATAGGCAAAAGATCCAAAAGCTGGGGAAGAAGAGCGCCCTCCTCACCACCTTGTATCAAACCACTGGTTCCGCTATAAATCAACAAGGTTTCGTCAACATTACCAGGATAGCACGGGGTGAGGTTGTATTTGGCTCCGCCGTGAAGGGTGCACCCCTAGTTGGTAAGCTTTTGGGGTCTGTCATCGCCCAGCCTTTCAACTTATCTGTGCTTCACATTAGCACACCCATTGTAGCTCCTGGCTTCGGCGATGCCATCCTTGCTCCTCCTCCACCCCCGGGTTCTTCCAAGCCCCCGGCCGCTGCTCCCAAGAAGTCCCCCAGTTCCCCTGGTCCATCCGAGGAAGAGGAGGATGAAGATGAAGCGGAGTCCCCTTCACCATCAGAATCGCCGGCTGAATCTCCTAAGGCCGGGAAGGCGAAGGCGAAGTCCAGGTCGAAATCGCCTCCTGAGCCCGATTCCGACAACGACGATAACGCTGAAGAGCCTACGCCTTCAGCTTCTTCTAGAGTAGTGTGGTTAAGGGTAGGCGTTGCAGCGGTTATAGGATTGATCGCAAGTTTAGTAGCATTATGAGGAAGTTACGGTAAATTGATGAAGTGGAGAGCGATAACATATTTTAGCTTTATATTCTTAATTATATAGTATAACGAAAGCCGGGCTTGAGAATAGCCTAATCCCCGTTATGACAATAACTGATAGACAAGGTATAATTAAGGATTCCCATTTACTTAGTTTTATATTAATGTCAGATATCTTAATAAAATTCCTAGTACTTTTCTTGATCAATAAACTATCACGTCCTTCATGTCTCGTAACAACAATACTTGCTGCTATCAGCTCTACGCTACAGCTATATAACCACAAATAGGGTATTTAGGTGAAAAAAGAAAAAAGAAAAATGTAATAAATATATATATTAAAAATTTGGGGAAACTACATCATTTCACAACCTTATAAAATTTATTTAAAACAATTCTCAATGTTCAAGAAAGAGTAATATACAATTTTGAAATCATTTTGGGTCTTTAAAAACATGTTAAAACTCATTTAGTTTATAAACCAAAAGTTTAAGGCTTATCGGCTTAAAGTGGAGTCATTCGGGTTAAAAGAAATAAGAGTTTTGCAAAACTTGAAAATTTAAAAACATTTTCATAAAATCATTGATCCAAGTTTTGATTAATTAAAAGACTTTAGAGACAATTTAAAACCCTTTTGAAGATGTTAGGGGTGGTCGGAGGTGCTTGAGACCCAAAGTGGACCCCAGAAAATCAAAACAACTCAAAACAATGTGGTTTCTTAAGTCTAGGGCACTTGTTATGATACGATCTCGCCTCGGTGAAATGATTTTAGTTGTTTGGATGCCCGATCGTTAAAATGAGAAGTTCCATTCTATTTGGAGTTTATATGAAATTTGGCTAAGTGATGGTTTAAACAAAGGGGTTTCAAAGAGTGTTTAAGAAAGGTTAATGGTATATTGGCTAAACAAAGAAATTAAGGTAAAGTTAAGAAGGATAGTATGGGTGGAAAATGGGGTTAATGCCAAGGAAGAACCAATACCATAGAAAGTATTACGATGCTTAATATGGATGGAAGATGGAAGATAGGATCTTAACCCTCTATCTAGGAAGATAGGAACCAAAGATATCAATAGGGTGAACGCCACACTCAGTTTAGGAGTGATAAGTTCAAAGAAACATAATGACGCCATTAGCAAGCTAGATAAGTCAAGCTGAGTCTAAAACAAATTAAGAGAGTTGAAAAACATACAAATGTTATAAACATTCAACAATGAGCAAAAGTCTTAACAACATAAAATTGGCTAAGTATTTATAGCTAAACACCTAGCTAGCCGAATAGCACTTAGAGAGCTGAATGGGTAGCAAATATTCAGCTTAAATGAGCTGAAACTTCTTCGCAACTTCCTAGAACGTCCCTTGAAGCTTCTTTGAAGGTTTTTTGAAGTTTCCTAGCATGGGAGACACCAATGGTCATTAAAGAAACTAAATGGACAGATCAAATCAACTTAATGAAGTTGAAGTTTCCTTGAAGCTTCCAAAAACGTCCAATGGTGTGAAAAGCCTTTTAATGAGCTGCTTTGATCAGTTGAATGGTTTTCAAGGTGTTAAATGATGTCTTGAGTGCTCCAATGGACATTAGGTGTGAAACCGAATATGAGCAGCCCTTCAAGTGTGAATGCACAAATCCGAATGGTCATCTAAGGTGAAAGGAATTTTCCAGCAAGGTGAATGTGTTTATTCCTTTCTTGGGAAGCCGGAAATGTAGCAGCCAATTTTAATGGGAATGTGATGCATGAACAACCAAATTGGTGTGAACACTTGATCTCCAACAGCCTCCAAGTGTGAATGGATGAAAATGAATAGCTCCCATGGCATGAAAACGTTTTGTGAGCTGAATGGTCTTGTGTGAACAGCTTATTGTCCATTGCTCTTCACGAACAACCCCTTGGAGAAGAGAAACAGCTGCTAGACTAGCTTAATGCTCCAGCTCCAAACACATGTGCCTATTAATTCCGTCCATGCACCAGCTGAATTCAGCTGAATGATCACCTAAACACATCAATTAAAATTCGGTAAGGACACATTAACTAGCTCAATTAAGTTGCCTAAGTTTAAGACACTTTAAATGGTTGTTTGAGTTAAGACAAATTAAATAGTTTTTAGGCAAATTAAATGGCTGTGCAAATTGATACAAATTAATTAACTAAGACATATTTAATGCCAAAAATACTTAGACATATTAATTAACTTAAGACACATTAATTACTTAAACTAAATAACTTAAACTAAATTAACTAATATTATTTGAAGCTTATTCCAGCAACTAAAGTGCATAAATTAAAATGATAGAATGAGCTCAATAAGCTAAAGTTGAGCTAAAATTTGAGCTGAATCAAGCTCAATAGGCTAGGATCGAGCTGATCAGCTTGTAAAAGATTGCTAGCCTTGCTTGGTGAGCTGGACCAAGGGCGTTCTTGGGGCGTGGCCGTATCATCCCCTCCCTCTTTAAAGCGATTTGTCTTCAAATCGGGCCACTTGCTCGCGAAAAATCTTTTTTCATCACGAACCCCTTGGTTTGTGAACTTGATAAAATTGCTCCCAAGAATCTGAAAATTGCACATAACTCGAAAAGAAAAAAGGTTAGGTGCATGCCCTCCCTCTTTAGGAGGAAGCTATTTTGAAGTGTCACCTACACAAGAATGAAATAGTTTAGTAACACTTGAAATTATAATCTCAAGAGAACTTTTCAGCGTCTTATTCAAAAATTGAGAAAATAAACCAATGTCGAGATCAAACACAGAAGTTGATTTTACCCTTCTGCAATGAATCAACAATTAATCACATAATCCAATCCTGGGATCAAAATTAGAAGTTGGTCTCACCTTATCATAATGAAACAAGAAATCCATTGATGACAACCAACCAGAATCACAAGTCATTTGAAAATTATAACCTTGGAAAACAACATTGTAGGACTCAAATCCTTTGTACAATGATATGGAATAATATTCACTGGGATCAAAAACAAGGTTTTCTCTTACCATTTCTTGTTGACTTAAATATTTCTTGACTAGTAACATGGTAGGAAAACAAAGCAAACTAAAGTTATAAGCATGCAAATTATGTGCAAATCCCTTATGGCATAGCATCGAACAACCTCTAGAATCAAAAATTTGATTTTGACCTTTACTTTACAATGACTCAAGAAAACATGCTCCGGGTTTGAATACATGATTTTGATCACCCGTTCCATAACGCAACAAAAGTTTTGTTTCCACCAAGAAGTTACACATACCAAATAAAGAAGATGTAAGCAAAAACAAATTCAAACAATCAAACCTCTTAAATCTCTTTCGAATTGACATGTAAATGCATGAGTATTTCACACAAGGGTTTAGAGATTTTTCATGAACTTAGACGTCCTATGCGAAAACTCTTTACCACATATGCTAAACAAAGAAGATGTAAGCATACATACATTCAAACAGTTAATCCTTTCACATTTCATCCGAAAAGGCATGTTTATACAAGAGGATTTAGCACACAAATTCAAAGATTTCATGTATCCATCACAATCAAACAGATCAAACTTTTTATGTGAATAATCTTTATCACATTCATCCAAAGTTTGCATATGTTGAATCAATCCAACGTCACCAACAGAATTGCCAATGTAAGACTTATCATAAGAAAAACTTTTCATGGCACTAGTTGGAACGAAATCATCAACATTAGTTATAAAATGACAATTAATCAAATCAAAATGAGATCTTTCAAAGATTAAGTCATCGAAAATTTTATTAACAACTTTTAAATCAGATTGTCATGACTCGATTGCCAAAGATTCTTTACCTTGCTTATCTTTAAGCATTTGTGGATTAACGTCAACTTCGATCTTACCTTTCTCGATTAATTAAAACTGTCTCTCGTTAGAAAGGTAATGAAGTTGGAACCGGTCATATGAACCTTTAGAAGCCCGAAAAGAAAAAACGATACGAGAACAACTCGCATGTTGGTTAGTAGAAACATTACTCACATTTTCTTGCTCACTCATATTTTTCATTCGTTTCCTTTTCTAACTCATTTTCAAACTCTCTTTCTTTTACCACAATCTCTTTTATTTTTGAAAACTCAATGTCACTTGTCTCTTTCACATTCTCACTCTCTTTTTCAATTTGTTTTTCTTGCTTGCACTATTTTTCTTTTTCAATCTTGTTTTGCTTTTTCTCACTCTTTTTTTTCTTTTTTAAATTCTTTCTTACATGCTTTTTTGATTTCATTACAAGAGGGAGATAACATAAAAGAATGAAAATGAAAAACCTTTCGTTGGGAAAGATATGAAGGATGCACATATGAAATACGATCATCTTTTCGAGATTGAATCTCTGTGGAGGAATACCTTTGCGCATATGAAGAATTACTTGGACCTTCTCGTTCGTTACTGTAATAGGCTTCAAACTTGAAGTTTGAGTTATTTCTACTCGAAGTTCTTGTTGAGTAGGAATCTTGATAGGGATCTCTTCGTAAACAATCGTTGGATGCTAAACTCCTTGACAATCTCATTTTTGTCCTTTAGCTTGAAGAAATTCACTCTCGATGGTAGGAAGTTGGGAAGAATCGCTTGCACATCACGGCTTTCATTTTGGACCAAGTTGATATCGTCCGCTCTTCGTTTCGTCTCTGAGTCGTGGTGAATTGATCCCACCAAATCATGGCATAATCGAAGAACTCGTTTGCCACAAGCTTCACTTTCTTGCCCTCCGAGTAGTCGTGGCACTCGAAAATCAATTCTACTTTCTTTTCCTACTCAAGGTATGGCCCCGGGTCAGATCGACCTTGAAATGGTGGAATGGCTATCTTGTTACTCTTTAAATCGCCATCAACATGTTCATACTCTCTAAAGCCTCGGTTTCTATGAATGCGTCGCCTTCCGCTTTGGTTGGATGCTTGGTATAATAGATCGGACCAACCACCATCAGTAGCAACTTTTCTTTCGAAACCTAAAGACATATTGTTTGAACCTCACCACAAAGCCTCACTAGTCACTTACAAAGGAAAATAAGATGGCACTGCACTCATGTTTGCACTCGATATATTGGCTTTTTCTACATTCTAATAAGCTTACAACTCTCGTGCCGTTTACCACTCAACTCTCCTCTCGAAGTTCGTGGAAGACTTGTTTAGACTTAAAAGCAAGCTTAGGGGTCGGTTTCAAAGGGTTAACAAAGGTAGATGATGTTTGGGTATTGGGAAGGCTGAAAAAAGAAAAAAAAAGAAAAAAAAAGAAAAAAAAAGAAACGCTGAAAGTGTGGTGCAAGGGTTGATTGTGGGCAGAAATGGATTTGGAAGATCGGGAACAAATTGAACACTTTCAAAACAACTTCTTTCTTTTTTTTTCCTTTTTTTTTAAATTTCAAATCTTTTCCTTTTTTTTTTCTTTCTTTTTTTTTACACGATTTTTTTTCGAATTTCAGTACAACTTGCATTACACTATTCTTGTAAAAAAAATTTATACATGAATTTTTTTTGAATTTTTTTCAAAAATCATTCCAAAACTTCACGAACGTCTGTACTCCTCGATTTTAACTAGCTCTGATGTGACAGCCCCAAATTGACCCTAGTCGGAAAGTGGTTTCGGGACCACAAAACCGAGTCATAAAAATAATTAATTGCTATATTCTATGCTTATTGTGGGTGTACATGCACATGTGGAAGTTTCATTCTCTAATTTTACCAATTGTATGAGAAATTATAAAATAGGGATCAATGCGAGACGTGGTGAAATATGATAGGCTAATTTTAAATGGCCTATTAATACATATGGAAAAGTGTTTGTCCTTGCATGTCAAATTAGCCAAATTGGAGCATGATGGCCGGCCATGCTATGGGTGGAAACATGTCTCCAACATGTTAGACTAGTGATGCATGTAGGAAACAATAAAATAAGAAAGTTAGTATTAAAGAAATGGAAAAAGAAAATGATGATAACAAAAAAAAAATGTGTAGATGCCCCCTTTGCCGTGACAAAAACAAAGAAAGAAAGAAAAGAAAATAGTTGTTCATCCTTTGGTAGTCTTGGCCGAATAGAAGCAAGGGAAGAAGGGGGAAGAGCTTGAGAAAAATCGGCTATGGTGGTTGCTAGACTAAGGTATGTTTGATGATATTCCATGAGATGCATGCATGCTTTAGTTGTTAGTTTAAGTTCTACCTAGCCCATGGTTTAGATTTCTTTTGCTATTTGATGGAGATGAAATTCGCCATGGATGTTGTCTTTCTTGGTTGGTGTTTTGATGTTGTTGTAATGAAGCATGAAGAGGAGTGAGTTCAAATGTTTAATAAAAGGAGATTTTTAGGTCTTGAGTTCTTGTTGTTGTGTGTGTATGTGCATGAGTATTCGCCATGCTATAGAATTCATGTTGCAAAATGATAAATGCTTGGTACATTCGGCTATAATGGGCATTAAGAGGGTGAAGTTTGAATTAGTTAAATGTTCATATAGGTTGTCTTGATGAAAAGAGAAAGAGAAGAATTAGATATCATATTTGGTGCTAGTGTGGTATATAAGGGTGTTGAACTTAAATAAGTAATATTCGCTAGCATGATAAGTATGAAATATTAAGTAGATGAGATAATTGATGGTGAAGTGGCTAATAGGGACTTTTAATGAAATCTATGCTAAGGCGAATGTATCAAATGCTAAATGTGCTTATGTATATTCGCCACCTAATTAAGCACATAGGTGGTGTTGAATTTAATCTTGCACATTCGGCCATATGGGTGCACACACTTGTGATACTATCCTTGATTAGGATAGTTGGCAATAGGGTGATAGCCTAAGGTTGTGAACCAAATAGTTCAAAAGCATGGGGTAGAAGGATAAGAATTTGTCATGTGTATCCTATGAAATGAAATTTTAATGTGTGATACAAATATTTTACAAAGTGGTTGAATGGGTTGATTTAATTGTTTAAGCTCAAGATCCTAAAGGAGAGGCGTCCAACAAGGGAAATCGAAGGTCATCGAGTAGCCGACTTGGGATTATTTGCCCAACACAAGGTAAGTCATTAAGCATATATTTGGTGTTGATGTTAATGACCATAATATATACGCAATTGTGTTTAAATGAGTTGATGTGTAAATGAAAATGTATGTGTATGGAATGATGCCATTGTTGAATGTATAAAGGCAGCAACATGCATAAGGTATTGGTCTCGGCACTAAGTGTGCGGGTATAAATGGACACGGTGACAAGATTGGCACTAAGTGTGCGGGTTTAAAAATTGTACAGCACTAAGTGTGCGAACTGAAAATATATAGCACTAAGTGTGCGAGCTGAAAATATATAGCACTAAGTGTGCGAGCTGAAAATTATATAGCACTAAGTGTGCGAGCTGAAAATATATAGCACTAAGTGTGCGGATTCACTATATGCTCTTGCGTTACAATTGGCACTGAGTGTGCGACATTATCGAGTTAATCTCGGACAGCGGATCGGGTAAGTACCTTGAGCTCATGGCGAATAGGCACTATGGTCATGTTTCGGGTTGAGCTTGGTAAGCTTTAAATCTATGTGATGATTACAATTGTATGATTGTGGTGAAAATGAGTTGGTGTATAAAATGACTCAAATATCTTATTGAATAGAATATGAAATGTGAATGTATGACTTGGTACGAGATTGAACCGAAGGTCTAAGGAACTATGGTATAGTTCGATATGGATGGAACAATTAGCCTTGTTTCATTGTTTCACTTTGTGATGAATTTAGCTAATGGATAATTGTAAAGTGCTTATGACTTCATCGTGTTATAAACTCACTCGGTGTTTTCTTGTCACCCATTTTAGGTCTCGTGGACTCGTCTCTTTTGTGTGCTCGGAACCGTCAATGAAGTCATCACACCGCAAGCAATCTTTGGTATTGTCTTCTTAGTCGATCTAGGAGAACATTTGGCATGTATAGGCTATTTTGTTTTGTTGAAATTTGGGTTGTAAACTTTAGCCATGCGAAAATGGCCCATATGGTTGGATGGATTTGGTTCCAAAACACTTATTCATGAGTCTTAAAATCTCAATTTTGATAAGGTGGTCATAATTTGTGATATGAATGATGGATGATTAGTTGGGTCATGGAGGAATTATGAAATAGGCATTGTTTGCCTTAGTAACAGATGCTGACAGCAGCAGTGATGTGAGATTGAAAAATCACTAAAAATAATAGAAGTAGAATTAAATAGTGAATAAATTATGAAATTGAACCCTGATGAATCTACTTTCATATGGAAGAAACGAAACGGTCATATGAGTCGGATTTTAAGAGATAATCAGGTTTTCGTGAAACAGGGCCAGAACGGTTTCTGGATCCCCTGTTCAGACTTTGAAAATTCACTATAAATTAACCAGAGAGAATTAGAAGTCATACTCTATATGTACAGATTTCTTTGTGAGTCTAGTTTCTTTAGAAACAAACAGCATAAGTTTTGGAGCCCTGTACAGGAAGATATCCAAGTCGTAGTGCGCAAAGGTCAGTGTATTCGAACCCTGAAACAGGGGAGACTTTAACTAATAAACTGTACTAATTTGCTCGACCAAAAATTCTATAAAAAAATTTGTAGATGGAATTATGAGTCTAGTTTCAGGAAAAATTTACGGAACTGATTTTTGAGTTCTGGAACTCGAGATATGATTTTTAAGGTAACAGTGACGCAGTTAGCCAGCCTGCCCGGAACAGAAATTAATTATTTCCAAGAGAGAAATAAGGGAAGTAAGCCCGGTAACACCTTGTGGTCAAATCCGGTGACGGTCACGGGTTTGGGGTGTTACATCTGATACCGAATGATACGATCTCGCCTTAGTGAAATGATTTGAGTCGTTTGGATGCCCGATTTGGATGTCCGATCGTTAAAATGAGTAGTTCTGTTCTAGTTTGAGTTTATATGAAATTTGGCTAAGTGATGGTTTAAACAAAGGGTTTCAAAGAGTGTTTAAGATAAGTTAATGGTATATTGGCTAAACAAAGAAATTAAGGTAAATTTAAGAAGGATAGTATGGATGGAAAATGGGATTAATGCCAAGGAAGAACCAATACTATAGAAAGTATTGACTCGAACCCTATACGACGCTTAAGATGGATGGTGTAATACCCCTATCCCGTGTCTATCGCCGGACTAGGGTTAAAGGCGTTACTGGACAAATCAGAACATTTTACGAATAATTCATAAACTTCATTCAAAAATCATAGTCATACTTCTCAATTGTGTCCCTTATATATGTCCCTATATAGGTCATTAAGACCTTAAACATGCATTAGAAAGGGGTCGGGACTAAATCGAGCTCATACAAAGTTTTTCAAAAGTTAAACATTTTTCAATGTTGTACAGGTCACATGCCCGAGTGAACAAGCCATGTGCCTCACACGCCTTTAGACACGCCCGTGTCAAAATAGGGCATACATACTGACTTGTCCACATGGCCACAAGACACGCCTGTGTGCCAGGCCGTGTGAAAATTAGGGAGGCTACTGACTTGGGTTACACGGCCAGCCACATGCCCGTGTGTCTAGCCCGTGCTCGAAACTGACTTGGCCACACGGCCTAGCACACGCCGATGTGTGCGGCAGTATGGCCACACGGCCTAGCACACGCTCATTTTGAAATGGCCTTCAAACAACACAGCTAAAACACACGCCCATGTCTCTGCCCGTGTGGAAAAAAAATGCCATTTATAAGACCAATTTTCCACCAATTAAGGGTCCTCCCTACAAGCATCAAAACCATAACATTTTATACCAAATTCTCAACCACTCCACAACCAAATCATACACTATTCATGCCATTACATTATCAACAAATTCCATTCTCAATTCACCAACCAAATCATACCAAATCGAAACCAAAATCATACCAAAGCATATGTTTCAATACTTCAAATTTACATCATTCAATCTCATGACCAAAACTTACGACTTTCTCAAATAAATATATACCAATACTTACCAAAATGACCAATTTCTATAGCCATTCAAAGCACATCATATTGATCATACCAAGAACTCATTCATATACACATCCATAATCAAGCCAAATCACATGGCTAGATATATACATTACAAAACATAATCAAAGTACTTCTAGCCTATACATGCCATACTTAAATATTCACATTTTCAAAAGGTACCAAAAAGAAGTTCGATGGTGTGGTGATGATCCTCGATGATCTCTGAGCTGCCGATAGCTATGATATCTATAAAACAATGCAAACACATACAAAATAAGCTTTCAAAAGCTTAGTAAGCCATATACAAATAAACTTAACATTCAAAACATGAAAGCATCATCAAATTACATATACTCCATTGTCAAATACTATTACAAACTACATAATTCATATACATTTCCCATATACTCAATTCATTTGCACATATAGCATACTTTCTCATACTTATATCACATATTATCATTTGTACATATAGTTACCTTTTATTCTCAAACATAGTATACATTTCAAATGTACCTAAATCGGGTACTCAATTTATATATTCATTCATTTCTCGAAATGCCCATTGAACCATTTGGAATCATAAGGATATGCGGATAACTCAGAAAGCTCGTACAATGCCAACGTCCCAGACGTGGTCTTACATGTAATTAAATATCGACGCCACTGTCCCAGACAGGGTCTTACACGAAATCAAATACGATGCCAACGTCTCAGACGTGGTCTTACACGTAAATCATAAGTCGATGCCAACGTCCCAAAAACGTGGTCTTACATGATAAAAGATATAAGATCCTATGTCATGCATATGTATCCTAACTATTCCAATGGTTTGTATGGGGCTTTTGGACGTCGGAACTTTGTCGATACTTTCTTAGATGTCTCATTTTTCTCAACTCATATATTCATTCATCATATTTCAATAGCATATAATCAATAGTAATTCAATTAAAAACACATTTATTTGTATATAGACTTACTTCGTACGGATTTGGATAGATGGAATCAGCTACTCGATGACTTTTGACTTTCCTCGATCTAATTTCATTTTCTTTAGTTCTTGATCTATATAAATTCAAATTTAACCCTTTTATTCACCAAATCATTCAAATCAATCCACAAAAACATATTTAGGGTATTTTACAAATTAGCCCTCATATTTTCATATTTTTGCACTTTAGTCCCTATTCACAAAAATCACAAAATATACAAAATTTCCATATACCCATGTTAGGCTGAATTCTCATAGTATTTATATAAGTCCATACGTTTCATTTATTTCACATTTTAGTCCCTCAAAATTTCACAATTTAGCCCAAGTTACTCAAATTCATCTAAATTTCAAAGACAAAACTTAATAATCTAACACATATATTCCATTTACTATCATCAAACTTCATAAAACTCATAATTTCATCAATGGCTCAACTCAAAATCATCAAAATTTCGAAAATTCAGACATCGGCTAGATAAGATACTGTGTAACGATTACAAAAACGTAAAAATTATCAAAAATTGAACAAAATCCATACCTTAATCACCAATCAAAGTGCTGAAACCCTAACATGTGTTTTCTCTCCTATTTTCTTTGATATAATCGGCCGTGTGATAAAAGAATGAAACAAATATCATGTTTATTTTAGTTAATGAACATTAATACTAAATACCAATTTTGCCCTTTTATTAAACCATTTAATAAACCATTATATTAAGGCCATAATTGTCTACTCATGCTTTCAATGGTCTAATTGCATCATACGGACCTCTCTTTTAATAAGACAAATCAATTAAGCACTTTAACAAACAACATGTAACTTTTACATTTACGGAATTAGGTCCTTTTATCAAATTAAGCTCACAAATGATCAAATTTTCGTATGAAATTTTCAAACATACTAATTCACATATATTAAGAACATAAAATAATATTAAAATTATTTTCTGACTCAGATTTGTTGTCCCAAAACTACTATTTCAACTAGGGTCTAAATCGAACTGTTACAGATAGAAGATAGGATCTTGACCCACTATCTAGGAAGATAGGAACCAAAGATATCAATGGGGTGAACGCCACACTCGGTTTAGGAGTGATAAGTTCAAAGAAATAGAATGACACCACTAGCAAGCTAGATAAGTCAAGTTGAGTCTAAAACGAATTAAGAGAGTTGAAAAACTCACAAATGTTATAAACATTCAACAATGAGAAAAAGTCTTAACAACATAAAATTGGCTAAGTATTTATAGCTAAACACCTAGCTAGCCGAATAGGCACTTAGGGGGCTGAATGGGCAACAAATATTCAGTTAAATAAGCTGAAACTTCTTGGCAACTTCCTAGAACGTCCCTTGAAGCTTCCTTAAAGGTTCCTTGAAGTTTCTTAGTATGAGAGACACCAATGGTCATTAATGAAACTAAATGGACAGCTCAAATCAGCTTAATTAAGCTGACGTTTCCTTGAAGCTTCCCAAAAATGTCTAATGGTGTGAACGGCCTTTTAATGAGCTGCTTTGATCAGTTGAATGGTTTTGAATGTGTTAAATGATGTCTTGAGTGCTCCAATGGACATTAGGTGTGAAACCAAATATGAGCAGCCCGTCAAGTGTGAATGCACAAACCCGAATGGTCATCTAAGGTGAAAGGAATTTTCCAGCAAGGTGGATATGTTTATTCCTTTCTTGGGAAGCCGAAAATGCAACAGCCATTTTTAATCGGAATATGATGCATGAACAGCCAAATTGGTGTGAACAATTGATCTCCAACAGCCTCCAAGTGTGAATGGACGAAAATGAATAGCTCCCATGGTGTGAAAACGTTTTGTGAGCTGAATGGTCTAGTGTGAACAACTCCTTGTCCATTGCTCTTCACGAACAGCCCCTTGGAAAAGAGAAACAGTTGTTAGACTAGCTTAATGCTCCAGCTCCAAACACATATGCCTATTAATGCCGTCCATGCACCAGCTGAATTCAGCTGAATGATCACCTAAACACATCAATTAAAATTCGGTAAGGACACATTAACTAGCTCAATTAAGTTTCCTAAGTTTAAAACACTTTAAATGGCTCTTTGTGCTAAAACAAATTAAATAGTTTTCAGGCAAATTAAATGGATGTGCTAATTGATACAAATTAATTAACTAAGACATATTTAATGCCGAAAATACTTAGACATATTAATTAACTTAAGACACATTAATTACTTAAACTAAATAACTTAAACTAAATTAACTAATATTATTTGAAGCTTATTCCAGCAACTAAAGTGCATAAATTAAAAAGATGGTTAAGCTAAAATTTGTGCTGAATCAAGTTTAATAGGCTAGGATCGAGCTGACCAGCTTGCAAAAGATTGCTAGCGTCGCTTGGTGAGCTAGACCAAGGGCATTCCCGAGGCATGGCCATATCATGTTATGATACATATGCCTAGATGTATCAATACAAGGGCTCCAGAAACCCATTGAGGCATTCTAACTCACTTGTGTCGATACCTTTGAGTCCTTCTATTGATACTTCGACCCTTAAAGCCAAAAATTGAACCACCCCTTTCCCATCCCCAAACTTTACCATATCAAAATCCTAGATTTAGTAACTTAGAAATTATATTTAATGGTCGCAAACAACCGAAACACCTTCAAGCTAGACTTTCATAAAACATGTTAAAAAAAAATCAAAGGACTAGCATTCTTATTCATGAATAGGCCTGTTCTTGACATTCTTGGGGCCCTAGATGAAACAATAAATTGGGACCCTCTTAAAAAAAATTATAAAATGTAATACAATAAAAGCTGAAAAATTTTTGGGGCCCTAAAAAATGGAGCATTTATGGTGAAAAATTAAAAGCCCTAGGAATTTCATTAATTTATTTTGGTCTGAAAATTTTTTTCCACATTAAAAGCTAAAAAAATATTTTTTTAAGCCCCTTCCAATTTTGGGCCCTCAGTGGTTGCACTCTCAAACAACCCTCAGGGCCGGGGCTATTCATAAAACATAGTCAAAATGTGGTAAAACATGTCAAAACATTCAAGATGTTAAGCTAGCATATTAAACTTATATAAAAACATTCAATAACCAAATTAAAGCATGGAAAACCAAAGCATGCATACATTCATTGAAAATAAATTTAGCATGCGACTCAAGGTCGAGCAAAATAAGTAAAATAGATATCACTTTAGAGTAATATAAAACAATTATATATACACTCCTAGATAACTCCTTTAGTACATGCCATTAGGTAACAATTGCAAATACAAATGTTTCATACTCTTCAATGGTGACTATGGTGTATGCTTGTCATTCTCGAGAAGCACTGAGCCTGGATTCGGAAAACCTATGCGCAAACACAACGGTATGTTAAGCAAAAAGCTTAGTAAGATAATATGGATAAAACCTTAAATAATTACATTCAAAACTGAGATTCTCATCATATACAAGATTATATAATACATTAGAAGAAATGTGAATGGCATCTACATGTCAATTTAGAAAAACCATAAGCAGTTTAGTACCATAAGAACACATATAAGTAATTTCATCGAACAATTTACGTATAAGTTATATCATGCCGTAATCAAGTCATTCTCAAAAATCAAAGTTAGTTGACTTCAGTCATTAGTATGCCTAGAAAATAAAGATATGATATTTGGGATGAATTATCCAGGATTATGATAACAAGAGCATTGAAGCACAAGGGTCCGAAGACCCAAAAAGAATCGCACCGTAGTGCCAGGAATAAGAGCACCGAAGTGCAAGTAACATGAGTCCCCTATTGGCATATCAATTGTATCCTAACTATTTAACTACATTACTATGGCCTTGTTTTAGTATTTCCAAGATAACAACATTACATCTTCAATTAATTTTACAAATTCAAAAACAACATCCGAGTCATTAATCATTACAAGACGAACAATAATTTCATTCATAATATTAAATCCACCAAATCAAGAGTCAAGATTCAAGATTCCATTAGTATCCCTACAAGAAGGCTTAGCATAAAAATAATTCACAAGGTTATCTTCTTGCCATCATCCTCACTTTTATGATTATTTAACATTAATCTACTATAATATATTTAATTAAATAATAAATCAACTAAAAGAATATAAATTCTATATGAGATTTTTAATAGGTTTTTCATATATCTTTCCATACAAAAATATTCAAAAGTATTGAAGAAGCCTAAATCCATCATAATCTACTAGCTTTTCCTTTCACTTGATAGCATTCCCTTTTCCTTCTTCATTTTCTTTCATGAACAATAAAAACTCATTACTATATAATTCATTAAATGACCATAAATATGATTCAACAACTCAAAAGATTGCAATAAACATGAGATTAAGCATGAATGAGGTGAAAACTATAGAACCCATACCTTAATTACATCCTTTCATCACTCAAACACATTTCTTCACATAAATGCTCAAACCTTAGCTTTTTGGACAATGGAGATGATGAATGAAGAAGCTAAATAATGGTTTTTGTGAGTAGATTTTGCAAAGAAATGATGAAAAATGGTCAAGGAGAAAGAAATGAGTATAAATGATGGAACAATGAAGAAAAATGGAGAAGTGTGGAAAGCCTTCTACTTCCCTAAGTGGTTAGCTGGTAAAGAGGAAGAAAGATAATATTTTCATCTTTTTTTTTATTATCATATTTTTATGAAACCCACATGGTTAAATGGTAAACACTTAACATAAATTAAAAATGTGGCAAAACTCTTGTAACTACCCGAATATCAATGGTGTTGAAAAATACAGTGCTAGGACCCCATTTTTGTACACAGACCCATAAATATTATTATTAAATATTTACGGAGTTATTATATAGGTGAATTGAGTTTTTGATAATAATTTTGTGGAATTAGTGATTAATTAAGGTTTAGAAACTAAATTGTAAAAGTGATAAAAGTTCAATTACTATGAATTTTTATTAATTAGAAATGGATTAAGGACTAAAGTGGAAATTATACCACTTTAGAAATAATAGTGGATGAGGTAACTATATAGATATATATTTTATAAAAATTCTAATTTAATAAAAAATTATAAAGGAAGATATTTTTATAATAAAACATTTGGGTGAAAAGAAAGAGAAAACATTACCTTTCTCAAACTTTACCACCAAGAATTTCAAAGAAGAAGCTTTAGGCTTTTAGGGGTTTCAAATTTCAACCATAAATTGGTTAGTTCAATTTAGTCATTTTCTTGTAATTTTTATGTTTTTGAGATCATGGTGGCCTAATCTAGCTAACCCATGTCTCAATCCGTTAAATTGTTAAAGTTTTGAAAGTTTCAATAGTTGAGGAATTGAAAATTTTATAAATCAAATTGATAGATTTTATGTACATATGTGAAAAAAGACTAAATTGTGAACTAAATTGACCGTTTCGTACATTAGGGGCTAAACTGAATAAATTGTAAAATTAATTGTAGAAATGAAAAGTAGGTCTCTAATGGATTATAGTGAAATCAAATTTCAATTTGGAGCTCTTAAAGTGAAAGTTATGTTAGTTCTGATTTTGGAGACTAAATTGAATAAAATGTAAAAGTTATATAAATTGACAATTGATTCTAAATTTGGTTGTATATTAATGATGTGGTATGTTTATGTTAATCCATACCTAACGTCAACCCTAATTCCTCGAGTGGGAAAGGAAAAGATAAAGCCATCTACGAATAGCTCGAAACTTTCGAATTGTATTTCTATAATTTGAACCACTACAATTGTTTCATATATATATTTTTTAAATGGTAAGATATTAAGGTAATTTGAAACTGATTAATTGAGTTGAATTGATATCATTTGATGGCTTATTTGATATATGGACTAAATTGAATAGATTTAAAAATATTGTATCTTGATGCAAGTGTAGAATCTGCTTCAAATTGTGATGAATTATGTTGTTATATAATTATAAATTGATGATGCGTTAATGATATGAAAATGTGAATTGTGAAATTGAGTTATATTTAGAATTAAGAAATCGTTACCCTATTAACTGTTCAAGCAGGGCCAGATATGATTGACATGCCATGGGATAGATTGAGTACAGGTTACTTTGACTATAAGCCGATTAGTATTGGGCACATTTTTACTTTGGTTATACCAATGAGCGCATGATGCAATTTATTTACTTTGGATTTGTCCGAAGACGCACCAGGTGCCAAACTAGTGTGATTGGTTGGATTTGTGTATCATTTTAAGTCCAATTCAGGTTAATATGGAATTCAAATATAAAAAGTATAATGGTACATGTAATGAATTGAGAGGATGAAATATTATGTTACAATATATATTGTTTTGTATTTGAACCTTAAGTTTTTTATTCATGCATATAAGCAACTTATTTAGTGTTATAATATTTGATTATAAAAATACCACTAAGTTTATCACTCTGCATACAACTTTGTTTTTCATGTGTAGGTTAGGTTCTATTCATGATCTTGAATGTCGACTGAACATCCTATCAACAATCTCAAACTCAACAAAGTTTGTAACATTTTTACTTTGTGTTTTGAAAATGCATGTACATAGGTTGTGTCATTTCTTTTTAAACTATGTGTATATGCTTGTATATGATATATTAATGATGCATGTATTTGGCCAAATGAAAATATTTTGGTAAATAGGTTTGAATGTAGTTGATATGATATCGAATGCTTAATGATGTTTGAATTAATGAAGTAAGAGAGCATGCTATGTTGAGGCATATTTAAGATGGTATGATTTGGATATTGGTTAAGGTTTATCATGCGATATCATGTTAAGAAATGTTGAATTAAATGATTTGTGAAATATTGAGTTTGGTAAAGAAGATGCATTAGGTTTATGAATTGGTACTTCAGATTTAAAATGATATGGAATCAACTATTAATTGATTTGTGTTTAACATATGTTTTGATAAAGAATTGATTGGTTGCATAAATGATTAAGTAAAGAAGTTGGTATTATGATTAAATATGGATATTTGTTTATGTGTTGGGTGTGTTTTGGTATGTTTAATACATGTGGAGATACTAAACTTAGGCGTAAATTTTGGGTATGAAAGGTTAGCTTGGATTTAGGTACCAATTGGTACATTTTGGCCAAAAATAGTATGTGATGCCGTGACATTGCTTGTACATCATTGCGACGCAAAATGACCTGTAGGGTTATAGTGTGATGAGGAACCATCCACTCAACAAGGCCATTACATTGGGTGATATTGTGACGTTGATTGCCCTGACATTGTGATGAGAAAAACTATTTTTTGTCATCTCGACATGGATTGAATGACGTCACGACATCGGTCTGACATTTTGAATTCTTACAATTAAGTCCTATCTCTTTCTCAGGTTAGCTTTAATGTTTATGTAGGCTTGTATAAGACCCATAATTGACTTTATTTCATATTGATTGTATGTTTCAACTGAATTTTGATGATTAACTGATATGAATCATTTGTGTTTTAATCGTAGTTGTTCCGACAATGAATGTGACAAATTGTAACCCAAATCTGACAATCGGGATGAGTGTTAGGGTGTTACATTTAGTGGTATGAGAGCTATAAGTTTAGCTGATTCTCAAACTAAATCAAGCTTAGAATTGAGTCTAGAGGTATATGCCATTGTCGAGTCAAGTTTGAGTTTGGATTGTATACTGATTATAAATTTCTCTGTTTTATAGCTAAAAATGTCTGGTGAATCCAGAAATGATGTTGATAATGATGTTTTTAGTAGCGATCTAATATGCTAAAAATTGTAGTGGCAGATTTGATATTTTTTTGCACTTAATGAGCTTATTTTCTAGGAATTTTAATATGTTTTATTACATTTTCACATTTCTCAATTTAGGATTAAAATATTGCAAAATAAGTGTTTTTATGCATTATTTCGAGTTAATTGACCTAATTGGGCCAATATCATCCTTTAGGTGGTTTTAATGATTTACTTGAATGTGAAGGACACCTAATTTTAGGCCCAAGAGCATAACGAATGAAAGCCGAGTCATGACACAAGCCTTCGAAGTCGCAACATAATTGAGCTGATTAAGGAATTCACATTCGAGGTTTTGTGTCGCGACATGCAGAAGTCTGTGTAATGACATAGGTGAGACATGAGGCCAAAAATAAGCAAGGGTGTCTCCGTCTACACAATACATCTTTTTATGTAATTATGGCTGGTGCTTGTAACGCCCGTGTCTCTGCCTGTGTGGAAAAAAATAGGCCATTTGCAAGGCCAATTTGTCACCCCAACTTATGCTCACCTAAACAATCAAAATGGTACCATTTCATCATTCAATTAGGCAACCAAAATCATCAACCAAAAGCACAATTCATATAATATCCATTTCAACCAAATTCAATACTCAATTCAGTGCCATTTACCTAATCAAATACTTATCAATTCAGCTTCAAAATCATACTTCATCAAAGCATTTCTCAAGCATTTATACTCCACAAAACAATTAACCATATTCATACCAAACATGCCAAAATAAGCCATTTCTATTAGCCAAACATACATCAATATTAACATCATTTACAAGCCAACTCTCATGGCTATAATCACAACCAAAATACCACATCTAGCCTATACATGCCATATATCATATATACACAACTCAAAAGTACCAAATAGATGTCTGATAGTGCGATGATGATGTTCCCGACGACTTCCAGATCCGAGCTAGCCTTGATTCACTATAAGACATAGAAAAAATAACACGAAGTAAGCTTCATAGCTTAGTAAGCTTGTATGTAAATAACTTAGTTCATCGAATAAATGTAAATAAACCAATTTCACATTAACTACAAACCTTTCTCATGTCTTAAAACATGATTAAATACCATCTCATTGAACTTTCTCTATTTAATACCCGAACAGGTTCTGTACATACCTGTATCACCTTGTAGTAACCTCTTTCTCAACCACATCATTCGTTTACCCGTTGAAACTTTCGGAATAAAAATTGGATACTTAATAGTCTCATACGATAAGTACCTATACCATGGACAGTAGCCAAATCAAGGTAACTTATCCAAAGAATAATTATCATGGCCCGAAGCCAAATCATTCGATATGCATGGCCCAAAGCCAAATCAGTATAACTAGCACCCGAAGTGCTAATATTATGGCCAGAAGCCAACTCAACTTATCATCTAATAACATGACACTAGTATCTAAATCTATTCCTTAAGTTCAACCGGGATTTCACACTTTCTGTTTCTATCATCGAATGCATTCGTAAAGTCATTTTCATAATTCAAACATTATCCATAATCTCATAATCACAGTTTATGCAATATCAAAGCTTTTAACATACTTTTATAATAAAATTACCACATACGAACTTGCCTCGTATTCAGAATTGATAGATCGAATAGACTACTTGATAACCTTGCTTGTCCCCCGATCTAATTCTGGATTCCTCTTTTCTTGATCTAAATATATTCAAAGTTAACTTATTGAATCAACCATTCATTCAATTTAGTCCAAGAGTTAAATTTAGGCCTATTTGCATATTAGCCCCTAAACTTTCACATTTAATCAATTTAGTCCCTAATTCACAAATACACAAAATTCACATAATTTTCATAAACCCAAGCTTGGCCGAATTATTCATAGGTCCCTAGTAGTCCAAAACTTTCTTTTATTTCATATTTTAACCACTCAATTTGCACATTTCATAATTTAATCTTATTATGCATTTTCATCAAAAATCACTTTACAAAACATGAAAATCCATCATCAAGCTTTCATATTTCAACATTAAACATAAAGGAACACATAGATTCAACAATTTCAACTTCAAAATCTTTAACAATTTCGAAATTAAAGGTACGGGCTAGCTAGATTGAGCTGCAACGATTACAAAAACATAGAAATCATCAAAAACCGAGCTAAAACCGTACCTCAATCAAGCTAAGAGTGTGCTGAATGCTTTAAAACCTAAGAATGGTTTAATTCCTCTTAATATTCGGCCATGAAGATGACAATTAAGCTTAAAATTGATTTTGTTTCATTTAACATATAATAATTATGCTAGTTACCATTTTAACCTTAATGAAAATCCATTTAAAACATCCATTAAATGTCCATATATGTCCACTCATACTATCAACGGTCTAATTACAACATAAAGACCTTCACTTTAATAAAACATAGCTATTAAACACGTTTAACAAATAGAATGCAACTTTTGCATTTTACGCGATTTAGTCCTTTTTATCAAATTAACCAACCAATCGATAAAATTAACTCACGAAATTTTCACACATATCAAATAACATGCTGTAAATATCGAAAATAATATTAAAATAATTTTCCAACATTGGATTTATGGTTCCAAAACTATTGTTCTAATTTAGCTAAAACCAGGCTATTACAGCTCTCCCCCCTTAGGGATTTTCGTCCCTGAAAATCTTACCAGTGAATAGATTCGGGTATTGTTTTCTCATAGCATCCTTGGGTTCCCATGTAGCTTCTTCAACCCCGTGTCGATGCCATAATACTTTTACTAATGCAATTCTCTTATTTCTCAGCTTTTTAATCTCACGAGCTAAAATTCGAATCGATTCTTCAACATATGACAGATCAGACTGAATTACAACCTCGGTCGGGGAAATGACATGTGAAGGGTCGGATCGGTATCGTCGAAGCATCGACACATGAAACACATTATGTATTTTCTTTAACTCAGATGGTAAAGATAGTCGATATGCCACTGGCCCAACTCGTTCAGTAATCTCATACGGTTCAATGAATCGTGGACTCAATTTTCCTATCTGACCAAACCGCAATATCTTTTTCCAAGGTGACACTTTTAAAAACACTTTATCCTCGATTTGGAACTCAATATCTTTCCGTTTCAAGTCTGCGTACGATTTCTATCGATTTGAAGCTGCTTTCAAACTGTTGCGAATTACTTTCACTTTTTCTTCAGTCTCTCCGATCAGATCAACCCTATGAATCTTATTTTAGTTGAGCTCATTCCAATACAACAATGTTTGACATTTACGATCGTATAGAGCT
Source organism: Gossypium arboreum (assembly GCF_025698485.1). Classification (NCBI taxonomy): domain Eukaryota; kingdom Viridiplantae; phylum Streptophyta; class Magnoliopsida; order Malvales; family Malvaceae; genus Gossypium; species Gossypium arboreum. Next base: position 90,956,285 of record NC_069075.1, on the reverse strand, counting down.
TTATACGGTGCCATTTTTATACTCGATTGGAAGCTATTACTGTAAGCAAATTCAATCAGCGGTAGATATTTCTCCCAGATGCCTTTAAACTCAAAAATGCAAAAACGCAACATATCCTCAAGTATCTGAATAACTCGTTCGGATTGACCATCCGTTTGCGGGTGACATGCAGTGCTAAAATGTAGTTTTGAACCCAAAACTTCTTGCAATTTCTTCCAAAATTGCAAAGTAAATATTGGATCTTTATCCGAAACAATAGATAGGGGAACACCATGTAATCTCACAATTTTGGAAATATATAACTCAGCTAATATAATTTATCAAGCGAGAATTCTATTCGTACCAGAATGAAAAGAGTTGATTTCGTCAATCTGTCAACAACAACCCAAATCGCATCTTTTTTTTGGAGATAAGGGCAAACCCAATATGAAATCCATTGTTACTCTATCCCACTTCCACTCAGGAATCATAAGAGGCTGTAATAAACCTGACGGAACTTGATGCTTAGCTTTAACTTGCTGACAAATTAAACATTTCGAAGCAAATTCTGAGATATATCGTTTCATGTCGTACCACCAATAAAGTTATTTCAAATCGTTATACATTTTCGTGCTTTCCGGATGTACTGATAAACAACTACTGTGTGCTTCATTTAGAATCTTCCGAATGAGCTCAGAATTTCTTGGTACACATATTCTATCACGAAACATCAAACAGTCAGCAAACCTTATTTGAAACTCTAAATCTGAAGTCGACTCACACTAAGCTCGTTTTGCTTACAATTCATTATCAAATTTTTGATCCTCACAAATCTACTGTAGAAATAATGGTCTTGCTTTCAACTCGGCTACTATTGAACCGTAATCAGATAAAGCTAATTGTGTGTTGATACGAACTTGCCCCGCGAATGCTTACCGAGCCTAGCATTGTATTGTTGGCAAGCTGATCCTAGCTTGTTTCCAGCTCCACAAGCTCCGTCAATTCAGCTCGTTTGAGCTCAACCGAGCTTACTTTCAGCTTGTTTTTCATTTCACTAAATTAAAATAAGTTTTATTTTTTTACTAATTAGTTTGCTACAGCTCATTAACGAAATCCCTAGCTCAAATTAGTTCATTAGTTGTTTTTGATTATTTGAGCTAGCCGAATTTAATATGCTAGTTGACTGTTAATTAATGTGTCCTAATTAGTTAAGTTGTTATTTAAGTTGTTAGTTTCTGTTTAATTATGATTAAATGATATAAATAAATTTGTTCATGTCTTTGTAGGTTCAGCCAATTATGGAGGTACATCAAAAGCTAGGTGCATGTACGAACAAGTTCAATGCATTGGGAAATTCATGCATGTTTCAGTTCAATGTTTGGAGGAATTAAGTTCATGTTCATGGACGGCTTGGATACTTGTATATGGATTAATGCCATACATTTCCACTTGGATGATACAATGAATCCATGAAGATACATTCACTTTGGACGTCACACATGCATGAATGGAAAGCATTTAATGAATGTTCATGTACGGTCAGATTCAAGTCCCCCTTCTAGTTCCATGCATGGCCGAATGTATGTGGATGAACCATTGGTGTTCCTAAGTGTTTATTCGGCCAAGGGGTAGCTAATGAATTAATTCTCAAGTCAAGTACATGAAGGAAGGCTAATGGACGGTGCATGAACAGCTAGTTACAACGAACAGAAGAGTGCATGTATGACTAGTTACATGAATTGTGTTGATTGTTTTGGCTTCCCTAAGTGACTATTCGGCCAAGAAACACTTGTTAGAAGAATCATTCAAGCCATAGCCGAATCTGGACAAGGCCATTAAGCTTCTTGCATCCAAGTTCATTCAATTGATTTTTCCTTCATCAAGAAGCTGTCCGTTGAAGATCCAATCAGTCGAATTTGGTCATGCACATTAAGGATTAATCTTCTAGAATTTCTTTTACTTAATTTGTAAGTATGAAAGGCTATTTGGCTATCTAGGCTTTAGGCCTATAAATACTTGTTATTTTTCCATGTAAAAAGGAACTTTTGGACTCTTTGTTAATGTTATGCTGCCAAAATTGTGAGGCAACTTTTTCTCCATTTTGTTCAAAGATTCGATTGGCTTTCCTAGCGATCTAGTTGCGTCAACCGTTTTCTTTGTCGAACTCGAACTTATCACTACCCGTAGTATGGCATTCGAACATACTAAGGTTCCTATCTTGTTAGATAGTGGGTCGAGGTTTCCTTTACCAATTCTTAAATCGAACTAAAAAGGTTTAAAAACAATGGGTCGATACCAGTTCGGTATTGGTTCTTGTAAGCACCATTATTAGTTCAAACCCATTTCTTCTTTACCAATTCGTACCTAAACCGACCAATTCATTCATACCCCTTCGTTCATACCATTTCATTTATACCATTTCGTTCATACCATTTCGACCATTCCTTCAATTCAACTAAACTTAACGTAACTTCTTGTCGACGATCGGGCAATCACTAATACGACTCAACTCACCCGAGGCGGATCGTATCATGTGTTCAACGCACGTAAAGCAAATAAGGACTTTTGACTCAAAGCATCAGCAACTACGTTCGCTTTCCCTGGATGATAGTCAATCACTAATTCATAGTCTTTTAACAATTCTAACCATCTCCGCTATCTCAAATTCAAATCTTTTTGAGTCATCAGATATTTCAAACTTTTGTGGTTAGTATAAATATGGAATTTCTCACCAAACAAGTAATGACACCAAATTTTCAATGCGAACACAATCGCGGCTAACTCTAGATCATGCGTCGGATAGTTCTTTTCATCTGGCTTTAATTGTCTTGAGGCATAAGCTACAACTTTGCCTTCCCGCATCAAAACACAACCCAGGACATTTAACTATGCATCACTAAAAGCCATGAATTCTTTATCTGACTCAGACTGAACTCACACTAGTGCCTTTGTCAATAATGCTTTCAAATGCTCAAAGCTCTGCTGACACTTTTCTGACCACTCAAATTTAACATCTTTTTTAAGCAATCGTGTCATCAGAGTCGCAATCATCGAAAAGCCTCTCACAAATCATCTATAATAGCCGGGTAGCCCCAGAAAACTACAGACTTCAGATACATTTCTCGAAGGCTTCCAAGCTATAATCCCAGAAATTTTGCTCGGGTCAACTTTGATACCCGTGGCTGAAACTATATGTCCTAGAAAACCAACCTCTTTTAGCCAAAACTCACATTTGCTAAACTTTGCAAACAACTGTTTATCTTTCAAAGTTTGTAACACGATTCTCAAATGCTTAGCATGCTCAGATTCATCTCGAGAGTAAATTAAAATGTCATCAATAAACACAACTATGAATCGGTCTAAATACGGCCTGAAAATCTGATTTATCAAGTCCATAAAAACAATAGGTGCATTTGTTAGTCCAAAAGGCATAACAAGAAAGTCGTAGTGTTCGTACATTATTGTAAATGCAATCTTCAGCACATCTGAGTCTTTAACTCGCAATTGGTAATAGCCCGATCTCAAATCAATTTTTGAAAACATTGTTGCCCCTTTTAACTGATCAAACATGTAACACCCGTACCCGAGACCGTTGCCGGAGTCGAACGCGAGGTATTTACGGACTTATTTCATTGTAAAACACAGTTCATTTAAAATTTCCAGACAAGCTGGCTAACTGCGTTACTGTTACCTTAAAAATCATATCTCGAGTTCCAAAACTCGAAAACCAGTTCTGTAAATTTTTCCTGAAACTAGACTCATATGTCCATCTACAAATTTTTTTCTAGAATTTTTGGTCTAGCCAATTAGTACAGTTTATTAGTTAAAGTCTCCCCTGTTACAGGGTTCGACTACTCTGACCTTCATGCATTACGACTTATAAATCTCCCTGTACAGGGCTTCAATACTTATGCCGTTTGTTTCTAGTGAAACTAGACTCAAAAATGAATCTATACATATATGGCATGACTTTTAATTATCTCTAGTTAATTTATAGTGAATTTTAAAAGTCAGATCAGGAGATCCAGAAATCGCTCTGGCCCTATTCCAAGATAACTTAAATATCTCTTAAAATACGACTCACATGTTTGTTTCGTTTCTTCCATATGAAAGTAGATTCATCAAGGTTCAATTACATAATTTTTTCACTATTTAGTTCCATTCCTACTATTTTTAGTGATTTTTCAAATTTACGACACTGCTGCTGTCAGCATCTGCCTTTAAGGTAGACTTTACCTATTTCATAGTTTCCATGATTCAACTAGCCCTTTAGCATATATAGCACAAAATATGATCATGATTAACCATTCCAATGGCCAATCATTGCCAAGCATATCCACACCTCTCAATAACCATATACATACAAAATGATTATATCACTATGTTCAAAATATATAAGCCATTTTCGCATGGCTATCCAAATATATACAACACCAAGTACTTTACTAATAACAAAAGGGCGATCCTATACATGCCATTAGCGAGTTCAACTAAAAGAGTACCAAAGGGCTTTGATAGTGTGGACGACTTCAATTCAACAATCCCGAGTCCGATAGTGATTTAACCAAAATCTATAAAACAGAGAATCAAAGAAACGGAGTAAGCATTTAATGCTTAGTAAGTTTTGAGCAATGAAATCATGCACAACTGAAGTATAGCATTCATACAACTAAACGAATAATTTCATATACACATATTCTCACAATCATACCTACTTCACATTTCCAACCCTTATATTCATACATAAGGAATCAACCTGACTAAAAGCCGGAAGCTTGTTAATCGATTTAGCAAATACTATTTAGAAGGAATCAATTATCTCAATGCACATACGAAACATACCTCATCGTTGGGATTTTACGAGCGTATTAATTGAAATTATTACAGCAAGATCGCTCATTCCCAAACCCAAGTATCTTCGGGATTTAGCCGGATATAACCACTCGCACAAGGCCTTCGGGTCTTAGCCCGGATATGGTCACTAGCATAAATGCCTTCGGGACTTAGCCCGGATATAGTCGCTAGCGCAAATGCCTTCGGGTCTTAGCCCGGATATAGCAACTCGCACAAATGCCTTCGGATCTTAGTCAGGATATAGTCACTAGCATAAAAGCCTTCGGGACTTAGCCCGGATATCATTCGAATAACCATGCACATATATCAATAAATCATGACACAACCATATTTCATTTTCATTACCCAAAGCTCAAACACAAGACACTTAACACACTTACTAATTTCGGCTCAATAGCCACACACAAACAGCATGATTTGGTTTGCTTTATGACATGATCTCTATGCACATACGGCTACCCATCATACGTATAGACTACTTAACTCAACATATAATACAAGTAGAATCATTATATCACCGTATATTTGTTATGATTATACGTCATGACTTAATCAAATCGTAAACTAAGTTTCATTACTCGAAAACTTACCTCGGATGTTGTTGAACGATTTTGACGGCTATTCGATCACTTTTTCCTTCCCTTTATCGGATTTAGTTCCCCTTTGCTCTTGAGCTTAATTTAACAAATAAATTGATTTAATCATTTGAACATCAAAAAGAGAAACTCAAGGTACTTAACCCATATATACATTAGACATTAGAGTCACATATATATGAAATCATGAATCAACTCATCATATTAGCCCACACTCTCTTTTAGCCGATTATCTAAGCCAAGATAAAAGCATCAATATGCTTGCCTCTAACCGGATACATGCAACACCAATCTACCTCATGTGGCCGAATATGCATGTCTATGTTGAGGCCAATTCTATACTTAATACATTCTACAAATATGGTTACTTGTATTGACTAAATACCATTTTGTTTCAAGTTCAAAACTCGGCTAATACCCATATATACACTAGCAATCAAATACTAACATTTGTACTTCACCTTAATAGCTAGCTTAGCAAACCTTAATTTAACATATAATTGTTCATAACACAATTAAAACATTCTCTCCATTCCATCAACTCAAAACACATACATTAACCTAATATCAATTAACTAAGCACTTTAACAATTTTTCTTTAACTACACACATTCGGCAATGACAAAGACAATTTAACAAACCTTAAATTCAACTTATAACAACATATACTCAATATTCAAAGCATTTAACATCACTTCATCATGCTTTTACATCATGGCCGAATGCTCCTTTTAACCCACTTACCCTCACAAAGCATGAATTTCATCATCCAACTTGCAAGCTTACAATCCCATGAATTTTAACCTTATAATATCTATCCAACCCTCACTCATTATCTTCTATCATCAATCTCAAACAACACTAAATAAAAATATACATCGTGGGTCTAAGGTAGAACCAAGAAAGGAACTAATAAATATCAAGATGTAAGCAACTACCATTGTTCATCTAGATTTAGCATGAAACAACAACCATCACCCTTATTAATCTCCATAGCCGAAAACCTTACTCATTCCACACTCAAAGTTTCAACATGGGTTACAAAAATAACTTGATATCTCACTCCATATCAACTAAAATTTCAAGAACTAGTATAAACTTTCTTACCTTAATATTGACCTAGGATAACCGAATGCTTCATTCCCTTCTTCCTCTTTTCATTTCGGCCAAGAAGAACAACATGAGAACTCTTTCTCCTTTTTTTTTCTCCAAGTCACAGCAATGGGGGGGGGTAAGGGGGAGACAACTTTGGTTTCATCACCCCTCCCTTTTCATTACTTAATTACTAACCCCTTTATTTTATTCTTTCTAACATAACACACTAACACAACATGTTTCACCCCATAGCATGGCCGGCCACTAGCTCAAATTTTGGGTAATTTGACATGCAAACCCATCATTTTCATAACATGCATTAATAGGCCACTTTACATTTGCCTAGCACATTTCTAAATTTTCTCACATAAGTCCTATTTAATAAAATTCACTTACAATTAACAAAATTCAAACATGAAATTTTCACACATGCATATATACATATAATAAGCATCAACTATGACGGTTAATTATTTTTATGACTCGGTTTAGTGGTCCCGAAACCACTTTCCGACTAGGGTCAATTTAGGGCTGTCACAAAACAAATCATCTATAAGTGGCAAAGGGTATTTATTCTTGATTGTCACTTTGTTGAGCTGTCGATAGTCTATACACATTCTCATCGTGCCATCTTTCTTTTTTCACAAATGACACTCGTGCACCCCAGGGAGAGAAACTCGGTCTAGTAAAACCTCTATCTGTCAACTCTTGCAAACTGAACTTTCAATTCTTTTAACTCTGCCAGAGCCATTCTGTACGGAGTTATCGATATCGGCGTTGTTACTGGTACTAATTCAATACCAAACTCAACTTATCTGATAAGTGGTAAACCCAATAACTCTTTGAGAAATACATCTAGATACTCGCACACAACTGGTACAAGTTCAATCTTTGATTCTGTCACTTTCGTATCAAGTACATAAGCAAGATAAACTTCACACCCCTTTCTCACAAAATTCTAAGCTAACTTAGATGAGATCACAATTGTAACACCTCTAACCCGTATCCGTCGCCGGACTAGGGTTACGAGGCATTACAGTACAAAAACATAATTCCGAACTTTCACAAATTTAAACATAATGTATTATCATGAATCATTTATTCATTAGTAAATATATATTTACATACACAAATACTTTCTTTATATATAACCAAACATCGTTTGAATTCACAAACATATACATATATATGTGTACACATAATTATCATTTTTGCAAAAATGCATATAATTTCCATGGTGAACTATTACATAAATTCACTATTCAAATGGTCATTTATCAATGTTTCATTTACAAGCCTTATTAAACAAAACAATCTTAATAATTAATCATTATTTAACCTCATAACCAAATATAAAACTCATACATTTTTCATGCAAATGAACTAAATTAACCTATGCATAATTGAACATATGCATGTCCGATACTATGCATTATCAAATTTACATTAATCATGCTTAATCGTATAATCAAAACAAAATAAACTATTACCAAATATATTATTATACAAAACACTATTCATTTGGTAAATTTTCTTCTCATTAACCGAATAGACAAATCTTTATCGTCATATTCCTTCCAACTTTATTACATAACATACAAATATACATTCGCACATGAAATCATATATATACCTCTTATAAGTTACATATTCTAAACTCATCATTCAAATATATTTTATCCAAACCAAAACCTAAATCAAAACAAATAATTATATCATGAAATTTATATATATATATATATATATATTTATATAATCATTATATCAATCCATTTTCAGATCTAACATCAATAAATCATTTTCAATCATACCATATATATATCACATATTTCATTCGCATATAATATATAACATATCAACTAAAAGTAAGCTCAATCCATATCCAAGTATGAACGAATCTATCATGGAAATTAAGCCATTTTCGCATGGCTAAAGTTATACATATTCAAGGTCGATCAAAATACGACTTAGCCTATACATGCCAAAAGTTTGAAGATAAACTTTGAAAAATACCAAAAGTTGACGATAGTGTGGATGACTTCGATCACGATCCCCTAGCTCGTAACTTACAACCAAAATCTATAAAACAGAGTAACAAAAACACACAGAGTAAGCTAACTTAGCTTAGTAAGCCTTAAGCAAATTAAGCAACTCAATGAATAATCAAAACATTCAAACTAACCAAATTATATCCGTAATATTATACTTCATCTTAATAAATTACCTTGGCCGAATGTTCACAATCAATTATATAATACCAGATAAATATTTCATATAAGTCGACTATATAAGATCAAATCTTTCATCACATAGTCACTTACATATATGGCCAAATACACAAGATTCATTATATCTTCATATGTGGCCGAATATATGAGTTAAATAAAACATCACATATAACCTATAGTTCAAATTCAATATAACATCACTTATGGCTGAATATGTACATATAAGATAACTTCACATATAACCGAATATTCAAGTTCAATATAAGCTCACTTGTACTTACATTTTTGGTCGAATATATACAATGCAATTTAACTCAATTTCATTTGCTCAATATCCACAATAACTTGAATTCTCATAATCTTAAACTTGAAAACAAATCACCGGTATAAACCTGCTAGGCAAAAGCCTGAATCACACACCGACACAAGGCCTGCTAGACTCAAAGTCTGATATTTATTCACCGGCACTAAGCCTGCTAGGCACAAAGCCCGATGAAAGTCACCAGTATAAGGCTTGCTAGGCTCAAGGCCCTAATATCACAAATACAAAAATCATTCCACAACATTTCATATATATCAAATCGTATAATATTCCATGTAACACTTACACATTTTCAGAGGCTTCGATATCATTCAAATACAACTTAATCACATTAATTCATTTACATATATCATTCGGCTATCAACTAATACATTATAAAATTTGAATCATCATAGTAAATCATTTTATGTTCAAAATAAACCATGTTTAATTACTTAAAACTTACCTCGGATATTGATTGACGTTATTTAATCCGCTTATTCGACTATTTTTGTTTTTCCCCATCCAAGTCCGATTTCCTTTTTCTTGATCTATATAATTTCAAATTAACCTCATTTAGATACAATTTCATTCAATTTAATCCAACAACGCATAAATGGGAAAATTACCATTTTACCCCTAACATTTCATATTTTTACAAATTAGTCCTAATTGCATAAAACACAAATTACACAAAATCTCACTACAACATAGTTGAGCCGAATCTTCTATATACTCATAATAATCCATTTATTTCATCTATTTCATATTTTACTCCCTCAATTTATTATTTTTGCAATTTAGTCCTAATTACTTAAAATCTTCAAAAACTCAAATATAAAACATGTTAATCTAAAACATATTTTTAATATTTCATCGTCAAACATACCAAAACACAAATATTCATCAATGGCATAACTCAAAATATGCATCAAAATAAAAAAATTTAAACATGGGTCGGATAGTATTCGAAGCAACAATCTCAAAAACGTAAAAATTATCAAAAATCGAACAAAAACTAACCTTGAATCAAGCTTCCAAAGTGCCAAATACCCTAAGCTAAATTTTCTTTCTTTCTTTCTCAAGTTTAGGCAATAACAAGTATGAATGCATGGATTTCTTATTTTGTTTTTTATGTTTTAATATATTATATGTTAACTTTTAACATATTTTACCTATTTAACCTTATAATAATAATAACATAAACATATACAATAAGGGTACATTCGGCCATCACTTAGATAGTGGACTATTTGCAACATAAATACTCCATATTAAAAAGCTACTATCGATTCAACCTTTATAATTTAGACTATCACGTTTTCAACTTACACAATTAAGTTTATCAAATTAAGCACACAATCAATCAAATTTTTGTACGAAATTTTCACACATGCAAATTCACATATAATAAACACGAAAAATAATATTTAAATATTTTTCTAACTCGGATTCATGCTCCCGAAACCAACATTCCGATTAGGGTCTAAATTGGACTATTACAACAACTGGCAAACTATTCAGATCATCGAATTCAATTTTAATAGTCTCATTATTCTTGACATTTTAGTTCAATCGTCTTTCGTCTACAATTCACTATAGCATCATGCATCATTAGCCAATCCATACCCAAAATCACATCAAATTCATGAATGGAAATAAGATCAAAGTAGCCAGAAAATAGAAATCCCGATTCATTAACAGACAATTCTTGCAGACTTTGTCATCCAAAACACATTTGCCTAAGGGGTTCAATACTTTAATCACAAATTCAGTAGACTTTACAAGCAAAGTCTTACTAGATACTAAATTCATACATATATAAGAATGAGTTGATTCTGGATCTATCAATTGTAACACCCCTTACCTGCATCCAATACCAGGACAAGGTTCGAGGCATTACCGGACTTAAACATAAACATTCATACAAAATTGAGCCATAAAATTTCATTCAATTTAAAACCATTCATACGCATGCATATTGTCCCTTATACGGGCCTACGAGGCCCAAAACATACATCGGAGATGATTTGAGACTAAACCAAGAATTTTTGAAAATTTTACAACACTTAAGAAATTTTCCATTTTTAGAGAGTTACACGCCCGAGTGGAGTAGGCGGTGTGGTTACACACACCTGTGTAGCTTGGGACACGCCCGTGTCCTCAGCCTGTGTAACTCTCTGTTTATGACATCATCATTCATTTAGGGACACACGGCCAAGACACACGCCCGTGGGGGACAGACCGTGGGTCACACACGGCCTAGACACACGCTCGTGTGTCTACCCGTGTTGACGATTGCAAGGCTATTTTCCAAGCCATTTTGTCACCCTTACTTGCACAATTTCATATCACATCACATGGCACATTATCAAACATATAAATGCAACTTAAACTAACCACATTCATGCAAAAACATGTCATTTACATATGATTAAGCATATGATTATCATAAGCCATCATTTATGGCTACGCATATTCAAATTGAATCACAACTCATTATAGGCCAACACACTTGGCCCTAATAGTAATGACTAATATAACAAAAGACATAATTCCTATACATGCCATAAACTCGAGTACTTGAATACTTATACCTCAGATGGTAGCTTGATAGTGTGATAGCATCTCCGGCAATTCCAACCCGAGCTAGCTAAATAAACCTATAAGAGATGGAAAAGAAGGGGAGTAAGCTTAAAGCTTAGTAAGTTCATATGAAAACAATAAGCAATTTATTTACATGCTTTTTCCAAATTCTTATAACATATTCTCAAGGTATCACAATCATATTTGCACATTATTCCACTATTTGCGCAAATTTTGGTTAAGCTATCTACTCGAGTCGTAGTCACTAAATTATTTATATCTTAAGCTACAGAATTCCAAATTAAGTTCCACAAAATTTTCCAAGAAACTAGACTCACACATCTCCTTACCATAAAATTTTAAGAATTTTTGGTCTAGCTAATTAGTACAGTTTATTCTTCAAAGTCACCCATGTTCTGTTGTTCGATAGCTTCAACCTTTCTTTACTAAAAATTAATTATCTCCTCACACGGGATTCTAATGATGTTATTGTTTTTTTTGTTTTGAAAATAGACTCATTAAGGGTTCTAATAAAATAAATTGTAGCCCATAATTATTTTTGCACAATTTTTTATGATTTTCCAAAATCAGAACAGAGATGTAAAAAACATTCTGACTCTGTCTCACGAAAATTCATGATAAACCGTAATTTATACATATTTTTACCCCATGTTTAACGCATTTTATGGATGATTTCCTATTAGAATTGGTGAATTCTATGCTCCTAAAGCTTTAATTTCATGTTTTATACTTAGGAGAGCATAGGAGAGCGAAATGAATGAGAAAAGGGCCAAAACTAGAGAAAATGGGCCAAAGTACGAAATCAACACTGTCTGGACCTCCTCACATGGACAAACCACATGGTCGTGTCAATTTGGAAGGCTCGAGCACGGCCTAAAGTAATCGCACAAGGGCGTGTTGCACAGGCGTGTCCCTGCCGAGCCCAAGTTGAGTCCAATTTGGAAAAGGCTAATTTTGAGGGCCCATAGGCATTCCAAAGCCTATAAATACACCCTAGAAGAGGAAGAAAAGGGGGACAGAGAATAGGGAGTAAGGAATTACTCCAAGGAAGCCGATTGATCCATCTCAGAAGCCGGATTCACCATCAAGACTGAATATCTCTCCTCAATTTCCTCTTCAGAAGTTTTGGGTTTTCTTTATGTTTTGTATTCTTTATTATTCTGAGATGTTTTCCTTTTTAGTTATGAACTAAATCCCTTAAATACCTAAGGGGAATGAAACCTAAGATGAATCTTGTTATTATTTTCTAAATTGTATGATAAATATTTAACTTGTTCTTAATTATGTGTTCTTAATTATTGTTTTGATATCCCAGGATACTGATTCAAGATAAGCTCTTATTCAGAGGAGGAATAGACCCTGTCTAAGAGTACATTTTTCATAATTAAGTGGAGTTGATTGCGCGCCTAGACATAGGGTGACAAGATTTTACCGGATTAGGGTGAAACTTAATAAGGGGATCGATAGATTGAGTTAATGCAACCCTAGGGTGTTAATTAGAGAAAGGTCTCAATTATTCAATCTAGGGATTAGACGTTATTACTCCTGAATAGGGATAATAACATAACTTAGGGATCTCTACGGAACAAGTTAAATGAATAAATCGTCCGATTCGGAGCCAGAATAACAAGTACAGTCTAGGTGGATTTTTCCTTAGGTATTGTCTTAATTCAATTGATTTTCCCCAAAACAATTCCCCAATTCTATTCTCTGTGAATTCTTAGTTTAGATAATTTGTTAGTTAAAACAAAAACCTCTTTATTCTTAGGCTAGACAATAAAAAGACAGTCATTACTAGTACTTTTAGTTCCCTTGGGTTCGAGAATTTGGTCTTGCTAAAACTATACTACTGTTCGATAGGTACACTTGCCTACATCGCGATAATAGTTAGTTTCAAGAATGATTAATTATAAATATTTAAAATCTATCACGAAATAAAGCGATCAATTCAAATATCTCATAATATGATATTATTTTTCTTACACCGTTTCTTCTATGTGAAGCTAGGCTCAACAAGCGTTAATTTCATATTTTATTCAGCTTCAAATTCAATTTCCACAATTTTTGGTGAATTTTCAAAGTTGGACTACAGCTACTGTCCAAAACAGTTTTAGTACAAAAATGATGATAACTAAGTTCATCACACATTCATTTGTTTTAAATTAGAAATCTATGCATTTATAAACATATATCATAGACCACCAAATTAATACAACATCATTTCACAATACTCATTGACTTACCATTCATGGATTTCATATTCAATAGAGTTTCTGTACATACCTGTACTCAATCGTAACATAACTCAAGTTCGTTCTCATCAATGACAACCTCACTGGGACCATCATCAAATCTTTCCTTGAATTACCCATTGAACACTCGGAATGCTAATGGATACATGGAAACTTGCACATAGTGCCATATACACAGCTAGAACCAACTCATAGCGCATAACGTATGTAGCTAAAGCTACCACATATTTTGTAATGCCTGCATTTGAGCTACTCACGGGTCTGTACACAAAGTCAGCACTCGGACCCCAAAGCATTATCATGTAATGCCCGCTCATTGAGCTACTCACAGGTTTATACACAAAGTCAGTACCTAGACCCCAAGGTATTAACATGATATGCTCGCTCAGCGAGTTACTCACGAGTTTATACAAAAAGTCAGTACCCGGACCTACATTACATATATCACTTATCTCATGAACTCAGGCACAACTCATGAATCCAGACCACATTATTTCTCATGACATATCTCGTGTATCCTATACTATTCCTAAGGTTCAAACGGGATTTCTTGTTTAGCCCAATGTCATCGCACTCGCCTATAATGTCATTTATTCTTGCATCATACATTTCATACTTTCATGATAGTAATAAAACATTTAAATGCACATATTATCAAAGCATTAAAATATGCTACAACATCACATTATTTGCTTATGTACTTACTTGTCGAATCTTCATCAAGAATATCCGTATAATCAATCATACAATTTATATAATAAAAAAAACAAAGCATTTAATATTCGATTATAAAATTGCATTATTATAATCACACGAACTTGCCTTGACACAAAATTGGCAATTGGAGATAACCGTCATATTCTTTGATTTCCCTTGTTCTAAGTCCGAATCTTATTTTTCTTGATCTAAAATATGACATTTAGTCTAATTATTAGTCACATTATTCAATGTGATCCAAAAATCATATTTTAGAAAAATTACATTTTTGCCCTTAAATTTTGTCATAATTACACTTTTGCCCCTAGGCTCATAAAATGAAATGCACTCAATTTCTTTGTACTTTAAGCATAGCCGAACCATTTTCATAATTATAGAAAACTACAATTCTCATCAAAACACACTTTTATACCATTTTTACAACTTTTACAAAATGGTCATTTTGGACGTTTTCATCGAAAATCACTTAGTAAAATTCATTTATTTAACCAAAAGGACGCATCGTCCATCATCAAGCATCAAAATACACATATATTCATCAATGGAAAAATTTACTAACTTTAACAGTTTTGAAAACGAAGGCACGAGATAGCTAAATTGAGTTACCACGACTCTAAAAATGTAGAAATAAATAAAAACGGGACAAAACCGTACCTAGATGAGCCATAGAAGCTTGGCCGAATGTTTTCTCATCCATGGCTGCCTACTTCTTTATAAACGGTTGAAGAAGAAAGAAGAAAAGATGATAGCTTTTAAATTTTTGTCTTATTATTCCTTTATTAACTTAATTACCAATTTGCCCTTTTCTTTTCAAACAAATTTCAAAAATACCAAACAAATATCTTCCACTAGCTTATTAATGGGATAATTATCACATAAGGACTTCTACTAAATATTCTATAGCTATTTAATACCTCTAGCCTCTAGAACTCAAGTTTTTCACTTTTTACGATTTAGTCCTTTTTACTAATTTGAGCACCCGAACATCGAAATTTTCGAACGAGATTTTTACGAAATCATTCTGTGAAACTGTAGGCCATAAAAATATAATAAAAACAAATTTTTCCTAGTCGGATTTGTGGTCCCAAAACCACTGTTCCGACTAGGCCCAAAATCGGGTTGTTACAACTCTCCCCCCTTTAGGAATTTTCGTCCCCAAAAATCTTACCAGAAGAATTTGCTTTCAACTCTCATGAATCACTTTCAAAATTTCTTAGAATCACAAATCCAATCAACTTCGTATACTTCTTTTCAAACACCTTTGAACTTTAACGCATAATAACGAAGCATATCTTCAAAGATCCAATTTACTTTCTCAATCTCACCATTGGCTAAAGACGAACCACAGTGCCAAAATGCAACTGCGTACTCAGAGTTTCCCATAGCTTTTACCATAATGGTGATGTAACCCTTGTATCTCTATCGAAAATAATGGGAACGGTCACTTTGCATAATCAAAGAATCTCAAAATTTTATAATTTGGTTAATCTATCAAATAAGAAATCTGTACCTTCCAAAATAATCATACGGATTTCCATCATTGATAAATCACAATTCAAATAACATCTTTCCTTTTTGGGGATAAAGATAATCCTGATACGAAATCTGTAATAGCTTTATCTCATAACATTCCAGTATTATCACTGACTGTCATAATCCTAAGTGCTCTTGATATTCGGCTTACTTGCTGACATATCGATATCTAAACACAACTCAAAAAAATATCTTGTCACATACCTGATCCTCTGGACATCCACTGCATATAACTGTACATTTTGTTATTCCCTGGGTGAACAAAAGAGTTACTGTTGAGTCCCGTACAAAATTTCCACATAATCAATGGATTTTTCTATACACAAATTTTATCTCAAAAGAATAATAACAGAAATCAGAACCAAAAGTCGACTCACTCTGAACTCATTCAGATCATCACTCATTAACACATTTATAAGCTTCTCAAACATTGTAGAGAAAATATTACTTTAGCTTTTAACTAGCTAAAATTAGACCATCGTCAATAAGATTAGTCGTGTACTAGTACTCACAAAAATAAACTAAGATTTTCCATTTAGGCATCTGCAACTACTTACAATCGTTCAATAGTTCAGGTTTTCAATACTGTCTTAATCTCAGATCTCTCTTTAACATTCAATACTTTAACTCTTAAAATCAGAAAGCATATAACATTCTTCATCAAAAAACTATTTCATCAAATTCTCAATACAGACATAAAAACAACCGACTCACAATCACCCGTCGTTCAAATTCTTTAAATGAGACTTTAACCATCTGAAAACATCAATCATCACTTTATATTCTCTTATTAAAACACATTTCAATACGTACAATAGTGCATCGCTGAAAATCATAAATTCCTCACTCAATTCAAACCGAACTCAAACTAGAATTTCGATTAATAATACCTTCAACTGTTTTCAAATTTGTTGACATACATCAAATGATTATCAAATGATTCAAACTCCATAGATATAGTCACTTTATAAATCAGAATAACTTAGCTCATAACATCATCTTTCAATTAAGAGAAAGTTAACCAATATGTCTTTGTATCATGCTTTCAAGAATATAAATTATTTATTCAAAGTATTCGTCTGTTTATACTAGTGAATGCATAGAATTTACTCCCTTAACTGAAAGGCCCGCTCAAATACACATAGCTCAAATCACGTCTCAACAAATCAGTTTATTCTGGAATGATCCACGAAGTTAATTTCAACTACCGGAAAATGACATATTTGAATACTTTTTTTTCATGATGAGAGAAACAACTCAAGTACACAATCTTTCAAATTTCTCTTAACATACAAATCAAAATCTTTGCAATCACATTAGCTCAAGGAGGCAAAACATCCAATTTAGCTCATTGGTCGTAGTCAACTTACCTTGGAAAAGAAAACCACCATAAATTTGAGCTTATGCTTTCATCATTTATACTTTTTTTGATGGCAATTCTTTACACGAAAATCAGAAAAATCTAGATAATAGAATCACCATGTTTCTATGATCAAATCCAAAAATAACATCATAATAAACATAGTCATTACCGATCAAGGAACACGTTTTAAAGATAAACCATGTCAGATAATCCATATCATAAGGAACGTAAGAAAACCCAGATACGATGTCATAATAGAAATCTGAGAACATAACTCATAAAAAAATAATTATAAAGATTAGAATAATTCCCCAGAGAAAACCAAAAGAAAACCACTACTTATACGCTTTGGAATTTCATTGTAACCAAGATATCATACTTTCCATATATATATACATATGAGACATAGCAACATGCAACATCCAAAAGAAGCAGAAGTATATCCTCACATAATCTTTTACCGTCGTATTTATTCCAACTTAATAGAATAGAATCCCGGAGAAATAAGAAAATGTAGATTATAGTTCAAACAGACTCACAATGCTTTCATCTAACATTAGAGTCAGTTAGTATACTCACACAATAAGGTTTTCTTCAAGAACGGGCATTCACATGAACCTCAGAGGATGAATAAATATATATACAAAACACCCAGAAGGGGTCATCATAATTTATTCAACTATAACCGTTACACACAGACATATTGACAATTCAAATATTATTTCTCTAACTAATTTCATCATCATATATCCTGTACGATTCCATTCACTAACGAAAACTAGTTCAGGAAAATTTTCAGTAAACACATCTTTAAATTTCATACCTGATAGAATCGAATAGCTAAGACCAATTTCTTCTTTAACCGTGACATTGCGTAATCTGAATAACCTTTAAAACAATCTGATATTTCTTCTGAAACTATTTTCACTTTCTAAGCTATTTTCATCTCTGTATACTTTACTACTTATTTCACCACTGAACTCTTTAGTTTTACACTTATGAACTTATTCAGCATAATTCTCATGAAATTTCGTCATAATTACAACTCTGGTAAGAGGGTGAGGTCGTAAAGCCTCTAACTTGACTCTCATATATATATACACACGTACGACTTAGTATTCATCATCAAAATATAACATCATAAAAGTCATGCAATTCACTTTAAACAAATCAACATACTTATATATGTCCCACAAATTTACTGATTGTATTTATTCAAACAAGCGTTCACAAACACACATTCCGTCAACTTGAGTAAATTTACTTATCACATTCATTCAATCAAATACGTTAGGCACATAACATTATTGGAATGCCAAACAAACACTGATAGGTTTATCGTAATATAAGTTTTCATTTCATTTCACTATTCCATATTTCAACTTATGGTTATCTCATTTCGTACATTATCACATACGTATCATGAACTTCTATTCATACATTTCTAAGTTTTGTCTCATCATAAACACATATCAATCATCTTAATATCATTTTCAGCTTTATCAAAAGTAGCTCGGTAGGAAGCCATCTCTGTCTTAACAGAACAATTTCATTAGAGCCGGGAGATAACACACTCTCACGAGTAATAGTATGGCATGTATAGCTAGACTCACATACGCTGAGTTAGTCCGAGAATCGACTAAATCATAGCTCTAATACCATAAAATGTAACATCCTTTACCCGCATCCGATGTCAGGACAGGGTTCGAGGCATTACCGGACTTAAACATAAACATTCATACAAAATTGAGCCATAAAATTTCATTCAATTTAAAAACATTCATACACATGCATATCGTCCCTTATTCGGGCCTACGAGGCCCAAAACATACATCAGAGATGATTTGAGACTAAACTGAGAATTTTTGAAAATTTTACAATACTTAAGAAATTTTCCATTTTTAGAGAGTCATATGCCCGACTGGAGTAGGTCGTGTGGTTACACACGCCCGTGTGGCTTGGGACATGCCCATGTCCTCAGCCTGTTGTAACTCTCTATTTATGACATCATCATTTATTTAGGGGCACACTGCCAAGACACACACCCGTGGGGGGCGGACCGTGCATCACACACGGCCTAGACATATGCTCGTGGGTCTACTCGTGTGGATGATTGTAAGGCTATTTTCCAAGCCATTTTGTCACCCTTACTTGCACAATTTCATATCACATCACATGGCACATTATCAAGCATATAAATGCAATTTAAACTAACCACATTCATGCAATAACATGTCATTTACATATGATTAAGCATATGATTATCATAAGCCATCATGTATGGCTATGCATATTCAAATTGAATCACAACTCATTATTGGCTAACACACTTGGCCCTAATAGTAATGACTAATATAACAAAAGACATAATTCCTATACATGCCATAAACTCGAGTACTTGAATACTTATACCTCAGATGGTAGCTTGATAGTGTGATAGCATCTCTGGCGATTCCAACCCTAGCTAGCTAAATAAACTTATAAGAGATGGAAAGGAAGGGGAGTAAGCTTAAAGCTTAGTAAGTTCATAAGAAAAAAATAAACAATTTATTTACATGCTTTTGCCAAGTAACATATTCTCAAGGTATCACAATCATATTTGCACATTATTCCACTATTTGCTCAAATTCTAGTTAAGCTATCTACTTGAGTCACAGTCACTAAATTATTTATATCTTCAGCTATAAAACTCCAAATTAAGTTCCAAAAATTTTCCCTAAAAAAAGACTCACATATATCCTTACCATAAAATTTTCAGAATTTTTGGTTTAGTCAATTAGTATAGTTTATTCATCAAAGTCACCCTTGTTCTGCTGCTCGATAGCTTCAACCTTTCTTTACTAAAAATTAATTATCTCCTCACACGGGATTGATGTTCCTATTTTTTTATTTTGAAAATAGACTCATTAAGGGTTCTAATAATATAAATTGTAGCCCATAATTATTTTTGTATAATTTTTTATGATTTTCCAAAATCAGAATAGGGGATGCCGAAAACATTATGACTCTGCCTCACAAAAATTCAAATATATCATAATCTAAGATTCTTTTTCTTACACCGTTTCTTCTATGTGAAACTAGGCTCAATAAGAGTTAATTTCTATTTTATTCAGCCTCAAATTCAATTTCCACAATTTTTGGTGAATTTTCAAAGTTGGACTAAAGCTACTGTCCAAAACAGTTTTAGTACAAAAATGATGATAACTAAGTTCATCACACTTTCATTTCTTTTAAATTAGAAATCTATGCATTTATTAACATATATCATATTCCACCAAATTAATACAACATCATTTCACAATACTCATTGACTTACCATTCATAGATTTCATATTCAATTGAGTTTCTGTACACACCTGTACTCATTTGTAACATAACTCAAGTTCGTTCTCATCAATAACATACCTCATTGGGACCATCATCAAATCCTTCCTTGAATTACCCGTTTAACACTCGGAATGCTAATGGATACAGGAAAACTTGCACATAGTGCTATATACACAGCTAGAACCAACATAGTGCTATATACACAGCTAGAACCAACTCATAGCGCGTAACGTATGTAGCTAAAGCTACCACATATTTTGTAATGCCCGTATTTGAGCTACTCACGGGTCTGTACACAAAATTAGCACTCGAACCCCAAAGCATTATCATGTAATGACCGCTCATTTAGCTACTCATGGGTTTATACATAAAGTCAGTACCCAGACCCCAAAGCATTAACATGATATGCTCGCTCAGCGAGTTACTCACAGGTTTATACACAAAGTCAGTACCCGGACCCACATTACATTTATCACTTATCTCATGAACTCAGACACAACTCACGTGTTCAAACCATATTATTTCTCATGACATATCTCGTGTATCCTATACTATTCCAAAGGTTCAAACTGGATTTCTTGTCTAGATCAATGTCGTCGCACTTGCCTATAATGCCATTTATTCTTCCATTATACATTTCATACTTTCATGATAGTAATAAAACATTTAAATGCACATATTATCAAAGCATTAAAATATGCTACAACATCACATTATTTGCTTATGTACTTGTCGAATCTTCATCAAGAATATCCTTATAATCAATCATACAATTTATATAATAAAAACAACAAAGCATTTAATATTCAATTATAAAATTGCATTATTATAATCACACGAACTTGCCTTGACACAAAAATGGCAATTGGAGATAACCGTCATATTCTTTGATTTCCCTTGTTCTAAGTCTGAA
This sequence comes from Gossypium arboreum, assembly GCF_025698485.1. Lineage (NCBI taxonomy): Eukaryota > Viridiplantae > Streptophyta > Magnoliopsida > Malvales > Malvaceae > Gossypium > Gossypium arboreum. Next base: position 90,934,520 of record NC_069075.1, on the reverse strand, counting down.
TCTTGTTTTTCTTGATCTAAAATATCACATTTAGTCTAATTATTAGTCACATTATTCAATGTGATCCAAAAATCATATTTTGTAAAAATTACATTTTTACCCTTAAATTTTGTCATAATTACACTTTTGCCCCTAAGCTCATAAAATGAAATGCACTCAATTTCTTTGTACTTTAAGCATAGCCGAACCATTCTCATAATTATAGAAAACTACAATTCTCATCAAAACACACTTTTATGCCATTTTTACAACTTTTACAAAATGGTCATTTCGGACGTTTTCAACGAAAATCACTTAGTAAAATTCGTTTATTTAATAAAAATGATGCATCTTCCATCATCAAGCATCAAAATACACATATATTCATCAATGGAAAAATTTACAAACTTTAACAGTTTTGAAAACGAAGGTACGAGATAGCTAAATTGAGTTACCAGGACTCCAAAAATGTAGAAATAAATAAAAACGTGACAAAATTGTACCTAGATGAGCCATAGAAGCTTGGTTGAATGTTTGCTCATCCATGGCTGCCCATTTTCTTCATAAACGATTGAAGAAGAAAGAAGAAAAGATTATAGCTTTTAAATTTTTGTCTTATTATGCCTTTATTAACTTAATTACCAATTTGCCCTTTTCTTTTCAAACAAATTTCCAAAATACCAAATAAATATCTTCCACTAACTTATTAATGGGCTAATTATCACATAAGGACTTCTACTAAAAGTTCTATAGCTATTTAATACCTCTAGCTTCTAGAACTCAAGTTTTGCACTTTTTACAATTTAGTCCCTTTTCCTAATTTGAGTACCCGAACATCAAAATTTTCTAACGAGATTTTCACGAAATCATTTCGTGAAACTGTAGGCCATAAAAATGTAATAAAAATAAATTTTTCCTAGTCAGATTTGTGGTCCCAAAACCACTATTCCGACTAGGCCCAAAATCGGGCTGTTACAACTCTCCCCCCTTTAGGGATTTTCGTCCTCGAAAATCTTACCAGAAGAATTTGCTTTCAACTCTCATGAATCACTTTCACAATTTCTCAGAATCACAAATCCAATCAGCTTCATACACTTCTTTTCAAACACCTTAGAACTTTAACGCATAATTTCGAAGCATATCATCAAAGATCTGATTTACTTTCTCAATCTCACCATCGGCTAAAGACAAACCACAGTGCCAAAATGCAACTGCGTACTCAGAGTTTCCCATAGCTTTTATCATAATGGTGATGTAACCATTGTATCTCTATCCGAACTAATGGGAACGGTCACTCTGCATAATCGAATAATCTCAAAATTTTATAATTCGGCTAATCTATCAAATAAGAAATCTGTATCTTTCGAAACAATTATACGGATTTCTATCATCGATAAATCACAATTCAAATAACATCTTTCCTTTTTGGGGATAAAGATAATCCTGATACGAAATCTGTAGTAGCTTTATCTCATAACATTCCAGTATTATCACTGACTGTCATAATCCTGAATGCTCTTGATATTCGGCTTACTTGCTAACAAATCGATGTCTGAACACAACTAAAAAAAAATATCATGTCACATACCTGATCGTCAGGACATTCACTGTATATAACTATAGATTTTGTTATTCCCTGGGTGAACAAAAGAGTTACTGTTGAGTCTCACACAAAATTTCCACATAATCACTGGATTTTTCTATACACAAATTTTATCTCAGAAGAATAATAACAGAAATCAGAATCAAAAGTCGACTCACTTTGAACTCGGTCAGATCATCACTCATTAACACATTTATAAGCTTAAACATTGAAGAGAAAATATTACTTTAGCTTTTAACTAGCTAAAATCAGACCATCATTAATAAGATTAGTCGTGTACTAGTACTCACAAAAATAAACTAAGATTTTCCATGCGGGCATCTGCAACTACTTACAGTCTTTCAATAGTTCAGGTCTTCAATACTGTCTTAATCTCAGATCTCTCTTTAACATTCAATATTTTAACTCTTAAAATTAGAAAGCATATAACATTCTTCATCGAACAACTATTTCACCAAATTCTCAATGCAGACATAAAAATAATCGACTCATAATCACCCGTCAAACAAATTCTTTAAATGAGACTTTAACTGTCTAAAAACATCAATCATCACTTTATATTCTCGTATTAAAACACATTTAAATACGTAAAATAGTGCATTCTCCATAATTTCGCCTTTCGCACTGCTGACATTCGGGTTTGTTGTCTCTCACACTGCCAACACTCGCTACTAATGTGACTTGAGCTTTTGAACCTGAGTATTGTTTTCTATGATCTCTAATCGAATATTCTTTTGAAGCATTTGGGCGAGTATACGAATCTCTGAATTTCTTTGATGAAGATTGATACGGCTTACTCATCCATTTTTTTCTCGAGTCTCTAGCCTTTGAATCTGCTTTTCTCTTTTCTTTGTTAATATCCTCGGCTTTCCAAGCCCTTTCAACCAGAACGACAAATCCTTTCAACTCTAGAATTCCAACTAGAAGTTTTATATTTTCGTTCAGCCAATCAACAAACCCCTTGCACATTATTTCTTCAGTAGACACATACTCTCGAGCATACTTGCTTAACCGTACGAATTCTCTTTCATACTCAGTGACAGTCATTCGGCCTTGTTTTAACTCTAAAAACTCTTTATGCTTTTGATCAAGGAATCACTGACTTATATATTTTTTTCGGAACTTCGTATGAAAGAATTCCTAGGTAATCCGTTCTTTCGGAACCACAGATATCAACGTGTTCCACCATTGATAAGTGGTGTCTCTCAGCAAAGATACAACACATTTAATACATTCATCAGGAGTAGAAGACAATTCATCGAATAATTGAATCGTATTTTCAAGCCAGAACTCAGCTCTCTCAGCATCATCATTAACAGTAGCTCGAAACTCTTCAGCCCCATGTTTACGAATCTTATCTACTGGCGGTTTGTTCAATCGTATCGGGTCTATAACTTGAGGAACAACAGGGATTTTTTGAGGAATAAGTGGGGGTGGAGGTTGTTGAGCAGCCAGATTCGTTCGAACGAACTCGGTGAACCACTCGTTCATCATTTGGAAAAAGGCTTGTTTAGCCTCTCCTTCATGGCTACTCGTTACAGGCCTAGAATTTGATGGCGCTGCCCCTTAAGCGGGAGTAGGCGCATTACTCTCTACATCATCAGCTACAGATCGTTCGAGATCCATTACTATATGAAAATAAAATTTAAGCCATCAGGAATCATCACACTATCGCAGGGTATATATGGCATGTATAGCTAGACTCTCACACACGCTGCCTTAGCCTTAAAATCGACTCAACCTGGCTCTGATATCAATAAATGTAATGCCCCTAACCAGTATCTGTTGCCAGAGTAGGGTTACGAGGTATTAGCGATCAATACACAATAAATAGCATACATTTATCAAGCATAAAACATTCATTCTCATAAATCATTCAATACAATCACATTATCCCTTATAAGGGGCCTACAAGGCCTTAAACATGCTTTAGAAGTGGTTCGAGACTAAACTGATATCATACAAAAATTTTGGAAACTTAGTAAAATTTCAACCATACAAGGGTCACATACCCGTGTGAACAGGCCGTGTGCCTCACACAGCTCCAGATACGTCCGTGTCTCAGGCCGTGTGGAAACAGGACATACATACTGACTTGTATCACTTGGCCGAGGACATGCCCGTGTGCCAGACCGTGTGAAAATTGGAGGGTATACTGACTTATACAACACCGCCATGTCATACGCCCATATGCTAGGCCGTGTGCGAATTAGGGATATACTGACTTGTACCACACGGCCAATCACACGCCAGTGTGTGAGACCGTGTAAGGCATACTGACTTCAATTTATAATAGCAACACTAGGGGACACACAGCCGTATAACATGACCGTGTGTCACACACGGCCGAGACACACGCCCGTGTCTCTACCCGTGTGGACAAAAATAGGTTATTTGCAAGGTCAATTTGCCACCCCAACTCATGCTCACCTAAACAACCAAAATCAATTAAGCAGCCAAAATCATCAACCAAAAGCACAATTCATGTAATATCCATTTCAACCAAATTCAATACTCAATTCAATGCCATTTACCTAATCAAATACTTATCAACTCAGCTTCTAAAATCATACTTCATCAAAGCATTTCTCAAGCATTTATACTCCACAAAATAATTCACCTATTCATACCAAACATGCCAAAATAAGCCATTTCTATTAGCCAAAAAAAAATCAATATTAACATCATTTACAAGCCAACTCTCATGGCTATAATCACAACCAAAATACCACATCTAGCCTATACATACCATATACCATATATAGACAACTCAAAAGTACCAAATAGATGTCTGATAGTGCGATCGTGATGTTCTCAACAACTTCTAGATCTGAGCTAGCCTTGATTCACTATAAAACATAGAAAAATAACGCGAAGTAAGCTTTATAGCTTAATAAGCTCGTATGTAAATAACTTAATTCATTGAATAAATGTAAATCAACCAATTTCACATTAACTACAAACCTTTCACATGTCTTAAAACATGATTAAATACTATGTCATTGAACTTTCTCTATTTAATACTCGAACAGGTTCTGTACATGCCTGTATCTCCTCGTACTAACCTCTTTCTCAACTACATCATTCGTTTACCTGTTGAACCATTCAGAATAAAAATTGGATACTCAATAGTCTCATATGATAAGTACCTCTACTATGGCCCATAGCCAAATCAAGGTAACTTATCCAAAGAACAATTATCATAGCCCGAAGCCAAATCATCCGATATGCATAACCCGAAGCTAAATCGATATAACTCGCCCCCGGAACGCTAATATCATGGCTCGAAGCTAACTCAACTTATCATCTAATAACATGACACTAGTATCCAAATCTATTCCTAAAGTTCAACCTGGATTCCACACGTTCCGTTTCTATCATCGAATGCATTCGTAGAGTCTTTTTCACAATTTGAACATTATCCATAATCTCATAATCACAGTTTATAAAATATCAAAGCTTTTAACATACTCTTATAATGAAATTACCACATACGAACTTACCTCGTATTCAGAATTGACAAATCGGATCGACTACTCGATAACCTTGCTTTTCCCCTAGTCTAATTTCGAATTCCTCTTTTCTTGATCTAAATATATTCAAAATTAACTTATTAAATCAACCATTCATTCAATTTAGTCCAAGACATACATTTAGGCCTATTTGCACATTATCCCTTAAACTTTCACATTTAATCAATTTAGTCCCTAATTCACAAATACACAAAATTCACATAATTTCCATAAAACCAAGCTTGGCCAAATTATTCATAGGTCTCTAGCAGTCCAAAACTTTCATTTATTTCACATTTTAACCACTCAATTTGCACATTTCACAATTTATTCCCTATTATGCATTTTCATCAAAAATCACTTTACAAAACATGAAAATCCATCATCAAGCTTTCATATTTCAACATTAAACATCAAAGAACACATAGATTCAACAATGCCAACTCTCAAAATCTTTAACAGTTTCAAAATTAAAGGTACGGGCTAGTTAGATTGAGCTGCAACGATTACAAAAAAACATAGAAATCATCAAAAATCGAGCTAAAACCATACCTTAATCAAGCTAAGAGTGTGCCGAATTCTTTAAAACCTAAGAATGGTTTTCTTCCTCTTAGTATTGGACCAAGAAGATGACAATTAAGCTTAAAATTGATTTTGTTTTATTTAACATATAATACTTATGCTAATTACAATTTTAACCTTAATGAAAATCCATTTAAAACATCCATTAAATGTCCATATATGTCCACTCATACTATTAACGGTCTAATTACAACATAAAGACCTTCACTTTAATAAACATAGCTATTAAACACCTTTAACAAATAGAATACAACTTTTGCATTTTACGCGATTTAGTCCTTTTTATCAAATTAACTAACCAATCGATAAAATTAACTCACGAAATTTTCTCACATATCAAATAACATGCTGTAAATACCGAAAATAATATTAAAATCATTTTCAAACATCAAATTTGTGGTTCCGAAACCACTATTCTGATTTAGCTAAAAACGGACTGTTACAGTGTTTACCCTAATTAGGGTTGCTAAACTCTCTTATAAGTAGTTAAGTTGTGGAAAACGTGGAAAGAATTTTGCAACATTAGTTTTAGGACTTATTTTAGTAGATTTTGGTTAGTTTATGTTTTTTTTAATTTTTCTAAACAATTTTATTTCTTGTTCTTCAGCTTGGAGTCGATTTGAATCCAAGTCTTTGCAATATAATATTTCAGTATTTTTCTTTTCTTCTTTGTTTGCATACGACGAGATCTTGAGCACTGTCAAATGATTTCCCTATTCCAAACACTTTAAGATATCATAAGGCAAATTTCTATCTTTTCTCTTTTATATTAATTTGTGTTATTTCTTGGTTAATATGACCAAGTCTCAAATGTCAAATATACGTCTTATTAAAGTGAGAAGTTTTAAGTATTTTATTTGAAATTTCAGTTTGAAGTAGTATGTACATCTTTGGTTTGATAAAATAGAGATTATTTGGTATCCATCCATTACAGATAAGTTTACGATTTCTAAATATTACACTACTATTATTAAAAGTCATGATTAAGTCGTATTTAAATAAACATGTAATAGAAATTAAGCTTGTTTTGAAGTTTGGTACATAGAAAACATCTTTTAAAATAATCTTAGTCAAGGATTTTTAATGTTATCTATAACACCCCTAACCCGTATCAGTCACCGGAATAGGGTTACGAGGCATTATCAGATTTATACACTAACATTTATACATAACCGAGTTATAAATATGCATTTCAAATCAATTCTTTTCAAATATTCAACTTAAAGTCCCTAATATGGGCCTATGGGGCCCAATACATGCTTTGGAAATGGTTCGGGACTAAACCGACAACTTTGAAAATTTTTCCTTGAAGGTAGGGGCACACGCCCGTACGACCTGGGACATGGCCATGTGGCCATCCCGTGGGGATCCCATTGCTGTGTGGCCAGCTCGTGGGGATCCCATGGCCGTATGGCCAACCCGTGTGGAATTCTGACTTGCAATTTCATAAGTATCAAAGGGGCAGACGGCCTGGGCACACGCCCATGTAGGTAGACTGTGTGGTACACTGATTTTTCAGCACTTTAAGCCATTTTTACACGGTTTTGACACACAACCATGCTTGAAACCCGTGTCCTTCACACGACCAAGACACACGGCTGTGTCTTCTACCCGTGTACTATCCTGACTTCATATTTAAAGATGCAGAGGAGACACGGTCATTTCACATGCCTATGGACTGTCCGTGTGTCACGCACGGTCTAGGCACACGCCCGTGTGTCTTACCCGTGTGGATGAAATAAGGCCATTTCCTAGCCCTATTTCTCACCCAAGCTTAACCATTTTCCTGCATGAAAACTTAAAAATATATACCATCCATTTCAACCAATTTCCATCATTCAATCTAACATTTCCAACTTTTAAACATATTTTAAAGATTACCTTTACATTGGTTTGTAAATCAAGTTTTATGACAGGTGATTAGTATCTTGTTGAACATGAACATACCACATTACCACAAAACACATATTACTAGCCATTCCAATGGCTAAGTTGTAAACAAACATATTACATCATCATTTGGCCTCATTAGCCTATACATGCCATTATATCAAAATTAGTTTATCGTTTATACCAATATTAAGGAGTTGATAGTGTGATGATACTCCGACCCGATCCAACCTTCACGAGCTTCGAGCACTATAAAACAGGGAAAAATAAACCTAGTAAGCATTATATGCTTAGTAAGTTCATATAACCAAACTACACTTACCACTCATATATAACAAGTAAATCACACATAAAGCAATTTATCCATCAATTTAGCAAACTAGCAAATATGACCTATACACAATCATTCAACCAAAATTGGTTAGTACAAAAACATTATTATGCATACATGAGCTCATCCTATCATTTCTTCTTATTTCACTTGTTAATACATTTCTGTTGAATTTTTGAATTTCCGATGGACTTTTCCTTTTCTAGTTGTACACTCGAGGTGCACATTCCCTTTTCAAGTGGTACACACGAAGTGCACATACCCTTTTCAATTTGTACACTCAAAGTGCACATAACCTTTTCAAGTGTACACATATAGTGTACATTTCCTTTACAAGTGGTATACACGTTCCTTTTCATATGGTATACACAAAGTATACCTTTCCTTTTCAAGTGTACACATAAAGTGTACATAACCTTTTCAAGTTGTACCATTTGGGTACATAAATCCTTTTCAAGTATCACCTTTTCGGGTTACATTCCTTTTCATAATGAGATCAAAAGATTATCCCTTTCAGAACAAGCTTTACTACAACATATGCAGGATCTCATATACACAGTAATCACCTGTCCAATCGGAAATCAATATTCAAACGGATTCATGTAATATTTCATCATTTACATGTAAATCACAAATCAAGATTGATTTATTACATGTACATACCAATTACAAATCATAATGCACAATATTCAACAATCAATTCAACACATTTACATGCTTAATTTAGTTATACGAACTTACCTCGATAATTGATCGTATCTACTAATCCGAAACTTTTTCTTTCCCTCGATCTTTTTCTTTGTTCGACACTTTCAGATCTATATAAATAAATTTAATCATCAATTCTATGATTTTTACATTCAATCAAGCCCACTTCACATTTTAGGCAAAAGTACCATTTTGCCCCTAAAATTTTGATTAATTCCAATTTCATCCCTAGGCTCGGAAGTTGAAATTCATGCAATTTACTCCTTATTCCAAGCTTATTCAAAATTTCAATATAACTTTTACAGCACATGTATTTCATAATTTTCAAAATTTTTTCAAGAATTTCACTACTTTGCAATTTAGTCCCTACACTTATTTTCACTAGAAATCACCTTATAAAAGTGATTTATCTATCAATAATCTTTCATTTTCTATCAAAAAATTTCAATTTACAGCATATTCATCCATGGGTAATTTTCTAAACTTTGATTTTCTTTCAATTTAATCACCCAAATAAAGAAATTAAGCTTTCCCGATCTCAAAAATATAAAAATCACTAAAAATAGGACATAGAAATTACCATATCATGCTTGAGAAATTTCTTTTCTCTCTTCTAGGGTTTCCATGTATTTTATGTAGAAGAAGATGATATAAAATGGATTTAATTATATTTAATCATTTATCATACTTTATTTAATTCAATTTCCAATTTAGTCTTTAGCCTTTTTCAATTTTTCGATGGATGACTCATTAAAAATATCTACATGTTTTTCATCAATAGTCTAATTGTCATATAAGGACTTCTCATTTTTAATTCTATAGCTATTTAGTCCTTATAACTACTAGAATTCAACTTTGACATTTTATCCAATTTCGTCCTTTTTGCAATTAGACACATAATTGATAAAATTTTTCGATAAAAATTTTCATGCAATATTCCTATCATAATACCTATCATTTTATGAAATTTAAATAATTTCATTTTTCGGACTCGAATTTGTGGTCCTGAAACCACTATTCTGATTTCACTGAAATTGGGCTGTTATAACTCTTCCCCCCTTAAGGATTTTCGTCCTCGAAAATCTTACCAGTGAAGAGATTTGGGTACTGCATTTTCATGATATCTTCAGGTTCCCAAGTAGCTTCTTCAATTCCATGTTTCTGCCAAAGAACCTTTACTAGTTCTATCTTTTTATTTCTCAATTCTTTTGTTTCCCGTAATTGGTTCCTCACTATACGTCATGTCGGGCTGAATTTCTACTTCTGTTGGAGAGATAACATGTGATGGATCCGATCGATACCGTCTTAACATTGACACATGGAAAAACATTGTGAATTATTTCAAGTTCTGGCGGTAATGTTAACCGATAAGCTCCTGGTCCAATTCTTTCAATGATCTCATATGGTCCAATAAACCGAGGACTTAATTTTCCTTTACGGCCAAAATGGAGAACTTTCTTCTAAGGTGACACTTTCAAGAATACCTTATCACCAATCTTAAACTCAATTTCCTTTCTTTTAAGATCAGCATAAGACTTTTGTCTGTCCGAAGCTGCTTTCAGGCTGTCTTGTATCACCTTTACCTTTTCTTCACTTTCTAGAATTAAATCAATGCCATGAATCTTCTTTTCAGTGAACTCTGTCCAGTACAATGGTGTTTTACATTTTCGACCATATAAAGCTTCATACGGTGCCATTTTAATACTAGATTGGTAACTATTATTATAGGAAAATTCAATCAGAGATAAATACCTTCAAATTCAAGCACACAACACCGTAACAAGTCTTCTAATATCTGGATCACCAGTTCTGATTGACCATCAGTTTGAGGATGGAATGCAGTACTAAAATGCAACTGTGTTCCCAGTGCTTCTTGCAATTTATACCAAAATCAGGATGTAAACCAAGGATCTCTATAAGAAACAATAGAAACCGATACACCATGCAATCTAAAAATTTCAGAGACATACAATTCAACTAATTTATCCAATGAAAAGTCCATATCTACCGGTATAGAATGTGCCGATTTTGTTAACCTGTCAACAACTACCCAAATGACATCTTTCTTTCTTGGTGACATATGCAGTCCTGTTACAAAGTCCCTTTCCCATTTCCACTCCGGTATATTGATTGGCTGTAATAATCCTGAAGTCACCTGATGCTCAGCTTTCACTTGTTGACATATTAAACATTTGGCTACGAATTCAGAAATATCTCTTTTCATTCTCGGCCCTCAATACATCTTTTTCAAATCATTATACATTTTATTACTACCGGGATGAACTGGCATTGTACCATTATGAGCTTCATACAAAATCTTTTGTACCAGTTCTGAGTTCTTCGGAACACATATTCTGTTTTTAAACAACAAGCAATCATCAGACCCAATTTGAAACTCTGAAGCAGAATTCTTTTGACATTGTTCCCGTTTAACTTGCAACTCATTGTCACTCTTCTGTACTTCATAAATTTGTTGTATAAATGTCGGTCTAGCTTTCAATTCAGCTACAACCGAACCATCATCTGACAAAGAAAACCGGGTGTTCATTACTCTTAAAGTAAACAAAGATTGCCTGCTCAGTGCATCCGCCACAACATTGGCCTTTCCTGGATGATAGTCAATAATCAAATCATAATCCTTTATTAACTCGAGCCACCTGCGTTGCCTCAAATTCAAGTCTTTTTGTGTCATTAAATACTTCAAAATTTTATGGTCAGTGTAAATATGAAAATTTTCACCATATAAATAATGCTGCCATATTTTCAATGCAAACACTATGGCTACCAGCTCAAGATCATGTATCGAGTAATTTCTTTCATGTGGTTTAAGTTCTCTTGAAGCATAGGCAACCACTATACCTTCTTACATCAAAACACAACCTAAACCATTTAAAGATGCATCACTATAAATTACAAATTCCTTACCCGATTCAGGTTGTACCAACACAGGTGCTTCAGTCAACAAAGTCTTCAGTCTATCAAAACTCTGCTGACATTTATCATTCCACTCGAATTTTACATCTTTCTGCAACAAACGAGTTATCGAAGAAGTAATTATTGAAAATCCTTTAACAAACCTCTGATAATATCCGGCTAGACCCAGAAAACTTCTAACCTCTGACACGTTCTTTGGTGGACTCCAATTAATAATTGCTGAAATTTTATTCGGGTCAACCCTGATGCCTTCAACAGATACAATATGACCAAGAAAGCTAACTTCTCGTAGCCAAAATTCACATTTACTAAACTTTGCATACAATTGTTTTTCCCATAAAGTTTTCAACACAATCCTCAAATGTTTAACATGTTCATCTTCACTTCGAGAATAAACTAAAATATCATCTATGAATACCACGACAAACCTATCTAGGTACGGTCTTTTTCATAATGAGATCAATACACAACTTCAAAGATCCATCTTTCTTTTTTACAAATAACACCAGAGCACCCCATGGTGAGAAACTAGGTCGAGCAAAATCTCTGTCAATTAATTCTTGTAACTGCGTCTTCAACTCTTTTAACTTGGCAAGAGCCATTCGATAAGGTGCTATCGATATTGGTGTTGTTCCCAGAATTAAATCCATGGAGAATTCCACTTCTCTGACAGGTGATAAGCGAGGTAATTCTTCTAGAAACACGTTTGGAAACTCACATACGACTGACACAGATTGAATCATTGACTTCATTACCTTAGTATCTAACACATAAGCAAGACAAGCATCATACCCCTTCCTCATACATTTCTGTGCTACTATTGCTGAAATCATATTAAATAATCCATCAGCTTGTCCAATTCAACATGAAGTAACTCACTGTCTTGACATTTCAACACAATATACTTCTGCTTACAATTAATCACTAGATCATGTTGGGTTAACCAATCCATTCCCAATATCACATCGAATTCATCAAAAGGCAGTAGTATTAATTCAGTCAAGAAACATTTATCCTTTACCATAAGTGGACAGTTTTTACAAACTTTATCCACATTTACACATTGACCCAAAGGATTTGAATCTTCCACCACAAATTCAGGGAATTCAATAGGTAAATTTTTAACATCTATTAAATTTGTGCATATATACAAGTATGTGGAACCAGGATCAATTAATGCAATAATATCAGTATCTAATAAAGAAAAAGTACCAGTAATGTTATCTGGCACTGAAGCATCTTCTCGGGCTCGTATGGCATATATTCTTACAGGAGCTCGGGCCTCAGATTTAGCATTTGAATCTTTTGTGGCACTTCGGCTACCACTAACATTTTTGGGGTGTCTAGGTGGTCTGCCCCTTGAAGCAGTGCTACCTAGTTTTGAAGTCTATTTAGCATCTCTTTCTACTATTTCTAAACAATCTTTCAAGAAATGATCAAATGAACCACATTTGTAACATGCATCGGTTTTCATTCGACATTACCCATGATGAAATTTGTTACAATGTTTACGTTTTAGCTTTACGTTTCCCACACTTCCAATACTAGTAACTGACAGTGACGAAGACTTGGGATTAAAGCGTTGAAAACCACGCTCTTTACCGGAATACCCAATTGAAGTAGTAGATCCTTCTTGATACCTCTTTGATTTCTTTGAAGAAAATAATTGAGACCTACTAATAGGTCTTTTCCCAGAGAATCGGGCTTCTCTGTTTGCTTTTTTTTTTTTTACTTAGCTCCTCGGCTTTCTTTGCACGATCAGCAAGTGCTACAAACTCTTTTATTTTCAAAATACCAATCAGTAATTTTATAGTTTCATTTAATCCTTCCTCAAAACGTTTACACATTTCTGTCTCTGTTTGGACCTATTCACTAGCATATTGGCTTAACTGAACAAACTCCCTTTCATATTCTGCAACGGACCTATTCCCTCGCTTTAATTCTAGAAATTCTTTCCTTTTCTGATCTAAGAATCTTTAAGTAATTTATTTCTTTCAGAACTCAGATTGAATGAATTCCCAAGTAATATTTTCTTTTGGAACCACTGAACTTACTGTTTTCCACCAGTGATAAGTCGTGTCCTTTAACTAAGATACAGCACATTTCAAGCATTCAGCTGGAGTACATGATAATTTGTCCAACACTTGGGTAGTATTTTCCAGCCAGAATTCAGCTTTTTTCGGATCATCTTCAATTGTAGCTCTAAATTCCTCAGCTCTATATTTTCTGAGTTTATCCACTGGAGCCTTACCAATTCTAACAATTTCAATACCCGATGGTCTCTCAAGAACAATCTGAGTATTTGGTGGGGGGGTTGTGATTGGAAAGCAGTTAAATTTCTTCTCAAATATTCAGAAAACCATTTATCCAACATTTCAAAGAAAGCCTCTTTAGCATATTCACTTCGGCCCTCTAATTCAGACCTTCTACTACTACTGCCATTTATAGCTCGTCGTACGGAAGCTTGAGAAGCACTTTCAGCTTCCTCAGATTCTGCTCTTGCTCGGTTGGAAGACATTTACTATAAGAAAAACACATTTAAAATGGTCAGGAGATATCACACTTTCATCAATTATATAATGGCATGTATAGCTAAATTCACACTTGCTACGTTAGTCCGAGAATCGGCTAAGCCGTAGCTCTGATACCAATAAATGTAACACCCCTAACCCGTATCTATCATCGAAATAGAGTTACGAGGCATTATCAGATTTATACACTAACATTTATACATAACTGAGTTATAAATATGCATTTCAAATAAATTCTTTTCAAATATTCAACTTAAAGTCCATAATATGGGCCTACGGGGCCCAATACATGCTTTGAAAATAATTCGGGACTAAACCGACAACTTTGAAAATTTTTCCTTGAAGGTAGGAGCACACGCCTGTGGGACCTGAGACATGGCCGTATGGCCAGCCCGTGGGGATCCCATGGTTTTGTGGCCAGCCCGTGTGGAATTCTAACTTCCAATTTCTTAAGTATTAAAGGGGCACACGGCCTAGGCACACGCCCATGTGGCTAGGCCATGTGGTACACTGATTTTTCACCATTTTAAGCCATTTTTACATGATTTTGACACACGGCCATGCTTGAAACTTGTGTCCTTCACACGACCAAGACACAGGGCTGTGTCTTCTACCCGTGTACTATCCTGACTTCATATTTAAAGATGCAGGGGACACACGATCATTTCACACGCCTGTGAGCTATCCATGTGTCACACACGGTCTAGGCACACGCCCGTGTGTCTTACCCGTGTGGATGAAATAAGGCCATTTCCTAGCCCTATTTCTCACCCAAGCTTAACCATTTTCCTGCATGAGAACTTATAAATATATACCATCCAATTCAACCAATTTCCATCATTCAATCTAACATTTCCAACTTTTAAACATACTTTAAAGCTTACCTTTACATTGGTTTGTAAATCAAGTTTTATGACAGGTGATTTGTATCTTGTTAAAAATGAACATACCACGTTACCATAAAATACATATTACTAGCCATTCCAATGGCTAAGATGCAAACAAACATTTTACATTATCATTTGGCCTCATTAGCCTATACATGCCATTATATCAAAATGAGTTTATCGTTTATACCAATATTAAGGAGTTGATAGTGTGATGATACTCCGACCCGATCCAACCTTCACGAGCTTCGAGCACTATAAAACAGGGAAAAATAAACCTAGTAAGCATTATATGCTTAGTAAGTTCATATAACCAAACTACACTTACCACTCATATATAACAAGTAAATCATACATAAAGCAATTTATCCATCAATTTAGCAAACTAACAAATATGACCTATACACAATCATTCAACCAAAATTGGTTAGAACAAACACATTATTATCCATAGATGAGCTCATCATGTCATTTCTTCTTATTTCACTTGTTAATACATTTCTGTTGAATTTTTGAATTTCCGATGGACTTTTCCTTTTCTAGTTGTACACTCAATGCGCACATTCCCTTTTCAAGTGGTATACACGAAGTGTACAGACCCTTTTCAATTTGTACACTCAAAGTGCATATAACCTTTTCAAGTGTACACATATAGTGTACCTTTCCTTTTCAAGTGGTATACACGTTCCTTTTCATATGGTATACACAAAGTATACCTTTCCTTTTCAAGTGTACACACAAAGTGTACATAAACTTTTCAAGTTGTACTATTTGGGTACATAAATACCCTTTGGGGTTACATTCTTTTTCATAATGAGATCAATACACAACCTTAAAGATCCATCTTTCTTTTTTACAAATAACACCGGAGCACCCCATGGTGAGAAACTAGGTCGAGCAAAATCTCTGTCAATTAATTCTTGTAACTGCGTCTTAAACTCTTTTAACTCGGCAGGAGTCATTCGATAAGGTGCTATCGATATTGGTGTTGTTCCCAGAATTAAATCCATGGAGAATTCCACTTCTCTGACAGGTGATAAGCGAGGTAATTCTTCCAGAAACACGTTTGGAAACTCACATACGACTGACACAGATTGAATCATTGAATTCATTACCTTAGTATCTAACACATAAGCGAGACAAGCATTATACCCCTTCCTCATACATTTCTGTGCTACTATTGCTGAAATCATATTAAATAATCCATCTAGCTTGTCCAATTCAACATGAAGTAACTCACTGTCTTGACATTTCAACACAATATACTTCTGCTTACAATTAACCACTGTATCATGTTAGGTTAACCAATCCATTCCCAATATCACATCGGATTCATCAAAAGGTAGTAGTATTAATTTAGTCAAGAAACATTTATCCTTTACTATAAGTGGATAGTTTTTACAAACTTTATCCACATTTACACATTGACCCAAAGGATTTGAATCTTCCACCACAAATTCAGGGAATTCAACAGGTAAATTTTTAACATCTATTAAATTTGTGCATATATACAAGTATGTGGAACCAAGATCAATTAATGCAATAATATCAGTATCTAATAAAGAAAAAGTACCAGTAATGGTATCTGGCACTGAAGCATCTTCTCGGGCTCGTACGGCATATATTCTTACAGGAGCTCGGGCCTCAGATTTAGCATTTGAATCTTTTGTGGCGCTTCGACTACCATTAACATTTCTGGGGTGTCTAGGTGGTCTGCCCCTTGAAGCAGTGCTACCTAGTTTTGAAGTCTATTCGGCATCTCTTTCTACTATTTCTAAACAACCTTTCAAGAAATCATCAAATGAACCACATTTGTAACATGCATCGGTTTTCATTCGACATTCCCCATGATGAAATTTGTTACAATGTTTACGTTTTAGCTTCACGTTTCCCACACTTCCAATACTAGTAACTGACAGTGACGAAGACTTGGGATTAAAGCGTTGAAAACCACGCTCTTTACCGAAATACCCAACTGAAGTAGTCGATCCTTCTTGATACCTCTTTGATTTCTTTGAAGAAAATAATTGAGACCTACTAATAGGTCTTTTCCCAGAGAATCGGGCTTCTCTGTTTGCCTTCTTCTTTTTTTTACTTAGCTCCTCAGCTTTCTTTGCACGATCAGCAAGTGCTACAAACTCTTTTATTTTCAAAATACCAATCAGTAATTTTATATTTTCATTTAATCCTTCCTCAAAACGTTTACACATTTCTGTCTCTATTTGGACCTATTCACTAGCATATTGGCTTAACTGAACAAACTCCCTTTCATATTCTGCAACGGACCTATTCCCTCGCTTTAATTCTAGAAATTCTTTCCTTTTCTGATCTAAGAATATTTGAGTAATTTATTTCTTTCAGAACTCAGATTGAATGAATTCCCAAGTAATATTTTCTTTTGGAACCACTGAACTTACCGTTTTCCACTAGTGATAAGCCGTGTCCTTTAACTAAGATACAGCACATTTCAAGCATTCAGCTGGAGTACATGATAATTCGTCCAACACTCGGGCAGTATTTTCCAGCCAGAATTCAGCTTTTTTCGGATCATCTTCAATTGTAGCTCTAAGTTCCTCAACTCTATATTTTCTGAGTTTATCCACTGGAGCCTTACCAATTCTAACAATTTCAATACCCGATGGTCTCTCAAGAACAATCTGAGTATTTGGTGGGGGGTTGCGATTGGAAAGCAGTTAAATTTCTTCTCAAATATTCACAAAAACCATTTATCCAACATTTCAAAGAAAGCCTCTTTAGCATATTCACTTCGGCCCTCTGATTCAGACCTTCTACTACTACTACCATTTATAGCTCGTCGTACGGAAGCTTGAGAAGCACTTTCAGCTTCCTCAGATTCTGCTCTTGCTCGGTTTGAAGACATTTACTATAAGAAAAACATATTTAAAATGGTCAGGAGATATCACACTATCATCAATTATATAATGGCATGTATAGCTAAATTCACACTTGCTACGTTAGTCTGAGAATCGGCTAAGCCGTAGCTCTGATACCAATAAATGTAACACCCCTAACCCGTATCCGTCATTGAAATAGAGTTACGAGGCATTATCAGATTTATACACTAACATTTATACATAACCGAGTTATAAATATGCATTTCAAATAAATTCTTTTCAAATATTCAACTTAAAGTCCATAATATGGGCCTACGGGGCCCAATACATGCTTTGAAAATAATTCAGGACTAAACCGACAACTTTAAAAATTTTTCCTTGAAGTTAGGAGCACACGCCTGTGTGACCTGAGACATGGCCGTATGGCCAGCCCGTGGGGATCCCATGGTCGTTTGGCCAGCCCGTGTGGAATTCTAACTTCCAATTTCTTAAGTATTAAAGGGGCACACGGCCTAGGCACACGCCCATGTGGCTAGGCCGTGTGGTACACTGATTTTTCACCATTTTAAGCCATTTTTACACGATTTTGACACACGGCCATGCTTGAAACTCGTGTCCTTCACACGACCAAGACACAGGGCTGTGTCTTCTACCCGTGTACTATCCTGACTTCATATTTAAAGATGCAGGGGACACACGATCATTTCACACGCCTGTGAGCTGTCCATGTGTCACACACGGTCTAGGCACACGCCCGTGTGTCTTACCCGTGTGGATGAAATAAGGCCATTTCCTAGCCCTATTTCTCACCCAAGCTTAACCATTTTCCTGCATGAGAACTTATAAATATATACCATCCAATTCAACCAATTTCCATCATTCAATCTAACATTTCCAACTTTTAAACATACTTTAAAGCTTACCTTTACATTGGTTTGTAAATCAAGTTTTATGACAGGTGATTTGTATCTTGTTAAAAATGAACATACCACATTACCACAAAATACATATTACTAGCCATTCCAATGGCTAAGTTGCAAACAAACATTTTACATTATCATTTGGCCTCATTAGCCTATACATGCCATTATATCAAAATGAGTTTATCGTTTATACCAATATTAAGGAGTTGATAGTGTGATGATACTCCGACCCGATCCAACCTTCACGAGCTTCGAGCACTATAAAACAGGGAAAAATAAACCTAGTAAGCATTATATGCTTAGTAAGTTCATATAACCAAACTACGCTTACCACTCATATATAACAAGTAAATCACACATAAAGCAATTTATCCATCAATTTAGCAAACTAACAAATATGACCTATACACAATCATTCAACCAAAATTGGTTAGAACAAAAACATTATTATCCATAGATGAGCTCATCATGTCATTTCTTCTTATTTCACTTGTTAATACATTTCTGTTGAATTTTTGAATTTCCGATGGACTTTTCCTTTTCTAGTTGTACACTCAATGCGCACATTCCCTTTTCAAGTGGTACACACGAAGTGTACATACCCTTTTCAATTTGTACACTCAAAGTGCATATAACCTTTTCAAGTGTACACATATAGTGTACCTTTCCTTTTCAAGTGGTATACACGTTCCTTTTCATATGGTATACACAAAGTATACCTTTCCTTTTCAAGTGTACACACAAAGTGTACATAAAATTTTCAAGTTGTATCATTTGGGTACATAAATACCCTTTGGGGTTACATTCTTTTTCATAATGAGATTAAAAGATTATCCCTTTAGGAAAAACCTTTATTGCAACATATGCAAGATCTCATATACATGGTAATCACCTCTCTAATCAGAAATCAATATTCAAACGGATTCATGTAATATTTGATCATTTACATTTAAATCACAAATCAAGATTTATTTATTACATGTACATACAAATTACAAATCATAATGCACAATATTCAACAATAAATTCAACACATTTACATGCTTAATTTAGTTATATGAACTTACCTCGACAATTTATAGTATCTACTAATCCGAAATTTTTTCGTTCCCTCGATCTTTTTCTTTGTTTGACACTTCCAAATCTTTATAAATAAATTTAATCATCAATTCGATGATTTTTACATTCAATCAAGCCTACTTCACATTTTAGGAAAAAGTACCATTTTGCCCTTAAACTTTTGATTAATTCCAATTTCGTCCCTAGGCTTGGAAATTGAAATTCATGCAATTTACTCCTTATTCCAAGCTTATTCAAAATTTCAATATAACTTTTACAGCACATGTATTTCAGAATTTTCAGAATTTTTCCAAGAGTTTCACTACTTTGCAATTTAGTCCCTACACTTGTTTTCACTAAAAATCACATTGTAAAAGTGATTTATCTATCAATAATCTTTCATTTTCTATCAAAAATTTCAACTTACAGCATATTCATCCATGGTTAATTTTCTAAACTTTGATTTTCTTTCAATTTAATCACCCAAATAAATAAATTAAGCTTTCTCGATCTCAAAAATATAAAAATCACTAAAAACGGGACATAGAACTTACCAAATTAAGCTTGAGAAATTTCATTTCTCTCTCCTATGGCTTCCATGTATTTTATGAAGAAGAAGATGATATAAAATGGATTTAATTCTATTTAATCATTTATCATACTTTATTTAATTCAATTTCCAATTTAGTCCTTAACCTTTTTCAATTTTTCCATGGATGACTCATTAAAAATATCTACATGTTTTTCATCAATGGTCTAATTGCCATATAAGGACTTCTTATTTTTAATTCTATAGCTATTTAATCCTTAAAACTACTAGAATTCAACTTTGACATTTTATTCATTTTAGTCCTTTTTGCAATTAGACACATAATTGATAAAATTTTTCGATAAAAATTTTTATGCAATATTCCTATCATAATACCTATCATTTTATGAAATTTAAATGATTTCATTTTTCGGACTCGAATTTGTGGTCCCGAAACCACTATTCCGATTTCACTGAAATTGGGCTATTACATCATCTCCCTTTTTCAACTAGATCCCTAAGATGTTCTTTTTGATGTTTTTATTTTTGGAAAAAATTTTTACCATGGATGAAACTCGAAGCATGATGAATTAAGTTGTTCATTGTGGTTTCTTGGTTGGTGAATTTCTATCCTTTAGATACTTGAGAATAAGTATATGTTTTTTAATTTAATGCATCCTTAAAAGTTTTTGCTTGTAATCTTAATGCAGAAGGGAATGATATTGTTAGAGTTGTGACCCAAATTCTTATTAACCGTATAGAAGTTTACTTCCTCTATTTGATATTCATTTGAATAAGGTGTTTCAACCTTACTACATTACTTCTATTATATGTTGATTACAATAAGGTTTTCTAAACCTATAAATAGACGCAGTCTGTACTCTTTGTAATCATTTGAATTTGACATAGTGAATTTTCTTCTCCTCTGTATGTAGTTTTTTCCCCGAAAGCATTTCCACGTAAAATATGTGTGTTATATTTTTCTCTTTTCTTGCAATTATCGACATTTTATTTTTGACAAATTGGTATTAAAACTTTTCGAGTTGCTTATCTCGATCACGGTAATGGCATCATTGAAGTATGAAATTTTGTTATTGGATCGCAACACCAGATTCACGTTGTGACAGATAAAGATGCAGACAATTCTTACACAGATGAATTTGGAAAATGTCTTGCAGGGGATTGATAAGATGCCTTCGACATTGACAGATGAAGAGAAGAAATGTAACAATTAAAAGGCCTTGATGCAATTACATTTGCATTTGTCTAATGAAATTTTGAAGGATGTAATGAAAGAGAAGACCACCGCTATATTATGGGCAAAACTGGAGCAACTATGCATGTCAAAAACCTTAACGAGTAAGTTACATATAAAGCAGCGTCTTTATGCTCATTATCTAGAAGAAGGTGCATCCGTGTACGGACACTTAACTATATTTAAAGAAATTATCTTGAACGTAGAGGCCATAGAGGTCTACTTTGCTCGTTGCCCCTGTCTTATTCAACCTTTAGAGACACAATTTTGTAGAGCTGCAAATCTCTTGCAGTTGATGACGTCTATGATTCTTTAACTTCAAATTACAAGATGAAGCATCTTGTGATTAAATCTGACTCTTAAAGAGAGGGTCTTATTGTTCGTGGGAGAAAAGAACAGAATACTAATGATAATCATGGAATGACACAAGAATGAAATCCTCGTAGTAAATCTAAGGGTAGATTGAGATCTTCAAACAAAGGTAAAACCTGTAACTTCTGCAATAAGAAAGGACACATTAAATCTGACTGCTATAAGTTGCAGAAAAGATCAAAAAGAAGGCTACGAATCAAAAGGGAAAAGAACCAAAAAAATCTAGTGAATCTGATGTTGTAGAAGACTACAGTGATGGTGAACTCCTAGTTGCCTCTACCAATAATTCAAAAGTGAGCAAGGAGTGGATCCTTGATTCTAGTTGCACCTTCCATATGAGTCCCAATTGAGATTGGTTTACAAATTATGAAACAGTGTCTAAAAGTATTATTTTAATGGGAAATAATGCTTCATGTAAAATCGCAGGTGTTGGAACGATTAAAGTTAGGATGCTTGATGTAACATCCCGATTTTTAGCTAAATCAGAAAATGGTTTCAGAACCACAAATCTAAGGTTGTAAAATTATTTTAATATTATTTTTGGTGTTTATAGCATGTGAATATATGTGTGTGAAAATTTCATGAGTTAATTTTATCGTTTAATAGCTCAATTTGAGAAAAAAGACTTAATCGTGTAAAATGAAAAAGTAGCATGCTATAAGTTAAAAGTGCTTAATTGCCATGGTTTATTAAATGAATGGTCCTTATGTTGTAATTAGACCTTTGATAGTGGAATTTGACTTAAATGGGCATTAAATGGATGTTTTTATAATAGTTTCATTAAGGTTAACATAGGTATTTAGCTATTAAATGATATATTATCATAAAACAAAAATGAAATTCATATTATCATCTTTCTCTTGGCCGAATATCAAAGGAGAAAAAGCAAAATTTGGGCTTGAACTTTCAGCACTTGCATTGTTTGATTGAGGTATATTTTGATCTCGGTTTTTGATGATTTCTATGTTTTTGTGATCGTTGCTTCATGTTCTAGCTAGCCCATACCCTAATTTTTGAATTGGTTGATGATTTTAGAAGTTGCAAGTGATGAATTCATGTGTTTTATGATGTTTTATGATGAATTATGAAAGCTTGGTGCTTGATATACATGTTTTGTAAAGTGATTTTCAGTAAAAATGCATATTAGGAATTAAATTGAGAAAAGTGTAAATTGAGGGGTTAAATTGTGAAACAAAAGAAAGATATGGGCTACTAAGGGCATAAGGGTAATTCGGTCAAGCATGGGTCTTATTGAATTTTGTGAATTTTGTGTATTTATGGAATAGGGACCAAATTGTAAAAATATGGAACTTTAAGGGCTAAAGTGTAAAAATGCCCAAATATGTGTTTTTGGATTAAATTGAATAAATATGTGATTGAATAAGTTAATTTTGAATACATCTAGATCAAGAAAGGAGGAATTCGGATCTAGATCAGGGGAAAATAAAAGTTATCGATTAAATGATTCAATTCGCTATTGTAGTATTTGATGTAAGTTCGTACGTGATAAACATTGTTACAATTATGTTTTTAATGCTTTAATATTGCATAAATTGTATATATGCAACTACGATTGCGTACGACAACAAATCGACTATGTTTGGCAGTTAGTGTGTGATTCGAGATAGCTTCGGCTATATAAAGCACTTAGTGTGCGAATTGGAATAGCTTCGGTTATATGTGGCACTAAGTGTGTGATACCAAGATAGCTTCGGTTTAATGTGATGGCACTAAGTGTGCGCTATCCTTATAGCTTCAACTAATCATTTTTGCACTAAGTGTGCGAGTTTTTTGAGTATTGAAAGATTTCTAGATGGTTTAACGTATGAAACAAAGAGGTGAAAATGTAATAAATAAATACGGGAAAGAACAGGTACGTACAAACCTATGTGGTAGTTGATACTATGTGTATGAAGCTTGATGGATTTGTATATATATGATGAATGGTTATGGATTAGAATTGAATGATGATATGAGACTTACTAAGTGTTCATTAATTGATGATTTGTATAATATGAACTGTTGATTAAATATTTAGTACGAACTTACTAAGCTATGAAGTTTACTTTGTCTTATTTGTCTTTGTTTTATAGAGTATCAAAGCTAGCTCGGACATCTAGGATCATCGGGAACCATTATCACACTATCGACTACTTGTTGGTATTTTTGTATGTTTGTAAATATGGTATATGGCATGTATAGGCTAATGAGTTGATGATATGTTTTGAATTATGATTTAAGCCATGAGATTTGGCTTACTTTTGGTTGAAAATGTTGGTATGTATTTGGTCATTTAAGTTGGCCTAAGTGATGTGCATAATGCCTTATATATATATTGGCTTGATTTGGGCATGTTGGCCTTAGTTATTGATCAAGTTTAATGATGTGTTTTGTGATATAGATTAGATGATAATATGATGAATTAATGTATATGGAACTTATGCAAGTTGTGATGATTTTGGTATAATGATTTGGTAGGTTTTGAATGTGGAATTGAGTAGTTGGAATGGTTGATGTAGATGGTATGATATGTGTGTCAATTGGTATGTTTTGGTTTCCTATAAGTGTGTGGAAATGGTATCATTTTGATGGCTAGGTGAGCATGAGAAAAGGGTGGCAATTTAGCTTTGCAAATGGCCTATTTTTGTCCATACGGGCGTGTGTCTCAGTCGTGTACAACACATGGTCATGATGCACGACCGTGTGTCCCCTGGGGTACCCTTTTGAATTAAGGCATTATACCCTACAGTTTTAACACGACCTATACACACAAGTGTGTCTACTAGCCGTGTGAGACATACGGGCTAGCACATGGGCGTGTAGCCGGCCGTGTGACCTAAGTTAGTATGTATGCTCTATTTTCATATAGCCTGAGCCATGGGCATGTCTGGTGGCCGTGTAAGGCACACGGCCAGTTCACACGGGCGTGTGACCCTTAGATCAATGAAAATTTTCTAAGTTTCCTAAAGTTTGTAAGTGTTATCAGTTTAGTCCCAAACCATTTCCAAGCATGTTTTAAAGTCTTGTAGAGCCTTAGAAGGGACATTGTGCATGATTTGTATGGATTTTGTTTATGAATGTATAAATGTATGTGAATAAAGTGTATTATCTGATAATGGCTAGTAACCCTATTTCGGCATCGGATACGGGTTAGGGGTGTTAATGGAGTTTTTAGAACATTTAGTGGCTACGACATGTTCTACAATTGAAGAGAAATTTGATTTCGTTGAGTACTCTTGATTTAAAAGGGTAAAAATACACAATCCAAAGTGCGGTTCTGAAGATTTCCATAGGTTCCCTCATTGCAATGAAAGTGTAGAGAAAAACTACCATGATATATGTTTTGCAGGGTTCTACTGTTACTGGTCATATTGCAGGGTTCTACTGTTATTGGTCATACTACAATTGCTTCCTCTTCCTTGTTAGATGATGATGTTACTAGACTTTGGTATATGCGTCTTGGGCATATGAGTGAAAACGGTATGGTAGAATTGAGCAAAAGAGGACTTATTGATGGGAAAGGCATTAGCACATTGAAGTTCTATGAGCACTGTGTTTTTGGGAAGCAAAAGAGAGTTCGATTCACCAGAGGAATCAATAACATGAAAGGAACATTGGATTATATTCATTCTGATCTTTGGGGACCACCCAAAGTGCCTTCAAGAAGTGGAGCTAATTATATGCTAACTCTTATTGATGATTTTTCTAGAAAAGTTTGGGTGTTTTTCCTAAAGCATAAAAGTAATGTGTTTTCCGCATTCAAGTTTTAGGAAACTATGGTTGAGAAATAGACAGGAAAACATATAAAACACCTCAAGACAGATAATGACTTGGAGTTCTGTTCTGATGAATTTAACGAATTGTGCAAATCAGAAGAGATCGTGAGATACTTGACAGTTTGTCATACTCCACAGCAAAACTGTAACACCCCTAACCTGTATCTGTCACCGGAACAGGGTTAGGAGTATTACCAGAGTTTACAGCACAAATAAACGGAATTTCAAGCATTACATATCTTAACAATATTCATATAAAGAACCAATCAAAATCATTTATGTTGTCCCTTATAAGAGCCCTCAAGGCCATAAAATCGCACTAGAAACAAGTCGGGACTAAATCGAGAACTTAGAGAATTTTTCAGAAAAAGATGAAAATTTACAAACTACAGGGGTCACACGGTCGAGAGACATGCCCATGTCTTAGGCCATGTGGGCATTTGAAGTAGGGACACACGGCCATGTCACAGTCCGTGTCCTAGCCCGTGTAACTCACTGACTTGGTTACATGGCCTAGTCACACGCCCATGTGCTAGGTCGTGTACCCTTCGAAGTAACCCCACACGCCCGTGTGCTAGGCCGTGTAACAGCTTGACCTGCTACCTTTTAAAAACTACAGGGGATACACGGCCGTGCCACCTGGCCTTGTGTCACACATGACTGAGATACATACTCGTGTCTCTACCCATATGGACAAAAGTAGGTCATTTTACAAGTCATATTTCTCACCCAATTTGGCATCCACCTACGCTTAACATTGTGCATATAAACAATCCATATTATGGCATCCAAAACAAGCAAAATAAAGCCTTAAACATGTAGTATATTCACATACAACCAATACGCCCTTAGGCATTTCAAATGACAATGTATAAACATATCTAACCATGTATTCAAATTGACCAAATAATCAACAAACTTTCATGCATATTTGCATCAATACATACCATATAAATTACTTGCCAAAGCACAACCATTTGGTACCAAATTGCCATTCTTTAATTAAAATCAATAGTCATTTAAGCTATTCAATCAAAATACCAATTCTCAACAAGTTACAAGCCACATATATTATGTATATTCATCTGTGATCTCATTATTCAACCATATTAAGTCATTCATCAACCATTTTAAGGCTACTTGTATAAATATCAAAATATAACAAAACACAAGCCAACTCAAATGGTTATAATCACAACAAAACATATAGACCAACATTAGCCAAAATAACCTATACATGTCATTATAACCAAAATCAAAACATTCGTAAGTACCGATAGAACCGATGGATAGTGTGATGGATCTCCGACTAGTTTCCAACCCGATTGAGCTTCCAATAATCTGAAAAGTAAAGGAAACTATGTAAGCAATGAATGCTTAGTAAGCTCATATAAACTTTAATCATATCAATTCATTGCAAATATGAAATTTATACATATCAAGAATAACCTGATACCGGTACCGCAAGATTCATAAAGCTATATTCAACAACTCACAAGGTGAATAAATCCACAGCATCACTTATATATATCATCCCTAGCATAGTTGGATTTTAAATAACTTTAAACCATTTCAAATTTTTCTGATTTTCATTTGCATTTCATTACTTTCTATTGCATTTATTCTCATTAGCTCAAATAACATCAATTTAATTTATCATTTCCTTTTTCATCATTCTACACTTCAAGTATGAACTTACTATTTCATTACCTTTCCACACCCATTTTATATGCATAACACACAAGACATAAGTGCATCATTCAATCATAACCACAAGCTACTGCATTTAAATATAATTCTTTTTGGAACTAGCCACATGGTAAACCATTTTAATAGGAATTACATCATTTAAACCTTACCACCCTTTCATGATCACAAGCATATTTCCATTTAGGCATTTACCATTACAATGCATAACTTATAAGTTTAACGTGGTATAATCCAACCACAATACACTAACCATGTTAGTCATGTAAATTCATATATGAATTAATAATCATGGAAAATTCATATATGAATTAATAATCATGGATGAACTCAACAATTAATCAAATTTCCATATACATGTAACATCCATATCATGTATCAATACATTATGTAAAATCATTTCCATGTATTTCATGTAAATACCTGTAATAGTTTGTATCGAAATCATATCATCTCGTAACAAAACATTGCCTGTTGAACCATTTAGAATATCGTTGGATACTCGAGATAACTCACACATAGTGTGCTAAACTATAATATGACAATTCTTATACATGTATGCTCATACGAGCTATGAATCGGTATGCTCTCACAAGCTGTGAATCGGTAAGCTCATAAGAGCTGTGGTGTGTCCACAACACATGCAGGACCTCAGCTAAATCGGTAACCCTAATGACATGTTATTTTTATCCTACGAATTCCTAAGGTTCAAATGGGACTCGGTAATCATCGTACGTCGTTGGATTTACGTCGTTTCATAACACGGTAAATTACATACTGACACATATATATTGATTTAGTCACAATATAATCACATACTAATATTCAATTTAATCAACATTTTACAGAATACAGTTCATACGAACTTACCTGGCTAAATTGCAGAAATACCAAAGTTTAGGGGCATTTTGGTAATTTTCTATTTTCCTTGATTTTCCACCCGATCTTGATCTAAATTAATAATTTCATTCATTATATTAATTTAGACAATAAAACAATTCATTTCATGCAATTTGGTCATTTTTGACATTTTTACAAAATTACTCCTTAAGTTGTACTTTTATTCAATTTAGCCCTGAGCCCAATACATTCAAATTAACCATTTTTACCCAAAATTGAGCTTATCTGAATGTTCATGGTATCCAAAACAGCCCATTTATGTAAAAATTTCACATTAAATCCTTGTACTTTTATTAATTTAAAATTTTCCCTAATCGATAAATTTATCAAAAATCACTTAATAAAATACTTTTAAATATCAATCAACATTCTAAATTCATTATTTAACATCTAAAATCACAAGGTTCATCAATGGTAACATTCAAAATTATTTAACAGTTTCAAAATTGAAGGTACAAGCTAGCTGGATCTAGTTGCAACAATCTCAAAAACATAAAAATTATTGAAAACGGGACTAAAACGGATTTACATGCATCATCACAAGGCAAGCCGAAGCTTAAATGTCTTTCATGGAGTTTTTTATCCATTCCCAATCGGTGAAGAAAACATTAAGATGATGATAAACATTTTGGTTTTATTTTATTTTATTTTAATTATCAAATTACCATTTTGTCCCTTTAATAAACATCAAATTTTCATGCTTTTAGTTGCCCAAAACCATCCAATACATTATTAAATGGTATAATTATGATTTAAGTCCCTTTTCCTTTATTTAATAAACCAATAAATCACTCAAATCAAGTAGTGATAAAATTTTACTTCTTTTATGATTTAGTCCTCTTTAATTAATTAACAATTGAAACGTTAAAATTTTTCAACGAAACTTTAATACCACCTTAATGACACTCTATAAATATTTATAAATATATTTACGACTTGGTTTATAGAAACGAGGTTTCGATACCTCATTTTCTAAAACCACTTGACCTTATTGTAACACCCCGAATTTTAGGCCTAGAAGTATTAGGTCTTGAGTATGGGAGCAGTTAGGAAGCTACTCATAAATATTTAGTTGTGTAAGAAAGTGACACAAATATAGGTCTACTTCAATGGTTATGTGTTCTAGGAGTGTTTGAGAAGTCTTGGGTTCAAGCCTGGGCAGGTGTAAAAAGTTTTGATCTTTTTAAAGGAATAAGCATTGTCTCTAGGCAATAGGCTTTTAAGTAAATGTGGGTAAAACATGACAGAAAAGGCTTGTTGGTCTAGGGGATAAGTGGCGTGTTACACTTGAGGTTTAAGGTTCGAGTTCTAGTATACCCAATATGGAGTTTTATTTTGCTGCTAGTATCATGGGAGTGTCCTAGCTCAACCGAATTATTGAAAGTTTGGAATGGAATTTTAAATTGGTGGTTGAGGAAGGGGTGGACGTTTTTGGGGAGTGGATTGAGGTATTCTGGTTTTTAGGGAGATTTAGAAAGTGTTTTAAAGAGGAAATTTTGGATAGAAGAGGTTGTATGGAGTTCGAACTAGTTGGTGGAGAGATATGAGGAAATTTTTGAGGAGTGGATCAATGGAAGGAAGTAATGGTGCCAAAATTGAACTCTTTCTTAAGAGAATTTGGCTACTATCTGTCATTTCATCATTTTCCTCCTAGTTTTAACGTTTTCGATTTTAGGAGTTTTCTCTCTACTTCATCTTTTAATATTTCTACTTTGGTGCCTTACCATATTTTGTTTTCTACTTTTTTTTCTGTGCTTGCTCCCTCTTTCAATCGGTTCTGATCAGTTACCTTCTCCTTTTCTCATTTTCCTATTACCCATTTCTCTCTTCTCTCTATTCCTTCGGCTTTTATCAAGTTCTCTTCTTGCATTGTTAAAGCTGAATATCATCTTCTCTTCTCCTCCTCCTTTGATTCTTCTGTGATTAACAGATCTCCCCTCTTTCTCATACTGTTACTTTGACTGAATACCTCATTTTTCCTCTTCCCCCAATCGATTTTCTCTTGATCGATTAATGCTCATTCTTTCACCCTCTCTGTGCCGATTCTCTTGTGCTCACTGTCGTTTTTAGTGGAGGTGCAACTGTTACATCTTGTGCCCCTGTTCGAGTGGGTGTTTCTAGGAGTAGCTCGAATACTACTGTCTTCTATTCTTAGTCTGCTCCTTCGGTAGTCTTTAAAGATTCCAAGCTATCCCTTACAACGGTTTAGTGTGATCGATCAAGGCGAGTGATAGGTTGGGGTTCTTGTGGGTTAGTCGAGCACTTTCGCAAACAGGTGTGTAAAATACTACCCCTGCTCGTAAATAGACAAAAGCCGAAATAAGTGATTGATGACGCTACACGAGTGTGCACTCGCTCATATGGTAAACCGAACACCTAGCCATGGGCGGAAGATCATTGAGGTTGGCCATGAGCGATTTCATGGGCCGAGTCTGATTTGAGCTATGTTGGGCTGAAATGGGCAGTGTGGATCCCAAGGGCCTGTGGGCCACACAAGGGTAAACCACACGAAAGTGTGGAGAATATTGAGCCAGGCTATGTAGTTCACATGGCTAAGGCCATTTCTGGGCTATGTAGGCCACACGAGCGTGTGGGCCCACATGGGCCCGAATTATGGGCCTTGGGCCCACTTTTACTGTTTGGCTGTTAAGGTTGTACGAGTCGCCCAAGACGACTGTGGACTTACTTTTGGATCGATAAGTGTGCCTGGACCCCTAATTAATAAAATGACTATTTTTCCCTTATGAGGTAAAATGAATGTTTTGCCCTTATGAGGTAAAATGATTGTTTTGGCCTTATGTAGTAAAATGACTATTTTGCCCTTTTATGGTAAAATGATTGTTTTACCCCTACGTGATGTATGTTTATATTTTAGCATGCTATTGTAATTGTATTAAATACATGTATAATATTATGACATGTTGCATAATGCATTGCATGGGGATGGGTTTTTAAATGATTGGAGGAAGTGTACTATACTGGCAGCTTTGCTGCAAATCACTAATGGCTTTAAGCCTATTATACTGGCAACTCTACTGCAAATACTGTTTAGTGCCGCAACTGGTGCTACTTGGAGTGTAGGAATGGGTGGCTTGATTTTATCCCCACATGGAGTATAGGGTTAAATGGAGCTGGAGTGTAGAGGCTGGATGGGTAGGACTTACATACTGTTTACTATTACTGCACTGTTTACTGTTACTGCATGGGCCAAGACCCGAACATATGACCGTTTGCTTATATGGGATTACACACTGAGTTTTCGTAAACTCACCCTTCTATTTATCTAATCAGGTAATCCTCAACCTTAGGCGGATCGGTGCTGCGAGGGACTCAATGGTGGCCACACAACTACATGGACTTTCTTTTTAGATTTTAAATTATAAGTATTTTAATATGGGTATCTTTTTATGTTATAATTCCTCTATAAATTTTTAAGCTTTAATTTGGATTTTAATTATTTTGATTTATAACTACTAGCAGTAGGATAAGACGCGATTTTTCAAAAGATAAATGTTTTCCAAAAATACCAAGAATACGCAATTGTTTAAGAGCTTCCACAAGAGACAACGTTTGCAAAATTAAAGACGTTTTAACATGAGTAACCTTCGATAAACGAATGTTTTAAAATCATCAATAAGAACACATAACAAAGGTAAATATTAAAAAGGGGTTTTCTTTCGATATCACGTTTTGCAAAAAACACTTCAATATGGCATCACTAGATTCGGCCGTAACGTCTAGGCTGGGTTTGGGGTGTTACACTTATGGTCTTACCACTTGAACTTAATAAATCACTTATAAAATAAAAATCACTATATCAAAAACCTTTTCAAAGTCACAATTAACTCATAAATATTAAATATAATATTTACGAACTTACTCGTTGAATTTAGTAGCCCTGAACCACTATTTTCGACATCACTGAAAAGCGGGATATTACAAAAATGACGTTGTAGAACAAATGAGTAGAAAGATCATGGAGAAAGTTCAATGTATGTTGCCGAATGCTAATGTACCAAAATCTTTTTAGGCTGAAGTAGTATTTACTACATGTTTTTTGATCAACTGATCTCTATTAGTTACCATTGAGAAAAAGAGTCTACAAGAGATATGGTCTAGTAAGCCTATTGATTATTCTGATTTAAAAATTTTTGGGTGTCCTATGTATGCTCATGTTGATAATGGAAAATTGGAACCAAGATCAATGAAATGTGTTTTTCTTGGTTATAAGGCTGGTGTAAAAGGGTATAAGTTATGGTGTCTTGAAAATAGAAAAGTTGTAATTAGTAAAGTTTTTTTTTTATAAAAATGATATGCTACCTAAATTATCTCTTAAAGACTCTTCAAATAAAGAATAGAAAAAGCAGGTGGAGCTTCAGATTGATCTAGTATCTACAATAGAGTCGACTCCTTAAGTTAGTACAGAAAATCAGAACAGAGCCACTTCTTCACCACAATATTCTATTGCCAAAAATAGAACTACAAGAGAAATTAAACCTCCAAAGAGGTATACTGAGGCTGATCTAATGGCTTATGCTTTAAATTTAGTTGAAGATATAGATGAAAATCAAGAGCCATCTACTTATTCCGAGGTAGTTAGCTGTGAAGACTCAGAAAAGTGGATGTTTACCATGCAAGAAGAGATGGAGTCACTCCACGAGAACATAACAAGGGATCTTGTGAAGCTTCCAAAAGGTAAGAAGGTTGTTTGTTGTAAATAGATGTTCAAAAGGAAAGAAGAGGCTCTAGGAGTTGAAGAACCCAAATATAAAGCAAGGCTTGTTACAAAGGGTTACAGTCAGATTCCAGGTATGGACTGATAACTCTTGAAAATAGTTATATTTCATGCCTTTAGACCTAGTCAATTGCTTGTCCTTAGGTACATTTAGTAGCATTTTAGGACATTTCACTAGTATTTTTATCATTGCATGAGGAGCTTGGACTATGTTTAAATATTATGCATTTTTAATTACTTGTGGTAAGGCTATGTTTGGTGGTTTAGCAGGTGCAGGTTGAGGAATAAAAAAATAAAGGAGTAAAGGTTTGTTAGGGAAAACGCTTGGATATTTTATCAGTACAAATGTCGTGGAAATTCCAGGAAGATCGAGTTAACACTCAACGAATACCAATTTCAGCCCAACTATACTTTTACCAAAAAAATCTGCCTGAAAAAAGGAGAAGATAATCTTGGGCTATTGAAAAAAGATTTTAAAAAAAGAGAAGATAAACTTAGGTTGTTGGATTTACCCTAGGGAAAAAGCTTATAAAAAGCCAAAAGAGGAAACCTTAAATGTCGAACAAAAAGTAGGAGATTCTTAGGCAAAAATAGAGGGTATTGACTGAGTAGAAACAGAAAGAGGAAGACGAAAGTAGTCCCTGTAACAACCCTATAGTTAGGGGTGTTAGAAAATGCATTCTCAGAACTCCGTTCCTGTAAATTAGACTCATAAATATTTATCAAAAATATTTACGAAGTTAGTTGTGTAGTTAATTAGATTTCGGTTAAATGAATTTGCATGAATTAAGAATCATTATATAAGGACTAAATTGCATATAGGGTAAAAGTTGAAATATAGATTAAAAAAATTATTGAAGGACTAAAGTAGCAAATATACATTTGCCATGTCTAGTGGACGGCATTATGAAGTATATATATTATATGTAAACTTATTATATATATTATAATAGTTAATAAATTAAAAGTTAAAAATATATATGTATTATATAATATTAAAGTATAATAAATGAAAAGAAAGTGAAATTGAATAATAGAAAGCATGAAAATCAAATTGAAAATAAAAGAAAGAAAAGAAGAAGAGAATACACACAGCCTAAGGGTCTTCAAATTCAAACTTCAATTGGTTAGTCAATTTAGTCCCTTTTTTTGTAATTTTTATATTTTTGGAATCCGGGTGTTAAGTATTACCCGTCCCATGTTAAAATTTTAGCATTGATTAAAATTTTAAATGTTGTTAATGTTGAATAGTATTA
The DNA here is from genome assembly GCF_025698485.1 of Gossypium arboreum. NCBI lineage: Eukaryota > Viridiplantae > Streptophyta > Magnoliopsida > Malvales > Malvaceae > Gossypium > Gossypium arboreum. The sequence goes on along the minus strand of NC_069075.1, from coordinate 90,900,196 downwards.
GTATTAGGGATTAAATTGGTAGGTTTTCAAGCTAGAAATGGAAAAGGATTAAATTGTAGAACAAATTGTAACTTTTGAGTAATAGGGACTAAATTGTGAAAATTTTAAACTTTAAGCGTTTAATTGAAAATAAGGAGTTAAATTTAGTTTAAAGTGAAATTAGTATAAAATATAGGATTAAATGTAAAGAATAAAAATTAATCAATCTCGGATTAGGGACTAAAATAGATTTAAGCAAATATTGAGTAAAAATTGAAATATTCAATATGAAATTGAATTATGTTGTATTGATGTATTTTAATTGTTTTAATTTTGTAGTTAACATCGTACCGGAATCCTCGACTAAAAAAGGGAAGGATAAAATCGACACAGAATAGCTCAGAATCCACGGTTTCTATTTCTATAATCTGAACCTAGTTTTTAATTGTTGTATTTTGATTTAATGCATGTGGTAAGTGGTTGAGGTGAGAACTTTGACACTTTGATAGTGAATTGAAATTATAGTTGATTGAAATGGATTGAATTTGATATATACATTATGAATGTACTGATTATTTGAATTGAAATGGATATACGTATAAATGTGATAATGTGAAAATATGAGAATTGGATATTGGTTGTATTTGAAAAGTGAAATGAAACCTTATTAACTGTATCGGGTTGAATTGAATATAGATGGCATGCCATAGGATTGGAAGAGTTCAGGGATTACTTCAACCTTGAGTCGATGAGGCACTGGGTGGCAATTTGCTTCGGTTTAATCGATGAGACACTGGGTGTCAATTATATAGCGGTGGGCGTAGTTATTACTTCGGATTTATCCGATGAGGCACTAGGTGCCAAACTAGTGTGTTGGTTGGATCCGTGTATCGATCCAAGTCCAAGTTGTGTTAATAGGGGTAATTAAATAATAAAGTTCTATAATTGATATTGAATGGCATGGTATATGACATGGAAATGAGATAGTGAATTGAAACATGAAAAATGAGATATGTTGTGATTGAATGAAATACATGAGTTGTAATGCCCTGAATTTTGGGCCTAGAAGTTCTGGGTTTCGAGTCTAGGGATAGTGGGAAGATTGCACACATAAGTTAAGTTGTGCAATTCAGTGGCAGAATGGGCCTACTGGTCTAGTGGTTGTGAGTGTGTTGGTTTGTCTCAGGGTTCTGAGTTCGAGTCCCTGTGTGGGCATTTTAGAAAACAATTTAGTTATTTTTTATTTCAGTTAAAATAATTATTTTATTTATTTGTCTTTAGTGTTATTATTAAATATTTTTATTTTTATTTTTATTTGCTTTTACTTGGCACGTTATTTTTTGTTCTGTTTCTTCTTGATTTTTTTTCTTGTATTCTTTTTTTTGCTTTTTGGAATTGGTGGTGTTGTGGGGTCGAAGGACCTTGATTTTCTGCTCCTCTGTCGTCTTCTTCGTCATCGAAATAGGTGTGGAACTCAACTCTGACTAATCTACTTATCTTTTGTTTTTTACAAGTGTTGTTTCGGCTTTTCGTGAGAATGCTTTGATTCTCTAGTTTCAGAGCTTTGAAGGCTAAAAGGGAGTGCGATACTGTATTTTCTGATGTGGTTTCGATAGTACCAAATTTGGGGGACAGTTTGGTGGCCAAAGTGGTGTTTTCGAGGCTGTTCTGGGGTGGTTTCATGGCTTCCCCGATGGCCACATGGGCATGTGCCGTGGCACACGGCCGTGTGGATTCGAGAAATTAAGGTTTCGGCCAATTTTGATGCCACACGGTCGTGTGGCTATTTTGGGGATTTTTCTCAAAAATCACACGGCAGTGTCCCTTGGTCCACACAGGTGTGTGAGTTTTGGAATTAGGGATTGAGATTTTGGGTCACACGGCCTGGCCACACAACCGTGTGACTGATTTAGGAATTAGCGATTCCACACGGGTGTGTGTTTTGGAACACACGGCTGTGTCTGGTGGCCACACGGTCTCATACGGCCATGTCTACTCTGCACTTGAGCTTAGTGAAATAGGATAGTGTCTTACACGGCCTAATCACACGCCCGTGCCTCTGTACCACACGGGCGTGTGCCTCTGTTACACTGCTGTGTGCTACCTTCACACGGGCGTTTGGACCCCCACATGGCCAGAGCACACGGGCTTTGGGTTTTAGGTCAATGCAAGTGCAAATGTGACTCTGTGTGTTCCAACCCTCGACTAAGCCTTATTGGGGGTAATTATGACTGTTATTTGGGCTTGATATGTGCACATTTGTGATTGTTTGTTAGATAAGTTGATACTAGATTCGAGATACGAAGGTACACATGTTTGATTCTGTAACTGATTGACTGGATGTGTGTGTCTCCTTTTGATTGACTATCTGAATTTGTATTCAGAATTGTGTACATCTGACTGCATACATACATACATATGGTTAAATATTTTTGGGTGAGATGTTGAAGAGAAGGGAGAGTTATGATTTGGTAGTTTGTCTGCATTCTGAAAGCCCTTAATAATACCCAGAGGGTTATAGGCGGTCCCAATACCCTGAGGGTCGTGGACATTACTGATAACGGTATAGCGGTTTGCCACCTTACATTATACCGTATGTACGTTAGCTATGCTACGTACCATTATCTGATCTGGCAGTTATACTGCACGTCTATACCGCAATTCACTGCATTGCACAGTACAGCTTATACGCTAGCCTTGCTGCGTAACAGATCTGATCTGGTAGTTATACTGCATGTCTGTATCGCGGTTTTTCGCATGGCACCGTACAGCTTACTGATAGCCCTAATACCCAGAGGGTCGTGGGCGCTCCCAATTCCCTAAGGGTCGAGGACAATATTGATGATCATCGTTGCCTGACAACCCGGGATGACGTTCTGTGGAGTATAAGGTTGGATGGGCTTTTTGAGGTCTTAGTCGGAGTGCAGGGATGGATGGGTTGATTAAATCCCCACAGGATGTGCCGGGTTGGACGGAGATGGTGTGTTGGTTAGATAGGTGGGTTATTTTATAATTCATTTGCACTCATATGCGTCTGTGTGATTCTGTGACTACAATATCTATTTGACTATCTGATTAACTGAGGAGTCGAATTGTACTATTTGATTGAAAGGCACTCATGTCTAAAGAAACCTTGTGTGATGGGCTAAGTCCTAGCCGATTCTGATTCTGGAAAAAGGGCTTAGGCCAATTTGTGACTTCTGAGAATTTTTGATATTGTGTCTAACAGAGCCATATGATTGTAAAGTTACATATGGTCTGTTTTGTTATAGTCACTCTGTAAGTGTGTTCTGCTGCTGAACTATTTTCAGGCTTACTGTATCTATTTTTGTTTTGGTAGCTAGTTAGTTTGATCTCATACTAAGCTCGTATAGCTTACCCCCTCTTTTGTTTCCCCTTTCAGGTACATTTCGGGATTTTGGGTGCTGGACTCGGTATGCAGAGGACTCAGATAGTTTTTAGGCTAATAAGTTATTAGTTTGTGGTTTCAAACTTTTATTGGTTATTTAGTTTTGAATATATGGTTTTTAACACTGTGGTATAATTCTATTTTACGGTTTAATCATTTTATTATTCTGGTTTTTTTAATACTCGATATTAATTATTTCAGGAATAGAATTAAGAATGACTAGTTTTGTAAGATTTTCTCACGATCACTTCGGTGGTCAATGTAGCATTCCAAATTCGGTCTAGACTTCTAAGCTGGGTTTGGACATGAGTTATGTACTCATGAATTGAATATGGAATGGATAATTTCATTATATAAATAAATGTGGATGGATATGTGAAAAGCTATTTATATAGCAAGTGATGTGAATTGAGATATTTGTTAAACAAATTAAATATAAGAGCATGTAAAAATTGAGTATAGTATGAAATGATCTGGAAATATGCATGAATTTGAAACGATAGTAAATGGTAATTGTATGCTTAGATAATAGTATGTTTGTATAATTCAAATTATGCATTTTTGTTTCATTGTGTCTTTAATTGTTCGAATTATAGAAATATCACTGAGTTTTACTCAGCGTACGATTTTGTTTTCCATGCACAGGTTTGGTATTTCTCTTTGATCGCCGACTCAGCATCCAACAATGATCCCAATCTCAAATGTGGTGAAGTTTACCTTTTGTGATGGCATGCACCTAAGATGTCTTAAGTTGATAGTTATTTTGTAAATGGTTTGTAATAGAGTTAAAGTATAATGTTGGTTAAAGTATATATAGTATATATTTGTGTTTGAAGCCATAAATTGGCATGTTGGTTTGAACCAAGACTTGTTAGGTATATGTGAATTTTAAGTTAGATGTGTTAGGTAGATATAAGCTAGGCCAAATTGATTGATTTTGGCATGGTTAAAACCTTGAGTTGAATAATACATGGATGATATGTTTTAATGATATAACTTGCGATACCAATGAGTGTACATTGGTTAGGCACCTAGGATGATTGTTTTAGCATGTTTTGAGTATGTTTGACCGTATTTTGAATAGGTTAAATGAATGGTTTTTGAGTTGTAAGTAGGAAATGGTAAACTTGTTGTTTAAGGTGCATTTTATGTCCACACGACCAGACAATGGGCATGTGACTTGGCCATGTGAGACACACAGCTGTGTGTCATCTGTGGGGTGCTTAGAAAGTAAGTTAGCTTGTAACATCCTAAATTAGGGCCTAGTCGGAATAGTGGTTTTGGGAACACAAATCTAACGTTAAAATAATTATTTTATAATCATTATGAGGTCTAGGATATGAGAATAAGCATGTGTTAAAATTTCATGAAGAAATTCTATGTGCAAGGTGTCCAATTGGACACCAATTCGAATAAATTGCAAAACTTGGGTTCTAGAAGAAATTTGTATGAAATTGCTTTGGAATATTAATTAGAGGTCCTTAAAGAGTAATTTAGTCAATTTCTAAGTTTTTGGACAAAAATGAGCATGCATGGAAAATTTTGGAAGTTTAGTAAGGAAGGGCATTTTAGTCATTTGGTAATAAACTAAATAAAAAGGGAAAAATCAAGCTAAAATCAGCTCATTTTTCTTCTCCACGCTGCCGAAATTCTAAGGGTCTCCATAGCTAGGGTTTTCCAACATTTAAAGCTTGACAGTAAATAGCCTCGTTTTTAATGTTCTTCGTATTTCTGAGATCCCCGTAGCATGCTCTTTCTATTTCTACCCATATCTCATGCTAGGGTTCATGTTTAGAAAATTACCCATGCATGAGATGTTTGTGTTTTGATGATTTATAAAAGAATATGAGAGTTTAAAGGATGGTAAACAACTTTTACTAAGTGGTTTTTCATGGAAATAGCTTAAAAGACTAAATTGTAAATATTGTGAAAATGGTTAGAAAAATATAGAATAAAGGAAAAACATGGGCTGCTATAAGTGTGACTAACATTCAGCTAGGCTTGGATAGCCAAGGAATTACATGCATTTCATTATACAAACCTTAGGACTAAATTGTAAATATTGTGAAAGGTTAGGGGCAAACTGGTTATTTTGCCCGGTTGAGTTTTAATCCTAAAATGAAAAATGTAATGTATTAATAGTCTAATTTTATTCATATAGACCCCGAGGAACCAATTTCGAAGGTCGACCGTGGAAAAAGAAAGGTTTTAGAATAACCGAGACACGAATCTGAAACGACTGCCAGGTAAGTTCGTATAACCCAAAGTAAACTCTTAATATACTTAAAAATACATGTTCTTGAATGTATGATAATTAGATATTCATTTCATGATAATCCATAAGACGTGCTAGTGTAAATGAAAAGATTATAAATGTTCCAGTTGAAATAAAAAGGGAAATCCGATGGTTAAATTATGGCTTACATGACTTGAGATCCTGCATGTGTTGTAGAGAAGGATTTAGCTCGGACAGGTAATCTGCTAATCTCAATATAGAAAATATCTAGCCTGGACGGGTGTTCCTTGAATGATCGAGCCTCCCGAAGAATATGGGTGCAATAAGGATTTAGCCTGGACGGGTAATCCGACTGAGGACTGAATTTAGCCTGGACTGGCAATTTAGATCCAAGCTCGTGAGAGCAATTGTCGTTAAAAGGGATTTAGCCTGGACTAGTAATCCCGACAATGCTCTATGAGTTAATACTATGGGGGATTTAGCCTGGACTGGTAATCCTGTCGTATGATGTAAGGTTTGTGGGAGTGCGTACTTGAGATGATCACTTGTATGACTTGACGATAATTGGGCTATCCATCAAGATTTCCAAGGAATTCAACAGATTAACATGAGAAATAGAGGATGGAAATAGTGAATTGATGAGCTCATCTAAAACTAATGACATGATGTATTGATATGAGACTAACTTGATGATTGAGTTCATGTGATAGGGAAACTATTTCATGCTTGTTGGAATTATTTCCTAATATGGTTGTATGCTAATTAGCCGATAAGTTTACTTTCCAGTTATCTAGACTTACTAAGCATGTAAATGCTTACCCCTCTTTCCTTTCCCTTATTTTTCAGAGCTCGAAGACTCGTGAAGGTTGGAAGACGGTTGGAGCTTTGTTAACACTATCAACTTGTCTTATTTTGGTATATAGAAACTTTTATTTCGTTATAATGGCATGCATAGGATTTTTGGTTATTTTGTTATATGTGTCATTTGGCTAGCCAATGTAAGGGCTTGAATGATATACTTACACCATTTTGTGTATGGCCATGAGGTATGGCTCATTTTGATGTAGGTTATAAACCTACTAAATGTGCATGGTTATGTGTGATGTTTCTTGTGAATGTCAAATGTGTTATACCATAAATGAACATGAGAATGTTGGCCAAAACAATTGGGAATGGTTTAGGTCATAAAGGTCATGAGTTATAAAATGTAATTATTAAAAGAGTAACGCTAAAACAAAGAGGGTATTATGATTATAGTTTAAAATGAGACATGTAGTAACGTGTATGTCCTTGGCCAAGAAAGTTTAATGGTACAACTATACCTTGTTAAATGTCCAAAGACCATGGTGGTATGTATGGATGTTAGAGGGTGACCAAAGGCTTGGAAAATAGCCTTAAAAAGGTCCACACGGGTAGACACACGGACATGTGTCTAGGCCGTGTGTGACACATGGTCAGCCCTCATAGGCGTGTTGCTTGGCCGTGTGTCCCCTGCACCTAGAATTATAAGTCAGTTTGCATGGTAGTTAACATACGGGCAGAGACACAGTCGTGTGTCTCAACCGTGTGGAGGACACAGCCTAGCACATGGGCGTGTGCCCCCAAATGAGTGATGACATCATAAACAGAATGTTCCTGGTTTTTAGACATGGACGATGACACGGGCGTGTCTAGGCCGTGTGAGGGACACGGGCGTGTGTTTGGCCGTCGGAAAACCCCTGTAGGTTCGAAATGGAAAATAAATCAAATAATTCAACACGAGTGGGGGGCACGGGCGTGTCCCCAAGCACACGGGTGTGTGCTTTGCCTCCTCATAGGCGTGTGAGGCATAACTCTAGGCATTTTACTAAAATTTTTTATAGTTTCGGTTTAGTCCCTGACTGCTAATAATGCATGGTTTAGGCCTCATAGGCCCATAATAAGGAGAATATGATTTTGTTCAATTGGTTTGAATTTGGAAATGAAATTTTATAACTCGTCTTTCCAAAATGTCCAAGTATGCTTTCGGTAATGCCTCGTACTTTGTCCCGATCTTAAGTACGGGTAAGGAGTGTTACACAGCTAGTACACGCCCTAGCACACGGGCGTGAGGCCATTTCGAGAGTTATATGGCCTGGCACATAGGCGTGTGACTTGACAGTGTGACCCAAGTTAGAGAGTTACACGGGCTAGGATATGGTCATGTATCCATATTTCAAAAGTTACATGGCCTGAGACATGACCGTTTGTCTTAACAGTGTGAGTCACACAGCCGTGTGACCTCTGCAGTTGAAATTTTTCTAACTTTTTCCTAAAATTTTCAAATGTTTTCAATTTAGTCCTGAATCATTTCTAAAGTGATTCTAAGGCCTCAAAGGCTTGAATAAGGGATGATATGCATGTTTAATAATGGATTATGTTATGATTACTGAAATGTTTTAAAATGAATGATTTAGGTAATGGTTATTCCGTAATGCTTCGAAACTCTATTCCGGCGATGGATACGGGTTAGGGGTGTTACAGTCCCTCTTAGCCACCATAGGACATTATGCTACTAGAGTCTGAACTGGACACGCGAAAGTTGTCTTCCCAAAGTCTTTCGTATTTCTTACTTTGTTCTTTCGTGAATTGAATGATAAAAATAATGTTGAATGATATTTTGGTTTTCAATTTTATTTGCCAACCCATGAGCTAAATCTCATTGGGTTGGGATTACTTAATGAAACATTTATTTTCTTTAATGGTTGAAGCATAGATTTGAATTAATTTACTGTTTCATTCAATTGTTTTATTTCTAAATTTTATGTATGCAATCCCTAGACATAGACGACTATGCAACATGCCCATAAACTAATTTAATTCTGAAGAGGTTCGATTAGTTGGATCGATAATGATATGAGCAAGTACTCGACCGATACTTGCAGTAGACCTTAGACATAGAGCAATGGTCATACAGAAGGAAAACAATATAAGGTATCGTATTAAGGCCTATAGACATGGGTAAGGTAACTTAAGGTTTTTGTTCTAAAAAGAAGTAAACCATTTTAAAACTCTTCTAAGGAATAAACTCAGTATGATTTTACTAAGGCATTATTGATAGTAAGGGTAGATTCTTAGTAATCCCGACCTTCAAAATCAAAATCAACATCATATATCTTTTATTCTTTGCCATTGTATATTTACCTTCTCATTCTTAGTTATTTACTTGATCGTTTACATAAAATTCCCATAGTAATTCTCATATTTGCCATTACATTTCTACTCTCATTTTGTCATAGCATTTCCAAGTATTCACTAATTCTACATATTGCACACATCATTATTCTTTTAATTGTCCTTGCATACTTGCCATAGCTTTACCATAGCATTAGTCGCATTTTATTATAATAATTGACCAATTTTGTGCCTTAATCTGATCCTCGTGGAAACGATACTCACTCACACTTTATTACTTGATTCTATGTGTATACTTTCATAAATCGCATATCATTTCACACGCGACATGAACTTCATAGATGTGTTTTCTCAAGTTGTGAAGCACAATTTGATTCGAGCCTTACTTGGTATTGTGGCCATGTATGATTTGGAGCTCGAATAGTTAGATATAAAAATAATGTTCTTGCATGGAGAACTTGAGGAGGACATTTACATGCAACAACCAGATGGCTTTATAGTCTCGAAAAAAGAGGACTATGTTTACTTGTTGAAAAAGTCCCTTTATGGCTTGAATCACTCACTAAGGCAGTGATACAAGAGGTTTGATTCTTTTATGACTTCTTATGATAAAAGAAGTAGCTTTGACAGTTGTGTTTATTTTAAGAAGAATAGTGATGGTTGTAACACCCCAAACCCGGCCCAGAAGTTATGGCCGGATCCGGCATGTCACATCAAAAACGTAAAAAAAAAAAATTCCATTCTAAGTCCAGAAAATCGTACATGATGTTCAAAAGATTAATTCATTAAAGGTTAAAGTGAATGGAAGCTGTGCACCAGGTAGGAAATCAGAAAAGAGGTGGTGAGTCCATCGGACTGCTTAAGTACCAAGCTCCCTTTGGATCCAATCCTAGACATGCATACCGCCATTGCCACACCTTAACGTCATGGATATTTCTAGGAAACCGATTTGATTAAGTCATTTTTAGGAAAAGTGATTAATTTTGGAAAATACTTTCATTGCGGAAGCTTTGCTTGTTGTCGTGTTATTTTGAAATCAATTGTTTTTTTGAAAAGCAGCCTAAAGCTATCCAATTTCAACAGTTAAAATAAGTATTACCTATCTTAGTAATACATATTAAAACCATCAAAAATAATTAAGCGGCCTTATTACATTTAAAAGCCCAAAAACTTCAAACGTAAATAAAAGGATGTCCAGTTCACGGAAGAAAATCAAACTTTGAGCGGGTGGCCACTCAGAATTCCCTCACGACTCCAAGCCCACTATGGTTGGGGATTTCTGCGTGGATGAAAATAAAAGGGGTGAGTTTGGGAAACTCGGTGTGTAAGGAAAACCCATTCAAAGCCCAAGTCGGCTCAAGCCTATTGGGCTAAGCCCATTCAGTAATGAGTGGTATTGGGCGAGCCCTTTTCAGATTACAATAAACTGGGCCTTAGCCCCTTATTCAGATAACAGTATGGACCATATGTGACAGCCCAAAATTGACCCTAGTCGGGATGTGGTTTCGGGACCATAAAATCGAGGCATAAAAATAATTTAAAATTTATTTTGATGCCTATGATATGTGTTAATTTGTGTGTGGCATTTTTGATGATTCGATTTAGTGTTATAAAGGTGAATTTCACTAGAAAGGACCTAGTAGTAAACTTTGAAAGTGTGATGGGGAAATGTGTGATGACTAGTTAATCATGCATGCAAAAATAAGGGATTTGCATGTCAAATTTCCCCAAAAGGAAGCTTAGTGGCCGGCCATGACAAGGGTTATGGGCAAAGAAAACATGTTGAAACATGTTTTGTTAATGGATGATGAGGGAAATGATTTAATAATTAAGTTGTGGGAAGAGAAGAGAAAAAAAAATGTGTGTGAGTGTGGCATTTCCCCCCATTGCCGTGTATGTGAAAGAAAAACAAGAAAAAAAAATTGTTCATCCTTGTTCTTTCCTTCTTGGCCGAAAATACTAAGGAGAAGATAGGAGTTTTGCTTCATGCTTGGTTTGGAAGAGAACTAGAAGGAGATTTGGTCATACTTGCATCAAGATTAAGGTATGTTTGAGGTTGTGTCATGAGATTCATGCTTGTTTTGGTTGCTAACTTGATGTGCATGTTAGCCATGGTTCAAATCCTTGTTATGCCATGAAAATGGTGTTTGGCCAAGGTTGATATTGTGTTAAAGCCATTGCATGCTAAATGTGAAGCTTGTTGATGTTGCATGTAATGAAGGATTGACTACTCTTGAAATTTCTTTTTAGTATTCTTGAGTAGGACATTGAATTCTTTGTTTAACCATGACCAAAAAAACAAAATTAAAAGGAGCATGGTGTGAGGTATTCGGCCATGGTATACTCATGAGCATGGTTTATGCTTCTTGCATGATAGTTAAAAAATTGTGTTTTGGATGGTTGTGAACACCTTGAGAATTCGGCCTTGCACCTACATGTGTGTATATGTTTGCACATGATGTTTTGGTTATGAAGTAAGTGATAAATCTGTTTGTTTAAAGAAGAAAATGTTGAAGAATGGTTGTGAAATTGCAAGTACATTCGGCCTAGTACTCATATGATGTGAAAATCTTGGAATTTATTGTTGATTGGTGCAAGTATGACTAAGTATAATCGGCCATATGAGTGCTTGATGCTATATTATAAGTATTGAGCTACAATATGTAAAGCATTAGCTAGTAAAATGTGTGCCATTCATGTGTGGTGTTAAACATGTAATTGGCCTCAACATCAACATGCATAATCGGCCATGAATGAGTGCCTAAGAGGTTGTGTTGTTCGACCGTGAGTAAGCATGTTGAAGGCTTTGTGTGTTAAGTCGATTCATGAATTCCGTACTTATGTGACTTTAATGTCTAGTGAATATATGTGGGCTAAGTGCCTTGAGTTCTTCTTTTCGATACTCAAATGATTGAATCAAATTATTTGTTAAATTAAGCTCAAGAGCAAAGGGGGACCAAATCCGATAAAGGGAAGGAAAAAGTAGTCGAATAGCCATCGGAATCGTTCGACAACATCCGAGGTAAGTTTTGAGTATCGAAACTTAGATTTTGATTCGATTGAATGAAGTAATAAGCAATCGAAATTGTGCCCTTGTATATGGCCATTGAGCCGAAATGATATTTTGATTAAGTAAAATGTGCATAAAAGTTTGTTATGAAATTGAAACAAAGATGTGAATGAATGTACAATTGTGATATCGGGCTAAGCAGAAGGCAATTGTGCGATTGTGATATCGGGCTAAGCAGAAGGCAATTGTGCGAGCTATGATATCGGGCTAAGCCGAAGGCAATTGTACAATTGTGATATCCGGGCTAAGCCGAAGGCAATGTCGCGAGCTATGATATCGGGCTAAGCCAAGGCAATTGTGCGAGTTGTGATATCCGGTTAAGTCCGAAGGCATTTAAAGGGTTACCATAACGGGCTATGTCCGAAGGTGTTTTGAGCAGTAGCTATATCCGGATAAACTCGAAGGTATGTGATTTGAAATTTATAAGCTGCTGGAAAATTTTCAGTTAATGCACTTGTGAAATTCCCAACAACAAGGTATGTTTTGTGTGTGCTTTGCACACTATGAGTAAGTGCGTATGAATATTCGCTCTAATGATAAATGAGCTATCGGCATTAACTAGGCCGATATTTGTGTATGAATATAAGAGTTGGGATTGTGAAGTAAGCATGTCTTTGAGAAATTGTGCATATGAATTATTGTTTAGCTACTTGAATGTTATGCTTTGGTTGTGTGTAAATTATGGCTCGAAACTTACTAAGCATAAATTGCTTACTCCGTTCCTTTGTTTCTCTGTTTTAGATTTTGCTCGTTAACGATCGGATTCGGGATCATTGAAGTGAAGTCATCCACACTATCAAACCCCCTTTTGGTACTCTTTTGGTTGAACTTTGGATATGGCACGTATAGAACTACCCTCGGTTGTTTTTAAGTACTTGTGATGTATATGTGTACGGCCATGCGAAAATGGTTCGTAATAGTGGAGTATGGAATTAGACCATTTGTGGTTTGTAATTATATATGGTTTCATGATGTGATTATGGATTGGAATGGGAGTGTTGGTCACATGATCAGCCATTGGAATGGCTAAATATGATCATATGTGGACCCATGTATGGCAAGACTATAGTTGGCCCATGGAGACTACAAATTAGGTAAAGCCTACCTTAAAACAGATGCTACCAGCTACAGTGATGTGGATGTGAAAAATCACCAAAATTTTTAGGAATGGTGTTAAATAGTGAATAAATTATACAATCGAACCTTGACGAGTCTATTTTCATATGAAAGTAACGAAATGATCATATGAACAGTATACCGAGAGATATTAAAGTTCTCGTGAGACAGGGCCAGAACGGTTTCTGGGTCCCCTGTCGCAACTTTGAAAATTTACCATAAATTATCCAGAATGAATTAGAAGTCATGCCTTATATGTGCAGATTCCTTTTTGAGTCTAGTTTCATTAGAAACAAATGGAATCAGTATTGAAACCCTGTACAGAGAGATATTCAAGTTGTAACACGCGAAGGTCAGTGTAGTCGACCCCTGTAACATGGGTGACTTTAACTAATAAACTGTACCAATTGGCCTGACCAAAAATTCTAGAAATAAATCCATGGATGGATATATGAGTCTAAATTCAGGGAAAATTTACGGAATCAGTTTCTGAGTTGTGAAACTCGAGATATGCTTTTAAGGCGACAGCGATGCAGTTTTCAGCATGCAGGAATGTCAAATTGGTCGGTGCCATAAGTGGTTTTGGCTTGTTCACCTCGTGTCCGACACCGCAGCGGTCTCGGGTTCGGGTGTTACACCATAGGCCCATTTCAAAATACATGCAACATTAATAACATATGCAAGCCCATTTGGGAGACTACTCAACCCACCAACCACTACACTCCACCGTACCGACCATACACTCCATGTGGGAATAGCTCAACCCACCCATTAACACTCTACATTTGCTGCCTTGCTGCTCGTTAACGATAAATTGAGGCAAAGCCTCCGATCGTGGACAAGCCACTTTCAGTACTTCCTCCGTCAATATCCGGTCCATGCATCGATAATAACAACATGGCATGCGATAAATAACAACGATCAAACATGCATTTAGGTCAATTTAACCTAGGGGTATTTGGTAATTTATCTCTTAGGGGTAAAGCGTAAATTTTCCACTTTTAAAGGTATTTCAGTAATTTATCTATTTTAGGGTTTTTCAATCATATTCCAACTTTTCACGTACTAACGAATCACATACCGAGGGTTCTTACGAATTGGGCAGATTGGCCCATCATTCAATTTTGGCCCATTAAGCCCAAAAATATCGAGACACGAAATCATGCACTTTGCGGTCCAAACATTACAGCTTACCAAAAACATTAATAGATTTACCTCACGAGCATTCGTACACTCGAAAATCTACAAAATACCGGTTTTCAGCATTTTGGCTTTTCGACTTTTGCCGATCTAGACTAAGAAAGAGGGTGTTAGTTACACACCTGTTTGGGACAATATGCTGACGAGATCCACACACGAACCACCTACAATTGGATTACTAACACGTTAATCTAACTATTCAAATACAAACTACGATTAACCCCTTACAATATTCGGCCAACCACACCTACAGATCATAGTAAGCTTATAAGAAATCAATAAGCAACTTATTAACAAATTTTTGTCAATGTTTACCACATAATCATAATTTCACTGCAAGCTGTCTTCTTGAGCAACAGTTACTAAATTATTTATAACTGGAGCTAAGAAACTCCAAATCAAGTTCCGTTAATTTTCCCTGAAAATAGACTCATATATCTTCTATCCATAAAATTTTCAGAATTTTTGGTTTAGCCAATCAATACCAGATTTTTCTCAAAATTTCCCATGTTTCATTGTTTGACTAATCTGACCACTCTTCATTTCAAATCAAATTTCTCATTCTACAGAATTCAAAATATGTTCTAGTTTATTCCATTTGAAACTAGACTCATTAAGCTTTAATTATATAACTTATGCAGCTTCTAACTCATCTCCCACAATTTATGGTGATTTTCCAAAGTCACGTTACTGCTGCTGTCCCAAGCAGATTTATTACCAAATCACTCTTTCACACCTAACTTGCATGCTTGTTATTTAAACATGTATATCACCAATCAATCATCACATATCTATGATTTTACTTAAGTATAATCTCCATTTCATCATTTTAAAGCACAACATGATAGCTGATTTTTCCCTTTAACATCTAAGGCACATGCATGTTCATTTGTTTGGCTCAACTTCACCTATCTTCCATTTTTCATCAAAAGAACATGAAACAACAACCATTTCCTTCATTTTAATTCATGACCAAATGCTCACAATACAACCAAAAACCAAAATATGCTTCAAGAGTTAAGATAGAATCAAGAAGAACTCATGAACATCAAGATAGAAGCAAACTACCATGAACTTACCTTCAATTTTCTTCCCCAAGTGACCGAACATTTAAGAGCTTTCTCCTCTCCTTTCTCTTCTCTAACTTTAGGCTATGATGAACAAAGATGGACAAAACTTTGTTCTTTTCACCCCTTTTTCTTTTAATAAAACTTCATATTTCATCCATTTAATTCTTTAATACAAAAGACATGAAATTCTTATCATGAAACATTTACCTAACCCATTATCATGGAACATTTACCTAACCTATTATCAATTTGTATCAATTTGTACCATAAATTATGGATATCAAGTGCACATTTTGTCTACAACAACATGATGGCTGGCCACTTCATGTAAAATGGAAAGTTTGTCATGCAAAACCTCCTATTTTGCACTCCTATTTATTTGGCCACTTCAATTTAGCCTATAGCATTTTCAAACATTTTCACATAGGTCCTATTTCATAATTTCACTCCTTTTCTTATGGAACAAAAATTAACTAAAATTACGGGTTCTATCTTAGGCTTGGGCCTTCTAGAGGCCCACTAACATAATTAAACCTATGCCAATATTCACAGAATTCCCGAAAATTAGGCCGTTACAACTCTACCCTCCTTAAAGAAATTTCGTCCTCAAAATTTACCTAATCCAAACAGATGAGGGTATTGCTGTTGCATCATCTCTTCTGGCTCCCAAACTCAGAAGTTTCCCCTTCCTTAACTTGTTGAAAACGAGCGACCAAAGACTCATCGTTCAACTGTTTTTCCTTAATCTGATCCACTCAGGTTGGCCTCACTTGCAACTCACCAACAAACTTCCATCATCATCTGACTCAGACGAGCAAACATTGCTCTCGGATCGAATCTGACTCTACGACTTAGAGCATCGGCTACCACATTAGCCTTTCTTGGGTGATACTCGATCGAACAGTCATAATCCTTAAGCAACTCAATCTATCTCCTTTGCCTAAGGTTCAGCTCCTTCTGAGTTAACAAATACTTAAGACTCTTATGGTCAGTGTATATAATACACCTTTCTCCGTACAAGTAATGTCTCTAAATCTTAAGTGCAAATATCACTGCTGCCAACTCCAAATCATGAGTCGGATAGTTCCCCTCATGAGGCTTAAGCTATCGTGATGCATATGCAACCACCTTACCCTCTTGCATTAACACGCACCCAAAATCATGTGTAATGCGTCCTCGCATACTGATAAAATCCTTCCTGACTCATTTGAATTAACATAAGTGCTTGATCAGAACTTTCTTCAACTTCTCAAAAGCTTCCTGCTGTTTCTTAGTCCATACAAGCGGTACTCCCTTCCTTATGTGTTTTGTCGAGGTCTTGCCATCACGAAAAAAACCTTCCACAAACCTTCAGTAGTATCCTGCCGGTCTAGAAAACTCCGTAT
This sequence comes from Gossypium arboreum, assembly GCF_025698485.1. NCBI lineage: Eukaryota > Viridiplantae > Streptophyta > Magnoliopsida > Malvales > Malvaceae > Gossypium > Gossypium arboreum. The sequence goes on along the minus strand of NC_069075.1, from coordinate 90,883,578 downwards.
TTCGACATTGACCTAGGCGGCTTCCACTCCAAAATCGCTTCAATTTTTCGAGGGTCCACCTTAATCCCTCAGCAGAGACCACATGTCCTAAAAGGTTACCTTCCTCAACCAAAATTCACACTTCTTGAACTTCGCAAAGAGTTCCTTCTCCTTAATACTTACAAACACTATACGGAGATGCTCATCATGTTTCGTTTCAGTTTCAGAATATACCAGGATATCGTCAATAAAGATGACTACGAACTGATCCAAACATGGTTGGAACACACGATTCATCAGATCCATAAACGCTATAGGAGCGTTCGTCAGTCCAAATGGCATAACTAGAAACTCGTAATGACCATACCGAATCCTAAATGCTGTCTTATGGATATCTGCCTCATTGACCCTTAACTGATGATATCCAGATCGAAGGTCGATCTTGGAAAATACAAAAGCTCCTCTAAGTTGGTCAAACAGATCGTCAATCCTTGGCAGTGGATACTTATTCTTAATCGTCAGTTTGTTCAACTGGCGATAATCAATGCACATCCGCATCGTACCGTCCTTCTTTTTCATGAATAGCACCGGTGCTCCCCATGGAGACACGCTTGGCCTAATGAAGCCCCTGTCCAACAAATCTTGAATTTGAGTCTTTAATTCCACTAACTCCTTCGATGCCATCCTATACGGTGCGATGGACACGGGCGCCGTTCCAAGCAACAAATCTTTTCTAAACTCAACTTCTCGGTTCGGAGGTAATCTTGGAAGCTCCTCCGGAAAAATATCTTGGAACTCCTTTACGGTCCTAACCTTATCCACTGTCAGTCCCTCCTCTTCTGACTGACTTACAAATGCCAAATAGGCCTTACAACCTTTTCGAATCCACTTTTCGGCTCTTAAAGCCGACACCACATTGGACAAATAATCCCTTCGGTCACCTATCACTATAACCTCCTCATCCTTTGTGGTCCTTAACATCATTCGTTTAGCAGCACAATCCAGGGTCGTCTTATGCTTAACAAGCCAGTCCATTCCTAAAATGAGATCAAACTCTCCTAACGATAACTCCATCAGATCTCCAGGGAAAATCCTACCTTGAGTTTCTAAGGGTACATCCCTATACAGTTTGTCTACCCTAACCGAGTGACCCAAAGGACTTAGTACAGATACCCCACTCACAATCTCCTTAGAGCAGTCCAAGTTATCCATAATCCGTTCTGTGGCCTCCAACCAATATTCTGCCACATTCAGGGCTATACTAGACACGCCTCTAAAGATCTCCGCTCCGTTGGCCCGGAGTCGTTCAGAAATCAATCCTCAAATTCCGTTGCCCAAACTTGTTCCGGCAACCCTTTCCAGAACACGAAGCATTGCCTGTGATAGGGCATCATCCCCGACACCGCGATCATGAGACTCTACCTCTGTTGTCGGTGGTACCGGTGCATCCACCGCCGGCATATGTCTCGAAGATGAAGATCTCGCTCGAGCACTTCCTCGGCTTTGTCCACGGCCTCTTGTACTCATATCGTATTATCTTGATTACGAATTTTTATGCATCAATTAATATTCCAGTATTTATTACAGATGTTTTATGAATCGAATGATGAGTTCGAGTTTGTTTTTGCGAATCGAAGTCTAGCTACGATTTGATCTCTTATCGATTTTCCTATGGTTTCATATCATCCTATCTAGAGTATCCTAATAGGGTTTGAAAGATGCAGATAATTCAGGAAAATATTCGAAAAGTTCGAGTAATACTTACAGACTTGGTAGGAGATTTGAATGCCACATTCTAAAGATCTAAATTTTGAAAATTGAGTTTTCGCATTCTTTATAAAATTTTCATTTTGAAAATCTTTGTTTTGTAAACCCATTCCACAGTAGAGTTGTTGCAACCTAGGCTCGATACCACTAAATGTAACACCCCAAACCCGGCCCAGAAGTTATGGCCGGATCCGGCATGCCACATCAAAAACGTAAAAAAAAAAATTTCCATTCTAAGTCCAGAAAATCGTACTTGATGTTCAAAAGATTAACTCATTAAACGTTAAAGTGAATGGAAGCTGTGCACCAGGTAGGAAATCGGAAAAGAGGTGGTGAGTCCATCGGACTGCTTAAGTACCAAGCTCCCTTTGGATCCAATCCTAGACATGCATACCGCCATTGCCACACCTTAACGTCATAGATATTTCTAGGAAACCGATTTGATTAAGTCATTTTTAGGAAAAGTGATTAATTTTGGAAAATACTTTCATTGCGGAAGCTTTGCTTGTTGTCGTGTTATTTTGAAATCACTTGTTGTTTTTGAAAACGCGCCCTAAAGCTATCCAATTTCAACAGTTAAAATAAGTATTACCTATCTTAGTAATACATATTAAAACCATCAAAAATAATTAAGCGGCCTTATTACATTTAAAAGCCCAAAAACTTCAAACGTAAATAAAAGGATGTCCAGTTCACCAGAAGAAAATCAAACTTTCAGAACGGGTGGCCACTCTGAATTCCCTCACAGCTCCAAGCCCACTATGGTTGGGGATTTCCTGCGTGGATGAAAATAAAAGGGGTGAGTTTGGGGAAACTCAGTGTGTAAGGAAAACCCATTCAAAGCCCAAGTCAGCTCAAGCCTATTGGGCCTAAGCCCATTCAGTAATAAAGATGGTCTTGGGCGAGCCCTTTCAGATTACAATAAGCGGGCCTTAGCCCTTATTCAGATAATGATATGGACCATAGGCCCATTTCAAAATACATGCAACATCAATAACATATGCAAGCCCATTTGGGAGACTACTCAACCCACCAACCACTACACTCCACCCGTACCACCATACACTCCATGTGGGAATAGCTCAACCCACCCATTAACACTCCACGATTCTTGACCTTGCTACTCGATTAACGATAAATTGAGGCAAAGCCTCCAAGACGTGGACAAGCCACTTTCAGATACTTCCTCCGTCAATATCCCGGTCCATGCATCGAGATAATAACAACATGGCATGCGATAAATAACAACGATCAAACATGCATTTAGGTCAATTTAACCTAGGGGTATTTGGTAATTTATCTCTTAGGGGTAAAGCGTAAATTTTCCACTTTTAAAGGTATTTCAATAATTTATCTATTTTAGGGTTTTTCAATCATATTCCAACTTTTCACGTACTAATGAGAATCACATACCGAGGGTTCTTACGAATTGGGCAGATTGGCCCATCATTCCAATTTTGGCCCATTAAGCCCAAAAATATCGAGGACACGTAAATCATGCACTTTGCGGTCCAAACATTACAGCTTACCAAAAACATTAATAGATTTACCTCACGAGCATTCCCACACTCGAAAATCTACAAAATACCGGTTTTCGGCATTTCGGCTTTTCGACTTTTGTCGATCTAGACTAAGAAAGAGGGTGTTAGTTACACACCTGTTTGGGACAATATGCTGACGAGATCCACACACGAACCACCTACAATTGGATTACTAACACGTTAATCTAACTATTCAAATACAAACTACGATTAACCCCTTACAATATTCGGCCAACCACACCTACAGATCATAGTAAGCTTATAAGAAGTCAATAAGCAACTTATTAACAAATTTTTGTCAATGTTTACCACATAATCATAATTTCACTGCAAGCTATCTTCCTGAGCAACAGTTACTAAATTATTTATAACTGGAGCTAAGAAACTCCAAATCAAGTTCCGTTAATTTTCCCTCAAAATAGACTCATATATCTTCTATCCATAAAATTTTCAGAATTTTTGGTTTAGCCAATCAATACCAGATTTTTCTCAAAGTTTCCCATGTTTCATTGTTTGACTAATCTGACCACTCTTCATTACAAATCAAATTTCTCATTCTACAGAATTCAAAATATGTTCTAGTTTATACCATTTAAACTAGACTCATTAAGCTTTAATTACATAACTTATGCAGCTTCTAACTCATCTCCCACAATTTATGGTGATTTTCCAAAGTCACGTTACTGCTGCTGTCCCAAGCAGATTTATTGCCAAATCACTCTTTCACACCTAACTTGCATGCTTGTTATTTAAACATGTATATCACCAATCAATCATCACATATCTATGATTTTACTTAAGTATAATCTCCATTTCATCATTTTAAAGTACAACATGATAGCTGATTTTTCCCTTTAACATCTAAGGCACATGCATGTTCATTTGTTTGGCTCAACTTCACCTATCTTCCATTTTTCATCAAAAGAACATGAAACAACAACCATTTCCTTCATTTTAATTCATGACCAAATGCTCACAATACAACCAAAAACCAAAATATGCTTCAAGAGTTAAGATAGAATCAAGAAGAACTCATGAACATCAAGATAGAAGCAAACTACCATGAACTTACCTTCAATTTTCTTCCCCAAGTGACCGAACATTCAAGAGCTTTCTCCTCTCCTTTCTCTTCTCTAACTTTAGGCTATGATGAACAAAGATGGACAAAACTTTGTTCTTTTCACCCCTTTTTCTTTTAATAAAACTTCATATTTCATCCATTTAATTCTTTAATACAAAAGACATGAAATTCTTATCATGAAACATTTACCTAACCCATTATCATGAACCATTTACCTAACCCATTATCATGGAACATTTACCTAACCTATTATCAATTTGTATCAATTTGTACCATAAATTATGGATATCAAGTGCACATTTTGTCTACAACAACATGATGGCTAGCCACTTCATGTAAAATGGGAGGTTTGTCATGCAAAACCTCCTATTTTACACTCCTATTTATTTGGCCACTTCAATTTAGCCTATAGCATTTTCAAACATTTTCACATAGGTCCTATTTCATAATTTCACTCCCTTTTTCTTATGGAACAAAAATTAACTAAAATTACCGGGTTCTATCTTAGGCTTGGGCCTTCTAGAGGCCCACTAACATAATTAAACCTATGCCAACATTCACAGAATTCCCGAAAATTAGGGCGTTACAATGGTTCTTTTGTGTATCTACTCATCTATGTTGATGACATGTTGATAGCATCGAAAGATAAATGAGAGATAAGAAAGGTCAAAGCCCAACTTAGTGAACAATTTGAGATAAAGGATTTGAGAGCAGCAAAGAAGATAATTGGTATGGAGATTCTTAAAGATAGAAAAGCAAGTAAATTGTATCTAAGTTAGAAAGGGTACATTGAGAAAGTTCTTTGCAAGTTCAATATGTAGAGTGCTAAGCCTATTAATACTCCTTTAGCGGCCCATTTCAAACTTTCATTAGCTTTGTCTCCACAACTAGATGATGAGATTGACTACATGTCAAATGTTCTATATTCTAGTGCAACGGGATCTCTTAGGTATGCTATGGTTTGTTCACGTCCAGATTTATCATATGCAGTCAGTGAAATTAGTAGATACATGGCGAATCCTGGTAAAGAACATTGGAAAATAGTTCAGTGGATTTTGAGATACTTGCAAGGCACTACTGGTGTTTGCTTACAGTTTGGAAGAAATAGAGATGGAGTCATTGGGTACTTGATGCTGATTGTACAATCAGTTGGAAAGCCACCTTGCAAACTACTGTCGCTTTGTCTACCGCTAAAGTTGAGTACATGGCGATTACGAGGCTTGTAAAGAAGCTATTTGGTTTAAGGGTTATTTAGTGAACTCAATGAAGACCTTCAAATCAGTACAGTATTTTGTGATAGCCAAAGTGCCATCTTCCTTACGAAAGATCAAATGTTTCATGAGAGAACAAAACACATTGATGTTAGGTATCATTTTGTTTGTATAGAAGTTTACTTCCTTTGTTTAATATTGATTTGAATACGGTGTTTCAACATTACTGCATTATTTTTATTAGATGTTGATTAGAATAATGTTTTCTAAACCTATTAATAGACACAACCTATACTCCTTGTAATCATTCGAATTTGACATAGTAAATTTTCTTCTCCTCTGCAGGTGGTTTTTTTCTCGAAAGGATTTTTACGTAAAATTTGTATGTTCTATTTTTGTATCTTTTCTTGCCATTATCAACATTCTATTTTTTATAGATATGGAGAAAATTTTAAAAGTTTATATAACTATAGCATTACAAGAAATTAAAAATTCCCAAATAATTTATGGTTATGAGCACTTCAAGTAGGTCCAACTATTACCAATTCAAATTAGTTTAATGGTAATGAAAGAAAAAAAATTGTTTTCTTTTTTCTTTCTTTGTGGCTTGGACTTGGGATGTATTTTTTTTTTTAAGAAAGGTGGAGGAGGTAAAAGTGAGGGCAACAATGGTAGTGACGATGGGCAAAGTGGAAGAACGTAATTTTTAAAATTAAATTAAGATAATTTGTAAATTTTAAAGGTTATTTTTAAAAGAATTATGACTACATCGATATGATATATAAAATTTGATGCTTTTATTAGAATGAAGAAATTAATTATTTATCATGTATGATGTTTTAAGTTTAAATTTGATTATGATCAAAATTTTATAGATTTATTATATAAAAATATAAAAATATTCTTATAAAAATATAATTTAATTTGTATATGAAAAGTTAAGTTAGTAATTTCATAATTAAATTTATACGTACCACCAAATCAATAAGATACTTATGGATACGTAACCTATTAAAAATGAGGTATGGCAATGTGCTACAATATATATATATGTATGTATAGACTAAGAGAATAGAAAGACCCATTGGGCTTATTCATCTTCAAAATAAAAATCTGTGCAGATCCATTGGGGCAGTGCTTAGACAGAAAGTAGTTTGTTTAAGGAAGGGATAATGATGGATAATGCCGAACTCAAATTTCTGCTTACGTGGCAGCATGTAATCCAGTTCTTAACCGGGGCAGTGGGTCCCATTTGGATTTCTCATTCTCCTTTCCCTCGATTATTGGTTTAAGCCAGCCACAGCTCTTCTGCTCAGAGTCATTTGGGATATCCGGCGGCCATGGCAGCTTGTTCCCTCACTCTATCGTCCTCCTTGCCTCAACCTAAACCCTCATTTTTTGGATCGAAACCCTCTCATCTATCCCTACACAGCACTTCGTTTGCGCTCAAATCCCAGTGTTTCAGGGTTTCCTCAAGTTCCGTTTCCATCTCCAGTCGCCCCGTCGATGATCTAGTTGCATCTCTTCTCTCCAAGGTCTTCTTTCTTTCACCTCCATTTAGTTCCATCAACTTGGTTTTTTTTTTTTAATGCAACTGAACACCAAGTGAGAATTAGGTGATACAAACGGATGGTGGAGTTTCACTCACCACAAAACAGCACCAAGAGGTAGCTCAAGTGGCTAATGAGTTGAACAAATATTGCGTTGATGAACCAGTCAAATGCCCTTTAATCTTCGGAGGTAATAAACAGACCAAACCCAAATTCAAACACAAATTACTGTCAAGTGAAAAGTGGTTCAATGTTGGTCTAGTGGTTTTTCCAGATTGGGATGTGGTTTACTGCTCGAATCCCACGTCACCAGGAGGCGGCTACAGAAGTGCATTGGGGCGCCTTTTCTTCAAGACCAAGGACATGGTTCAGGCTGTTGAAGCTCCTGACTCCGTACGAAACAAAGTCTCCTTCTCTGTTTTTGGGTTTCTTAATGGAGAGGTCTCCTTGAAAGGTAAGGCCACTCCCACCCTATGTTAACCTCACTAGTCATCACTTGATTTAATGTCGGCGTGTTTATCTTTAACTGGCATTACCATGTTGCCACATTGTAATTTTATGACTAATAACCAAAATTGACTTATGGGTTGGTTCATGCATAAGCACCTAGAATCCCATTTATTCATCTTTTCCGTGAAACTCAATTAATTGTGGATGTCATCTCCACTGATACGTGTTCCTTCACGCATTGTGCAGGAAAGCTGAAGGTCTTGGATCATCAATGGATTCAAGTCATTTTTGAGCCACCTGAACTGAGGGTAGGAGCAATGGACTTCCGGTATGGTGGCGAGAGTGAGGTCAAGCTACAGATCACGTATATTGACGAGAAGATCAGATTAGGAAAGGGCTCTAGAGGTTCTTTATTTGTATTTCAAAGGCGGCACGGAGGCTCAACCAACGTTTGAGACCCCCTATCCTATGCCAATAATTGGCAATGTTATGAAACTGAGGTGAAACGTTAATTAAATGGAGAGAACCATGCAATCTGAGTTGTTGAGTCAAATGCAGAATTTGTATGTATGGACATGCTTTGGGTATGTAAGAACATAGATGTGATGGATCAAATATACAACTGTCATTACTCCATATGAAAACACCCTAAATAGGGATGAAACCATAAAAATTTTCTATGGTGCTAAGAGAGCATCATTACTCCATATGAAAACACCCTAAATAGGGATGAAACCACGAAATTTTTTTATGGTGCTGAGAGAGCTCGTCACAAACACAGCAAAGGTTCATTGAAACTGGAAAAGTTTTAAAATACTAAGTTTCAGACAATTGATTGCCCAAAATAACTTGGGCAGACTTTGGTGCAAACAATAGTAATGCCTTTAGAACTCTGAAATCCAGACAAATTAACCAGGGCCAACTTTAGGGATGTCATAATGCTCAGTTAGATTAGCCAAATATTGGTTAAATTCCTGAATGCGATCATGGTGTGATTTGGGGGCCATCTTTGCCAGTCTTTGGAGCTCAAGTTGGCGTGTCTGCTCTAGGAATTTTCTTTCAGCCGGAGTAAGATGATACTCAAAAGCAGTAGCTTCGTCGCCATCTTTTTCAGCCTCATGTTTGTCGTCGGTCGTATCTGTTGACAGCCTTGTGTTTTCACCTGTCAACCTCCAATATGATGAACACAATAATTTCGTGAGCCAAGACTGAACACCTCAGATTAGCAAAATTGAAGGGCAAATGCACTTAATAAATCAGAAACGCATGATTAAACAAAGACCAAGATACCTAGTTTGCATTGATTTAGAGGCTAACTTGGAAGGCAAAACAGAACAAAAGCTCAAAATCAACTACACATTATTAGTATAGAAAAGCTTCGGGCCTACTACACTTGGTTGAGTCTACATGGAACATTCAGTTTAATCATATCATAGAATTTTAACACCAACCCACAACTAATATCCGAAGTCTTAAAAGAGTTAAAAGTTGAAGCAAAGGGCAAGTGGAACCAACCCTGGGAGTGTGGGGCATAACGGTGCTTGTGCTTCTTCCTTTTCTTTTTGGAAATGGGATCTGCTGCTTCGACTTTAGCTTTAAAAACGTGGAGGGGTTTCCCTTTCAGCCTCAGTCTCCCCCGACAACGTTCTGGTAGGACGACATCTGTAGATATACAACACAAATGCAAATGCAAATGTTCCATCTATAAACAAAATTATACCAATTAAATAAATAAAAAAACTTAAAAGAGAAATGAGAATGCCAAGAAATAAGGATGAACTGCCTGTATATATGTTAAGAACAAGCTTCGCCTCACATCAGATCCCAAAGGTGTGATGATTGATGTCTTTTCTTTCTCTCCTCCTGCAGGTTCTAGAGGCAAAAGGACGCTTCCAGAACCCCGAACAAATCTCATTTAATTCTCGTATATTAATTAATTAAATAAAAGAGAACTTGGTATTTAGAAACGCTGTCGTTTCCACCCTTTTTTACACTTCCCACCCCACTGCTTGCCGCGATAAATGAAATCAACAGTTTCTTATTCGTCAATTCCAAAAAGAAGACAAGTTACGGTCTTGACGCCATTTCCAACTGTAGAATTATTAAGTTGGTGATGACAATGGCAACGGCAGTGGGTATCTCAGCGTGTGGGGTTAGTCTTCAGTGGACGAATCCCAACTCTTATTCGTCAGGTTAGCAGAATCAAACTACTAATATTCTCTCTTCACTTCTCTATTAATCACTATTTCAAATCAAAACTGTTTTCAGGTAAAGGATGCAAATATGCTGGTCAATCCGTGGTAAAATTTTCCCCCTTTGTAGTCAAGTTAGGATGCCGTTTATCAATAGTAAATTAATTAATATAATAACTATGAGGGTCTCAATTCATTGGCGGGGCTGGGCAGAGAGCGTTACCTATTCGAATCCTAACGGTAGGGAAAAAGAGGCTCCCTGGTGTACAATTGCTGGTGGATGAATATATTGCAAAGCTCAAAAGTTATTGTCATGTTGATGATGTTCAAATTCGCTCCAATCCTAAAAATGCGCGGTACTTCCTTTCCTTTTTATCCGTTGATGTAATTAGTGGTCTTAGAACTGCAATTTCACGGGTTGAATTCCTTCTTGTAGCAATGCGATGGCTCAGGTTGATGATGAAGACATAGCTGTCATCAACCTTATCACGTCTAATGATTGGGTGTGTTCTCTAAAACAATTCAGCTTAACTTCCTTGTATTGTTCGTATATTTGTCCATTCACTTCTTTTTTAGACACAATAAATCACCCTTGATTTGAAACTATTTTACTTGTAGGTGGTGATTTTGGACGAGCGTGGACTAGATCTTAGCTCTGAGCACTTGGCTGAATTGTTAGGGGATGCTGGGAATACGGTGTGGAATACTAACCATTGAAATGATTATTGGGATTTATTTGAGGTTAAGATAGATATTTGTCACCACTATCAGCCTAGCACTTTTCTGTATTAGATGCTTGTAGCTACAAATATCTTAGTAGGCGCAACAATTTCACTTTTTGTTTGCAATTTGATGATATGGGAGACATGCTGATGAATACTTTTAACTCCATATTGGTTGATTTTGATACTTAAGAGACTGACTCGTGCGTAACACTTTTTTTTTTTTTTGCAATTTGTCATGTTTAAGGCAGCTTCAAGATTATCATTTTGCATTGGTGGACCATATGGTCATGGACAACGAGTGCGAAAACGTGCAAATGTGTCGATCAAGTTGTCGTCGATGGTATTGAATCATCAAATTGCACTTGTTGTGCTCATGGAACAAATTTATAGGTTAGAAAAATGTCACTTACAGTTCTATCTTCAGTAATATCTTATGCATCCAATCTTGTGAAATGTTGAAAAACATTCATTACGAAATCATATTGATACTTATAACAGAAAAAATGCTTCTTTGACAATAAGGTGACTTATTTGGTCATGTTTGTTCACTGGCTGCTTTCAGCTTTAGGTTAGGTTTTGGGTCTGGGTCAATCAATGGTGGAAATTATTGGAGATAATAAATGAGTTAAAACCTACTTGGATTGTTTGAAGTTGTTAGTTTCTTTCTGTTAACAGTTTTTATGGTGGATGGTTATAATGTCTAGTCAAAACGGATAAACTAATTGAATAGTTAAGTATATCTTCCCTTTTTGTTTCTTTCCTTCACCTTGTCCTCTCTTGCCTTTTACTTTTTTATTTATTTTTTGTGATTGCATATGACACTGGTAATCGAAGAAGAAAGAAAAACTTGCCCGTTCTCTGCATTTTGCATGGTGCTTACCAGCAACTTGTGTTTTAAAAATCTCTGCACTTTACCCTACGGGAGGTGATGTATCATTTTATTTCAGATCATGGACTATTTTGAAAGGACAAAAGTACCATCATTAGCCTTCATTTCCGGCCAAGCATGCTGCACAGGTAATACTGAAATCTGAATCTGCTGCTTACTATTCATTCTATATGCTTATGCTATGGATACGATTTATGGTTGCATTAGTCGGATATGGAACAAAACATCCCACTGGGAATGCATGATACATATTTCATGCCCTCCCTCCTCCCGGCCTTTTCTTGTCTACGCTTTGTGTTGTTGTCAAGAATTGAAATCTTATATTAAGGTTTATAATTAATTATCATGCAGGCCTTCAACTCCATTTATCAAAGGAAATGAGTTTAGACTGCTTAATAGGACGGTCTTCTTTTACACCAGCTTAGCATACGTAGGATACCGCTGCATGTGTTTTATTTACCTACTTGCATCTCCAATTTTGATATGCCACTTCCCTTTCCTATCATTTTGCTTCTACATGTGCAGATTGAAATTTTTGTGAGAACCTACATTCGTAGTCTTGCACTTGACACCAATAGCAAATGAACTAGATGGAAAGGTGTCAAGTATGCTGCAGACTGACATAACAATTTTGAAGAGGCATAGACAAAGTTTGGGAGTTGTTGAACTCGGTAAATTAAGTTTATGCATTGTTTTTATTGTATCATCTAGCTACAACTAAGAAACTCACGGTTGTAGTTGTAAAAGGATTTAACATTCAAGGCAATCCCAAACCAGTAATCTGTGTACCAGATAAAAAAAGAAAGAAGGTTAAAATGTATTTGACATTGAAGCATATTATTGTTTTAGCATTTAGGGAAGATGGAGATGCAAATTAGCTTTTGGAGTAAAAAATGGAAGAAATGAAAGCTATTTGTTTTGGAATGTCCAAAAAGCAGAATTTTCCAACTGATATATATATTATATTATGCTGGAATGAGATTTGTTCATTGTGCCCTATGGGCAATGGTCATATATACATGGACATGAGATAGGAGGGTTTTATCCCCAAAGTAAGCCAAAAAAAATGTGAGCGTTTGACTGAATCGAATCAAATCAAATGAAAAATGTAATTTTTTAATAAAAATTATCTTAAAAGATAATATGTGAAATTGATACAACATAAAATTTTAACACGAATATTTTATTACATCAAGAATTCAATTTTAATAGAAATTTATAAAGATTTAATATGATTAAACAATTAAATAATATAAATAGTATAAAATATGAAATTTAATTTAATAATATAAATAGTAGATATAAATAATATTGTTACTATTTAGGTCTTGGGGTTTTTTGGTATGCTTTTTAATTTGGGATAAAAGGTGAGAGGTAAAAGTTTAGGAGAAAAATAAAAAGTTTTGACCGTTGGGGTAGTAAATTTTTAGAGGGAAAATAAATGTGGAGAGTAAAATTTTGAGGGAGAAATATTCAAAAATAAATTTGGGGAAGACTTGGGGGGGGGGGGGAGATGAGAGGAGAGTAAAAGTTTTAGAGAAAAAGTGAGAAGGAGAAAGTTTTGGGGGAAAGTAAAAAGGTTTGGGAGTTTGGAGTACAGATGTAAAATATTATAATTTGATATTTGATTTATTCGAATTCAAAAATTAAACTCGAATCGAACTCAAAATTCAAAATAAAAATTTAAGTGACTCAAATTACTCGATTAACTCGATTCGTTGAACTTAAAATTTAATTTTTTTTAATTTTTTCGAGTTAGACCGAGTTTTGCTCACCCATATGCCAAAGGAACCAAAGCTAGCTCAAATGTCAAACCTGTAATATGTTATGTAATGGGGTAAATTGTCCAATTGAATACTTAAAATCTTTGTAATTTGGTCACCCAATTTTTAAGACGTTTTCATTTTAGTCACCCAAGTATTAAATTATTATGGCAGTTAATTGTACACGTCAAACCATGCACATATTATGTTTACACTTTTATTTTGATCATCCAACTTCTAGTGTCAATAACTTAAATTTTTCACATTGCAATCCGTGCAACCTTAGGCAATTTCTTCATTCCAAAAATGTCTAAGTCAACCTAACTCCCAATAATTGAGATTCATCAGAATTCCTTTAAGGCATTAACGAAGAACAAAGTGGAAACAACACAAAAGTTGAAAAGAACTTGAAAGATGAATAAAGCCACAAAAAAGCAAGAACACTACAGAGAATGTTTGAGTGAATACTCTCAAGAATTATATTACTCACTGAATGAATTACAATGAGGGAGAGAAATCTCTATTTATAGTTGAGTCCTCCCAAAATCAACTGTATAGATCAAAATACATCAATTGTTAGGATTAAAAACTATCTACAAATCAAATCTCTAAGATTATAAAATCATATTTTCTAATATTACATATCATATTGAAGGTTACATATCTTCAAAAATCACGTTCCATATTTGCAATGTTTTGTAGATGGGTTTTCAATCTTTCCAAGCAACGGACCAATCTAATTGGGCCAAATGACCTCTCTTAAAGATGATTGATCACACGAATGTGTCATGGTTGTAGGCTCCCATGAGCAACCCGTGGCACTAGGTCGTTTTTATTTTGGTCACAAAGAAATAATTTTTTTAACTCTTGATCTAGATTAAATTTTTTTTTACGGATTAAAGTGAAAAGAAAAAAGAAACTAAAATAATGCATTAAAAGTTGGCAAATAGCATTTGTTTTTTCCGTTGCTGAAAAGTTTAAAATTTTCTTATCAGTTTTAAAATTTTAAATTTCAGAACATCAAAATCAATTAAATAAATTTTTAAAATTTTTATCCCTTAATAATGTCAACGGTTTGTTACTATAATAATGAAATTAAAAATTAATTAATTTATTCTCTTCTAAATTTTAAAATTTTATTTTATGTTTACTGATTATGCTAAATAAAATAAATTTAAATAACTCATATTTAATAATTATTTGTCGAACTTAAAATTTCTTTAAATTACATATTCTTGAATCTTCATGCTAAGTTAAAAGCAAAGAAAAATTCGTGCAATTAATTAAATTAATTACTTGTTGGGTAAAACAATGATGAAAATATTTGTAGGTTTTGTTTGGTGTGAAAGATAAAATTAATTAATTTAATTAATTGTAACGACTATTCTTTGTTTTAGCTTAGCATCCAAGATTTAAGATCATATAATCAAAATGAATTTGAATTTTGTAGACAATTATTAAAAATGAGTTATTTAAGTTGAAAAATAAAATTTTAGTTTTAGGACATTGAATTAATTAATTTTATTTTTATAGTAACAAATTGACTGTCACTATTAAGAGATGATTTTTCAATAATCTATTTAATTAATTTTGATGTTTTAAAATTAAAATTTTCTAATATTAAAAAAGAAATTTAGAATTTTCAAAAATAGGTAAAAAGTATAATTTAATAATTTTTAATGTATTATTTTAATTTCTACTGTTTTTCACTTTAGTTCTTAATTTTTTATCCTGATCAATACTTTAAAAAAATTTAGATGACAAAAATGAAAGCGATTTAAAATTAGATAACTAAAATGAAAGTATAAATATTATGTTGTGTGTACAGATAAAAACACTTTAAAAGTTGATTGAGGAAATAACAAAATTTTATTTTGATGACTAAAATAAATGTGTTGTAAAAATTAGGAATCAACCAAGAACAGATCTAAAGAGACGGATAAAACATTTTAAAAATTATAAAATATAAATTATAAAAATTATAATTATAATTTTACTTATCATAAACGTATATAATTTAATTCTGATGTTAAATTTTCTTTTTGTGAATTCAGCCCGGTATCAACTAGGTAATTCAACCATTGTAATGTAACCTGTTGTTCTGTTCTGCTCTCCAACGACTGGCAGAGGCGACGATGATACAAATCAATTAAGACTTATCCTCTGGTTCAGAGAACGCCACGTCCATCATGTCCACGTGTTAACTTCTTAAGTCCTTAAAGATTTGCTTTGCCAGCTAGAGTTAGAAACTATAAAACTAGAAACTCCAACGACTCGCTATATGGCTGTTAATATCATTCTTCCTCTCTCATCGCTTTCACTTTGGAATACTAAAAAACTCATTTATTCTACTCAAATTAGGTTCCGGATCATGAGCTTGGCTTCAAAATCCCAACCCCAATCTGTTGCATCCTCAGCAGTGTACCAGGTTCCGGGGCTAGACTCCCATGAAATGGACAGCACTGCGGACAAGACCTTTGAAAGGTACTTATCAAACACAGCGAAGAGGAATGGGAAAGGGGTTTCCATTGTTTGGTTTAGGAATGATTTGAGGGTGTTAGACAACGAGGC
Source organism: Gossypium arboreum (assembly GCF_025698485.1). Lineage (NCBI taxonomy): Eukaryota > Viridiplantae > Streptophyta > Magnoliopsida > Malvales > Malvaceae > Gossypium > Gossypium arboreum. Next base: position 90,867,859 of record NC_069075.1, on the reverse strand, counting down.
TTTGTTTAAGGCTTGGGTTTCTTCCCAGGCTGTTTTGCCTGTTTACTGCATCGATCCTCGTCTCTTTCAGACCACCTATTACTTTGGTTTCCCTAAGACTGGAGGTATCACTTTTCTTCCTGCTTTCTGGGTTGTTGTTTCTTGCTTTCCTTTTTGGATATTATCGTTTGATTTGAAATATTGACTGGCCATAATCATAAATTGGCTTTGACATCAAATCATTCGTTTAGTTTAGTAGCTCAGCCTAACATGAAGCAATTCTCGTAGTCTTATTAAGGGCCTTATTTCTTTTTGTTTTCCATTTTTTTCGTGCTAGCTTTGAGAGCACAATTTATCAATGAATGCTTGGCTGATTTGAAGAAAAATTTGATGAAGAAGGGCCTTAATCTTCTCATTCAACATGGGAAACCAGAGGACATTCTACCTTCTCTTACAAAGGCTTTTGGAGCTCACACAGTTAAGTACTGCCTACCATATTAATGTCTATATGACTTAGAATTACTAAGCCATCGTGTTTACACACTGTTTACTTCCAAGACTACTCTGCTCAGGTATATGCTCATAAAGAAACCTGCTCCGAGGAGCTACAAGTTGAAAGATCGGTTGCACGAGGTCTGAGACAGGTGGTGTTATCAACTGCCCAAGGGAATTCTAGCAGGTCAAGTTCAACCCACAGCCCTAAGCTACAACTTATATGGGGCAGCACTTTGTATCACTTAGATGACATTCCATTCAGTGTCGGCAGTTTGCCAGATGTATATACTCAGTTCCGTAAGGCACGATGCTAAGTTGTAATCATTTTGGGTTCATTACAGTCTAATCTAGTGTGAATGATTACATTGAGGTTTTTCACATTAGATTTTGTTGACAAAGTTATTACTTTCAGTCCGTCGAAGCTAAATGCACCATCCGAGGGTGCATCAGACTTCCAACATCTCTCGGTCCACCTCCTAGTGTTGATGATTGGGGAATTATTCCTTCAGTTGAGCAGCTTGGACTTCACTCTGAAAAGGCAAGTTGACATGTCATATATACTACTTGAACAAATTAGTATGCTATAATCATTGAGAATGTTAGTGCTTACAGTGATTTCTATCCCCATTTATGACAGGTTGTAAAAGGAATGAGATTTTTGGGAGGTGAAACTGCTGCATTGAGCAGAGTTACAGAATACTTCTGGAACAAGGCAAGATTAATTGGCTTATTACTTTTATGTGAATCATAGAATAGTCGATTTAGTGAGGTAAAAATAGAAATTGCTTGGATTATGCTGCCTTCTTAATCAGTCTCACTTTCATGCTTATATAGGACTTGTTAAAAATATACAAGGAGACAAGGAATGAGATGTTAGGGCCTGATTACTCAACAAAGTTTTCTCCATGGCTTGCTTCAGGAAGTCTCTCTCCTCGGTTCATATATGAAGAGGTAGCAAAACTTGCTAATTTTTTCCCCCTTTGATGCTATTGAATAACCATGTTATATAATGAAGACGATGATTATAACTCAGGCAGGTATGCTGATTAATACTATTAGGTAAAGAGATATGAAAAGGAAAGGCAAGCAAATGACTCCACATACTGGTACCTTCTATTGCTCTAGCTCTTGGCAGAAAACTTGATGAATTTTGAAATTTCAGTTTGTGAAATGGAATATACATGATTGGGATGGCATCTATTGTTTAATCTCATATGAGGCTTGATCTTCACTAAAATCTTATTTTTCTTTCCTCAATATCTATGGACATTGTTGCAGGGTATTGTTTGAATTGATATGGAGGGATTACTTCAGATTCATTTCGATTAAATATGGAAATTCCCTTTTCCATTTAGGTAAAGATTGAAATTAGTTTAATTTCTGTAGGAGTTTACTAATGCTTATGGAGACATTTTGCCACATTTTCGTGAAAAGGCCTCCAATTACAATCTTTAATAGTATTAACAATGTTCCACAAATGCGATTGAACCGGTAGTCATTTCATACTGATTGACAAATTTGGGTAATATAGGTGGCCCAAGAAAAGTGGAAAAGAGGTGGCATCAAGACCAAAAAATGTTTGAAACCTGGAGAAATGGCTGCACTGGGTATATTGTTTTTTCTACCTATATGCTTCATGCTTGTAGACGTTTCATTTTATCATATCTATGCTTTTATTATGTATTTACTAGAATTTTACAAATTTGTAGCTATCCCCTAATAGATGCAAACATGAAGGAACTATCAGCTTCTGGATTTATGTCAAATCGTGGCCGGCAGGTAAACTTTCTTTTCTTTTTTTTTCTTTTTTCTTCTCTCCTTTAGAATAGTAGACCGGCAGCAGTTTTCAAATCCTTAAATTAGCATCTTTGTTTTTGGAATTCCTAGAAGCTGTTAAACATGTTTTCAACATGATCAATGGCCTGCAGATAGTATGTTCTTTTCTTGTTCGTGACATGGGAATTGACTGGCGCATGGGAGCAGAATGGTTTGAAACATGTCTTCTAGATTACGACCCGTGTTCAAACTACGGAAACTGGACCTACGGTGCAGGTGATTCGCGTTACCTTTCTTAGCATCAACTAGTCTTAAGATATTTTCAAACCTAATATTATATTTTATATATTTCTTGTTTTATTAGCAGTTGAAAAACTGTGAAAGAGACATACCAAGCAGTTTTCTCGATTAAATTGTTAACTCATTTGTTCAATCTTTCTTTTGGAAAATGACAAGTCTTATATCCTGTCATTATATAATGTTCCTTCTTTTCAGGAGTTGGAAATGACCCTAGAGAAGATCGGTATTTTAGCATCCCAAAACAAGTAAGTGCACTTTTTCTGTGTGTATTTACATAAGTTTGCCAACGTCAGTTAGTATGACTGTGTAGCAGGCCAGGGTGTGGATAAATTTATTATAGCCGAGAAATAGTGGGAGGGGAATTGTTGAGCATTACAGATTTTGTAGCTGTTCATAATTTTGATTAATTAAGATGAAGAAATTTTCAGGCAAAAACATATGATCCAGATGGAGAGCACGTGGCATTTTGGGTACCAGAGCTTCTTCCCCTCCCCAAAGAGAAAAGGAATTTTCCTGGAAAATCATATATTGAGCAAGTTGTACCTCTCAAATTTGGGAGCAGTAATAAGCACCACAGTCAAAGAAGCAAATATGGTGGGAGACACTCCGGGTTAGGCAATAGATGAAAGAATTCAACTGTTGGAAACACATTTTTCATATGCTGAAAATCTTTCAACTTGCATCGCATCGGGTACAAACAAATTTTAATTTGACAAAAAGAATACAGATGCCTGAGAATTATAAATTAAGTTACTAGTGAAAAAACAATTGGATAACTATAAAATATATCTTTTTAATAATTGCGGATTTTGTCTAAATAGTATTTTGATATAAATTAGTAGTAAAAGTCGTGATTTAAATTTAATTTACTCGTTAAATTGCAATTTTAATTATATATGTTTAATTAAAATTAATCTCTTACTAAGACTTTTGCCTTGAACTTAAATATGACAATTATTCACAAAGTATTTTATCGTACAAAAGTTTGTATAATAAATGGAGTTGTGCTATTTTAACTTGCACAAATTATAAAAGAAGTTTTAAACTTCTAGCTGGAATGATTAAGCCATGCCAAGTGAATATTTGATGAGACATAAAATAAAGATAGATATTCTTCTTTTAAAATTTTCAATTGCAACATCTTTTAGATAGAGTAAGTCGTTAACTTTAGAATTCTTAAGTAATATTCTTAATTGATCGAAATTTATCATCAATCACAATTTAATTAATTGTTACTCGACAGCCTTAAAAGATTTATGAAAATAACTAAAATATTCAAGTTACAACCTGTTAATTTATAAAATTAGTTACACAATTCTCAACTGCACATTGGGTTGCAAGTAACAATGCAACTAGCAATATTAATGTTCTCGTCTTTAGCATTTTTAACCAAAAATTCTACAGCAATTTCTTCAAGCAAAATAATCATAATCATGCGGCATCTTCAAGATGAAACTCTACCTTTGAAACTCAACTAATCAACTCTGAAACCAATCATCATCACAATAAAGTTCATAGCATCAATCACAACATTACTACCAACACAAGAAGAGTTTCTAGCCATCCAAAATTAATTATAGACCTCATAAATCCATCATAAAAATAGAAAAGAAAATATTATTAGCCGAAAACCAACCAAACACAAGTATCCAACATCATTCCAGCAACAATGGCAAAAAAAGCTCTCCCACCTGACACTAACATTCGAATCCATAAACTATTGCAACTCTGATCTCCCCTTTTATGGAAAAAAATTCCAAAAGAAGTTAAAAGTGTTGGGGTCAAGGATGTAGGCCTTATAACAATTTGCTCGACTCTTATGCTTGTTGAGAAGCTTTATTTGTTTGTTCAATGAACACAATAACTTGTTTAGTGAGCTTAGCTGCTAGTTAATACAAGCTACCTTTGCATCAAGATATGCTAGTTTGATCCATTGCAGATGTTCCCTAAGTTGCAATGAGTGGACATTTGTTTCCTGATCTTACTCAAACTTAGGCCCTCCATCCTCTTCATTAGCTTTAAACCTTAATGCAACCTATTGGCCTTTATTCCACTTGCTTGAGTATTTCAATTCTGATTATTCATGTTTAGGTATATCCTCAGTCAGAAAAAATATATATATTTTCGTAGTAGTAGTAGAATTTGAAAGATCAATGAGGGAAATTGTAACACCCCAAAATTTATGGTATAACATCTGTCACTATTCTGAGACCGAATATAGTGAAATTTCGAGAAATGAAAAATGAGTCAGATAGAGAATTTTTATGAATGTAAAATTAATATTGGATATTGAAAATTAATGCAGAGTATTATGGATGTGAAAATGTGGAAAAATGGATTAAATTGTACATTCTAAAAGTTGGAGATTTAAAATGCAAGTTTGACAAAAAAGTAAATATGAGCTATTATTGATTATTCTGGCATGAGAATAAGTTGGAATATGTATTGATGTGATGAAAATCATTTTGGACCAAAATGAAAAAAATTGAAAGTACAAGGACTAAATTATAAATTTTTATTTTTATCAAAAGAAGGGTAAAAGTGTAATTTCCAAAAAGAATATTATTAATATTTAAATTTTAATTATGATATTTGAGTTTGATAAATATTGATTTTTTGTGAAGAATGTGAAATAAGAGGTGAAAAGATAAAATGATAAATTTTTCACATAAGGACATTTGATCATTTCTCAAAATTAAATATTAAAATATTATTATTAAGAGATATTTGATATTTGGAAAAGGTATGGACCATTGGATGTGATTATTTTAAAGAGATAGAATGTGAACCACATATTAGAAACTTTGACTTGGACTTTAACCAAGTTTGACTTGGTCATAAATTGTATTATAAAAAAGGAAAGAAAAGGCAAATTTTTTTTCATTCATCTCCCCTTTGAGCTACTCCGGTTTCTTTTCTTTTTCATTTTCTTGCTTTTTTTCTTCAAATTTTCACAAGATCTCAACCTCTACCTTTAATCTTTTGTTAAGAATAAGTGGAAAACTATTCTTAAAGCTTTATATTTTCTGTGTGATCTGGCCCGGCGTTGATAGTCGAGTCAATCCAAGTTGCCCGATCGTTGTCAAGGAAGTATCGTTCGGTTTTGAGAAAAAGGGTGTATTTGGCTAGTTTGAGCGGAAGTTATCAAAGGGGTACAAAGATAGGCTAAAAATGAATAAGATAGGTTCGGTCTAACAATAAGGTAGGATAGATAATTTGATATGAGGTGGAAATGGTAAAACGAACTTAAACGTCAAGAATGATTCAACACTATAGACAGTGTTGCCCCGGGACTTATATTGTTTAAGGTGGGTTAATGAAAGATAGAAGGATGGACCTTGTCCCGTTACTTAGGAAATTAAGAACCAAAGGTGTAGAAAGATGAACGAACGCCACACCAAGGCTGGTGATAAGTTCGGATAGAAAGAGTTTGGGTTGACGCCACTAGCATGCTAGATAAGTCACTTGAGACTCGTACAAAAATAGATAGGAAGTAAACCTCACAGAACAAATGTTCATTCAATAATTTGGCAAAAAGGCTGTAACATCCTAATTTTGGACCTAGTAGGAATAGTGGTTGCGGGACCACAAATCTGACATTAAAAAAAATTATTTTATTATTATTATTTATTATTTTAATGTCTACAATATGATACTAAAGTTGTGTGAAATTTTCATAAAGAAATTTTCTCGTTTGGGCACTCAATTTAGTCAAAAGGACTAAATCGTAAAAAGTGAAAAACTTGAGTTCTAGAAGCTATAGGTATTAAATAGCTATAGAATTTTTAGTGGAGGCCCTTATGTGATGATTATCCCATCAATAAGTTAGTGGAAGATATTTGTTTGGTATTTTTGAAATTAGTTTGAAAAGAAAAGGGCAAATTAGTAATTAAATCAATAAAGGTATAATAAGACAAAATAGCAAAAGCTATCATCTTTATTTCTTACCTCTTCCATCGAAACGAAAAAAAAAAATGACAGCCATGGATGAGCAAAGATTCGGCCAAGTTTTGGAGCTTGATAGGTGAGTGGTTTTTGGCCCGTTTTTAATAATTTCTATGTTTTTGGAGTCGTGGTAACTCGATTTAACTATCTCGTACCTTCGTTTTCAAAACTGTTAAAATTTTTGAATTTTTCCATTGTTGATAAAGTGTGTATTTTGATAATTGATGATAGAAAATACATCATTGTTGTTAGATAAACAACATTTGTAAAGTGATTTTTTGATAGAAATGCCGATTAGGGACTAAATTGAGAAATGTGATAAATTGTGTGGTAAAAGTGTGAATATGTGAAAAATGTGGGCTGCTGTAAGTATGATAAATATTTGACTAGGATTGGGTAATAAGAAAATTTGATTAAAATCGATTTACGAGCCTAGGGGTAAAATCGTAATTTTTGTGAAAGTCTAGGGGCAAAATGGTCATTTTTCCAATGTATAAATTATGGAATGTATAGGTTAATGTGATGATTTAAAGTAGTGAATTTTATCATTTTAGATCAAGAAACTGAGATTTGGGCTTAAATCGGAAAGTACGAGGTTATGGACTAAAATGACGTAATTAGCCGAAATTGCATTCGAGGTAAGTCCGTGTGACTTAATAAGCATATTATCCATGTTATTGTTAATATACTTGAAATCTATCTTGCTATAATTGTATTGAATTATATGTTAATGGAGTTAGGTATGAGAAAGTGATGCCAAGAGTTAATAACACTCATGTGATGATATAATACATTAGAAATTTGATGGAATATGATATTCCATTAAAATGAGTAAGTTCTACGTAAATAATGCAAAAATAATTTTACCATGTACTGTACAATTAGTATGGTATGAATTGTTGACTTGCGTTGTGAATGTAAATTATGAGAATTTACGTAGCAATAACTCCTGGTTGAACCTTATGAATAGATTGGGATATTCATGCCATAACATTGGGTGATATGTGTGCTAGTGTAAGACATGTCTGGGACATGCATCGACCACATTATGAGAGCCAATGTAAGACATGTCAGGGACATGCATCGGCCTCGAGATATACAAGCTAATGTAAAACCTGTCTAGGATATGCGTCTGTAATAGCCAGATTTTTGGGCCTAGTCGGAATAGTGGTTTCAGAACCACTATTCCAAGGCCAGAGAAAATTATTTTGATATTATTTTATGTGATATGGCATGTTTATAAAGGTGCATGAAAATTTTGGTAATTTTATTTTAGCGATTTCTAGCTTAATTTCGAAAAAGGACTAAATCACGTAAAAGGTAAAAGTTGTATTTTAGTACCTAAATGTGTCTAACAGCTAGATAATTAAAATTGGGGGCCTTTGAAGGGAAATTAGACCCTTTTTAATAGAGGTGACAGGCCAAGGGAGACAAGATTGGTCAAAAAGCCATATTTTATGGGATTTAAATGACTCTTTGGTAATAAAATAGAATAAAGAAAAAAATTGTCATTTTCATTCATTTTTCTTCTTCTCTTTTACTGAAAATGGCAGAAAATAAAGGGTTTTGAAGCTGGAAAATTTCAGCAAAGAAACTCCCTTGATAGTAAGTGATTTTAATGCTTTTTCTTGATGATTTTTGTGTTTTTGGAACCCCTAAAGCATGAGCTTTCAAAAGAGGGGAATATTTTGCAAAATGATTAAGAGTCTAGGGTTTTGCCATGAAAGCATATGTGTTGTTTGATGAGTTTTTATGGAAGAATATGAGTCTTGGTAGTGTTATAAACAATTTTTGTGAAAGAAGTTTGCATGAAAACACTTAAAAAGGGGTATTTTGTAAAGTTGTAAAACAAGTTGTAAATGTGTGAAATAGTTGAAATTATGAGTTTCTATAGTTAGGAAAATAGTTCATCTAGTCTTAAAGAGTAAATAAATTGAATAAAAATCATTTTACGAGCCTAGGGGCAATTTGGTAATTATGGCAAAGTATAGGGGCAAAATTGTAAATTTTGCCAAAATGTGTCATTGGACTAATTTGATGTTATAGATGATGAAAAACGAGATTCGGGCTTAGAACAAGGAAAAATGAGAAATTGATATTTAGGCCACTTTTACCAATTTGGTGTCGAGGTAAGTTCATATGGTAATAATAATGCAAATTTATGTTTGCATTACATTCCTTAATAATATTGCATATATTATATGATTTAACATATTGGAAAAGTTGATGGAATGTTGTTTAATGTGTGGAATCATGACATGTGGTATATGAAATATGTGAAATTAAATGCTTTATTGTTACCATGTGATGTGTTTGATGATACATACCTTAAATGTAAATTATTGCCATAAAAGTATAAATATGTTATGAACATAGTGAGATGCCATTACGAGTAAGTATTGCAGAGATACAAAGTATGAGAAAGGAAAATCCCATTTGAACCTTAGGAATAGTCTAGGATACAAGTGACATGTCACTAGGAAACTATAAATCCGAGCTCGTTGAGTGGTCTGAGTTCATTATGGGTGTGTTACATGTTATGAGGTAGCTTTGGCTACATATATTACGCACTATTGAGTGGTCTAGCTGCGTATATAGCACTTATGTACAATCTTTCGTGTATCCATTAATGCCAAGTGTTCAACGGGAAATCCGAGGAAAGAGTTGATAACGGTTCCAATGAGGTAAGTCATTGGTGAGTATGTACTTGAGTTATGTTACAAGTTGTACAAGTATGTACACTAAACTTATGAGTAATGCCTTGATATGTGATAATCTATGATGTATATAGTATTTGGTGAATACTATGAAAATGACATGATTTGGAATAAGTCTTTGATACTTGATGACATTGAGATTATGGGTCCATGCTTATGGTGCATAGCTATGTGTTCTTACCATGATAGATGAAATGATTTTGTATTAATTTGGTGAACAATAATTGTGAATGAGTAAATTAGCCTGGACAGTTTTGGGCTACTGCAGTGGTGTAACTTTGAAAATACACTAAAAATAGTGAAAAATGAGTTAGGGGCTGAATAAAATATGGAATTAAAGCTTATTGAGTCTAGTTTCTTATAACGAAACCCTATAAGAAAAATAATTTCCTATAATAAGATATTTGAAGTTGTGTGAGACAGAGTCAGAATGACTTCAAAATTCCCTGTTCTAATTTGAGAAAATCATTATAAATTGTAAAAAAATAGCTATGAGTTATAATTTATATGTTTAGAATCCTTAATAAGTTTGTTTTCTGAAGAAATAGACGGGAACATTATTTGAGTCCTATACTATAAGATAATTAAACTTTAGTGCAGAAGGGTTGGAACTGTTAGATAGTGAATCAGGGGTAACTTTGAGGAATAAAATGTACTAATTGGCTAAACCAAAAATTCTGGAAATTGTATAGTAGAAAGGTGAAGGAGTCTAGTTTCAAGGGAAATTAACAGAACTTAATTTGGAGTTTTTTAGCTCCAGATATAAATATTTTATTGACTGTTGTACAAGAAGACAACTTATCATGAACTTGAGAATATGTTGGGAACATTGATAAAAACATGTTAATGAGTTGCTTATTGTTTTCATATGAACTTACTAAGTGTAAAACTTACCCCCTTCCTTTCCCATGTTCTCTAGTGTTGCCAGGTTAGCTCGGGTTGGAGTTCGTTGGAGATATTATCACACTGTCAAGCTCTCGCTATTGGTGTAAGTGAATTCAAGTACTTTGAGTCTATGGCATGTATAAGAGTTTAAATATTTGAGAGTATGATATTTGCTTTAGCCAAATGTATTGGCTTATATGGATTATGGGGTTGGTAAACCTATTTATTTATGATGTATTTTTAGTGGCTTGGTATGAATGGTTTGTGGGTGTGACCATGGATGCTTAGTGTTGAAAATGAGGTTTGAAGAACATGTTGATTGCTATAGCATTCAAGTGGTAAAGATAAAGGTAAAACCTATAATATTGGTTGCATGTGAAATTGCCATGATCATGACATGCTTATGGATGTTTAAGTGCTCATCTATGCCCTGTTGTATGCCATTGAATATGTGTGTATGCATGAGTTGTGAACGGTGACAAAAAGGCTTGGAAAATAGCCTTATTTTGTCCACACAGGCAAGGCACACGGGCATGTGTTTAGGCCGTGTGTGACACACGGTCCACTCCCATAGGCGTGTTGTCCAGTCGTGTGTCCCTTGCACCTAAATATTTCAAGTCAGTATGCATGGTAGTAAACACACGGGTAGAGACACGGCCGTGTGTCTCAGCCGTGTGAAGGACACGACCATAGGACACGGGCGTGTGCCTTGGCCGTGTGGCTTCATTTTGTTCACGACCAAATCGGTAGAATGTCAAGGTTTTTGGACACGGGCTAAGACAAGGGTGTGTCGAGGCCGTGTGAAGAACACCGGCCAGACATATAGGAGTATGCCAGGCCATGTGAAAAACCACTGCAAGTTGAATTTTTAAAATTAATTCTGCACGGGTATAGGACACGGGGGTGTCCCTAGCACACGGGCGTGTGGAGCCTTAAAGCATGAAATTTTCCAAGTTTTTCTTAAGTTCTTGGTTTAGTCTTGAGCCATCTCTAATGCATGTTTTGGGCCTCGTGAGCCCGTTTAAGGGACAAAATGCATGTAAACAAGAAGTTTTCAGTTAAAAGAAATTTTATGGCCCGGTTTTATATGCATATGCTTGAGTTAAGTCCGGTAACACCACGAACCCTGTCCTGGCTTCAGATACGGGCGAGGGGTGTTACAGCGTCAGCTTGTTGGGACATGCATCAGCCTTGAGATATACAAGCTAGTGTAAGACCTGTCTGGGACATGGCATCAAAACCGATAGATGAGAGTCAGTGTAAGACCTGTTTGGGACACGGCATCGGCCTTGATATATCAAAGTCAATGTAAGACCTATCTGGGACATGACATCGACTTTGATGTGCTAGCCATTGTAAGACCATGTCTGGGACATGGCGTCGGCATCTTATTCCATGATTGGGGCTATTAAATATCCTATAGTATTCCAAATGGTTCAACGGGAGATGTATGGTTTATATCGAATGATAGAGCTTATGGCTATGTTGTGAGTGGTACAGGCACTTACATGAAATTGATGAGATTTGAATTCAATTCATGTTGTATGATTAATAAAGAATGAATATGAGTAAGTATATGAGCATGTTGAGTAACACAGGTATGTGTTCCAAACTCATAAGAAATGATTTCGGTTTATGATACACATTTGGTGAGGATGTAGATAGGTAAGTCATGCCTATGAGAATGATTTTGTGATGACCTTATGATTATAGGTCTATACTTATGATGTATAAACATGTATTTTTACCAATGTGGTGAAAATGAATTAATAAGGTGTGATAAACTTAGTATCATTAATTTACACTAAAATAGTTTTGGATAGTAGCAGTAGTCCAAATTTGAAAATCCACCAAAAATTGTGAAAATTGAGTTAGAGGTTGAATAAAATTTTAAATTAAAGCTTAATGAGTCTAGTTTCACATAGAAGAAACGGTGTTAGCAAAGGAGTTTCATAATATGAAATATTTAAATTTTTGTGAGACAAAGTTAGAATGATTTCGAAATCCCCTATTCTGATTTTAGAAATTCATTGAAAATTTTTAAAAAATAATTATAGGTTATAATTTATATGATTAGAATTATTAATGAGTCTATTTTCAAGATAAATGTACGAGAACATCATCCGAGTCCTGTATTATGAGATAATTAATTTTTAGTGAAGAGGGGTCGGAACTGTCAGATACCAAAAAAAGGGTAACTTTAAGGAATAAACTTTACTTATTAGCTAGACCAAAAATTCTGAAAATTTTATTATAAGAATATGTGTGAGTCTAATTTCAGGGAAAATTAGTGGATCTTAATTTGGAGTTCCGTAGATCCATATATAAATAAATTGGTTACTATGACTCGAGAAAACAACATGACCAGAATATAAGTAAAAGTGCAATTATGGTTGTATTACCTTGAGAAGCATGTTCGCATATTGCTTATTATTTTCATACGGTCTTACTAAGCTATAAAGCTTACTCCCTTCCTTTCCTTTTCTTTAGTGTTTTCAGGTTGGCTCGGGATTGGAGATCGTCGGAGGCAGCATCACACTATCAAGCTATCACCCTTGGAATATTGATATATGTTAAGCGTGTTCAAGTGAGTGGCATGTATAGGGACTAGGTTTTATGATATATATATTTATGATTAGCCAAATGTATTGGCTTATATTGAGTCATTTGTATATGGCCAAGAGGTGTGTCTTATTTTGATTATGGTGTGTAAACCTATCTATCTATGCTATATCTTCATGCCTATGATGTGATTGTGGTTGTTTGCCATGCTTGGTTGGTATTATGTCATGTGTGTTGGATGCATGCTTTGTGACCATTCAAGGTGGTCATAGCCATGTAGTAATTGCACGTTATAAAAACAACTTGATAATGGTTGAACATGAGTGATTGATGGATAAGTTGGTAACCATAGTATAATGGTAAAAGTGATCGTCAAAATGAAAAGTCTTATGAATGTAGATTAAGGAATCTAGACTTGGTATTGCATGAATAGATGCATAACTTGTAAGAGGATATGATAATATTATGAAAATGTCTTAATAAAGGTTGTTTAATCACTTAAATGATGCCATGATTTGTGGTTTTAATGTGTATAAGTTTGTAAGGGTTTATGGGTAACATTAAGGCTTAAAAAAATAGCCTAAGTGTTGACTACACTGGCCGAGACACGGTCGTGTGTCTTAACAGTGTAAAGGACACGGCCTGAAGATAAGGGCGTGTAGCCTGGCCGTGTGGTTAGATTTGCATGATGACATCATAAATAGAGAGTTACATGGCCTGAGGACACGGGCGTGTCAAAGACACATGGGTGTGTCCTGATGTCCATACAGGCGTGTAACCCTGTTTCATGGAAAGCAATTTTCTAAGTTTTTCCAAAACTTTCTAAGGTTCTTGGTTTAGTCCCTAACTACTTTCAATGCATGTTTAAGGCTTCGTAGGCCTGTGTATGGGACATTATGCATATGTATGAAAAGTTTTGAATTAAAAGAAATTTTGAAGCCTAGTTTTTGCATGTTTGTGAACGATTAAGTTCGATAATGCCTCATACCCTGTTCCAGTGTCGGACACGGGTAAGGAGTGTTATAAAGTACCTACAAAGTGATTTGAATTACATATTTATAGCCTAAAAATATGGCCAGCCGAATGGTCCCAAAAAGAAGCTAATTAAGCACTTTAAATTCAGCTCAAATGAGCTGAAGTTCTTGGCAATTTCTTTGACAGCTTCCATGAAGCTTCCTTCAACTTTGGAAACGCTAATGGACTTCATCTAGAAGGATTCAATCTATTGGACTTCAATGGAATAATTTGATGAGCTGAAATGGAATGTGTAGGTTCGTCCAATGTGAGTAAATGCTCTTTAAGTGAGCTACTTTGTTGAGCTGAATGGTCTTTAGTTCAATTAAGTCAGCTTAGAGATCTCCAAGAGTTTTCAAGTGTGAACAAGTGAAGATGAATAGCTCATGGTGTGAATGCTTAAAGTTGAACAGCCTTGGAGTGTGAAAAGCATATTTGGCTGGTGTGAAAGCCTTTAAGTTGCTTTGGGGAGCTAATCGGTCACTCTTTTTAGCTCTTGATGTCACATGGGGATAGAGGAACCTGCAGCTCTTTTAATGCCGTTCCATGCACCAGCAACACCTTTAATGCTGTTCCATGCACTAGTAGCTCCTTTAATGCTCTCCCATTCATGCTTTCTTTATTACCTGCACATTAAATTCGATCATGCATGCTTTCTTTAATACTTGCACATTAATTCGGTCATGCATGCTTGCTTTAATGCCTGCACATTAAAAATCAACAAACTAATGGAGTTTAAAACATATTAAAAATTGACAGCAACTAGAAAAATTAATTTGAGAACATGTAATTAATTTGTCTCAATTGGGACATATTAAAACAAATAAAGTTAAGGCAGAAACTAAATTTGGCAACAACCAAGACACAATAAAAACATGCATTCAGCTAGAACATATTAAACACAAATAAATTAAGACACATTTATTTAGACTAAATTATATTGACTAACTTAAGTTGCTAGCTATCAGTTTTAGAACGCATGGACTAATTGAGCTGAACCAAATTAACTAATTTAGCTAAGCAAGTAATTATTCCAGCAACTAAAATGAAAGAAATTAAAAATAAACTCAAAACGAGCAAACAAGCTTATTGAGTTGGAAATGAGCTGAATTAAGCTCAATGAGCTGAGATTAAGCTTCATTTTGCACTTGGGCCCTTGAGCTTAAGCCACTCTCGATGACTTCGAGTTGTGTCGAAACATGATGTGATCAGGTTTGCATCATTTTCAGCTAGGGTTTATATGGGTATTGAAAGAGAAAATTGAAGCTAGAGAGAGAGAAATCTTCAATAAAGTAATTGATCTGTCGTCAAATGTAGTAGTTATTTGGTTTATTTCCGCACTTAAGGAGGTTGTTTTCTATGCAATTTAGCATTTTATATTATGTTTTTGATATTTAAACTTAGGATTAAATATCAGTAAAATAAGTTCTTTTAACACATTTTCTATATATTGTGACTGAATAGGCCGACACGGGCCTTAGGTAGTGCTAATATGTGTAATTGAGTGTGTAGGATGAAGAGTTAAAGGCCCAATTGACATGGAAGCAAGGGACGAGTGATGCACAAGCTTTTTGGGATATCTAATCATGAAATGAATGACACAAGACAAATTTCACCTATGGTGTTGCGCCATAGACATTGTATGGTGCAACACAGGTCGACTTCCTGCCCAAGTATGTTGGGGTTATTTTTGTTCACGGAATCAACTTTATATGAAATCCTAGGATGCACTGAAAACCTAATTTGGGTTTCTAACACTTCTATAAATATGTCATTAAGTGTTTGATGTAAAAAAGTCATCATAGACACAATGAAAATCTTAGTAGTTTAGGAGTAGGAGTAGATTAGTTTTCTTTCGGCTTTTCATAAACTAGCTTTTTTCTTCTTGGAATTAGTTTTGATCCAAGACTTTATTTATTTTATTGAAGTATTTCAGTTTACTTGTTCTTTGAATTTGATTTATTTCTTTATTCCAATTAAGAGATTTGCTACTCCGTTCTCCATTCAATATCAATCTATGATTATTCAAATCTCGTTTCTCTTCCGAATCAATCGTGTTCTTCACATGATTTGTTCAATTGAGATAGAGATTATGAATAACATGAGTGGCTAAATCTCTTAGGGAAGTTTTACAAGTGGATGAGGATGTGATTAAAGAAGGATTTAGGGTTTCTTGAGAGGGGTTAGTTGGTACGAATTACGCGTTCTTAATCCACTAGGATTGATAGCAATAGTAAGTTATCATAAGGTAGACGAGGTCGGGAGATAAGTCGAACCGAGTAAACTGTAATTTATCCTAATTGAGAAAGTAAGATCGGGAGATAAGCTAGTATCAACCAATTGATTAGTTAATTAGAGGTTGGGAGGTAATAATTGGTTAATCGGTAGCTAATCCACCCTAAAACCCTAATTCGAAGTTAATTAAAAACCTTGAAGCGAGTTAATCTTCCTGATCGGTTTATTGATTTTTATCATTTGTTTATTTTCTTATTTTTTTGTTTTCGTTATTTATTTTTATCCCAATTATCTATTTTATGGTTTATCGCAATATAGGAATTAATTACTACTACTTAAACTTATTATTGTAAAAATATTTTCATAATTTATTCCATCCTCCCTAAATACGATCATTAGAAAACTTCCAAGTATTTTATTTTACTAAACTATATTACAATTTGACTCGTGCACTTACAGACATCACCATTTTAAATTCTTATATTTTTGGTGTTATATTTTACTATAAATGATAACTTGTTTATAGGCGGTCAAGTTGTTGGTGCCGTTGGCGAAGAGGTTGGGACAATAAATCGTGAAAATATATTTTTTTACAATTAATAAGATAAATAGGAAAGTTAAGACCTATAGATACAATTTTTAATTTTTGTTTATTTTTATTTTCTTTTCAGGTTCTTTATGACCTAAAGCTCTAGCACTCCAATCAAACCGTATCTAGATTTAGAGCAACTACTCAGGCGCAACTGTGAAGCTATGAATATCGACCCACTCGCGGGAATTAACTTACCCTAGGGAAATATGTTATTTGAGGATCTACGAGACAAACAAGGAAATAATCGGGAAGAAGTCCCACTGGCTCAGTTGACCTTGCACGAGTACGCCCTACCTAAACTAGACATGGTGCGAGGAAGCATAGAAAGGTTGACGATTAATGCCAATAATTTCAAAATCAACACGACTATTATCCAGATGATCCAAAACACATTGCAGTTCAAAAGGAACATGATTGAATACCCGAATCAACACTTAAAGCAATTTCTTCTACTATGCGACACCTTTAAATACAATGGGGATCTGATGATGCCATGTGTCTTCGGTTATTCCCATTCTCATTGTGTGACAATGTGGCTGATTGGTTAGACTCATTAGAACTGGGTTCCATCACCACATGGAATGATCTAGCTGAAAAAAATTCCCTATAAATTTTTCTTGATTAGTTTAACCATTTAGTTGAGGTGAGAAATCGCCAATTTTAAACAATACGAAGGTGAATCTCTGTATGAGATGTGAGAGTATTTCAAGATAGTGCTAAGGAAGTGCCCGCATTATGGACTACAAGCATGATTCCATATACAAAATTTTTATAATAGTGTTGATGGACACATCAAGTCTAGCTTAGATGGAGAATCTGGCTGATCTCTCATATTCCATACGTAGAAACGAGTATAAAAAATATTGAGGGTATGGAAATGAATTCATACATGTGGCCCAATGAGAGGTTTATGTACAAATCTAAGCATCAAATGGTGAAAGTGGTTAATGAAGAAAATGACAATGATTGATTCCAATGAATTCTGGAAAAGCTTAACCGTTTGGAGACACCTACCAAGCCGATGAGAGTGGAGCCACGTTCGAAGAACTAATCGGATGAGGAGAGCTATATAGTTAATAGGGGTTGAGATCCCTAATCAAACACCTACAATCTTGGTTGAAGGGATCATCCCAACTTTAAATGGGGAGGCAACCAAGAAGGATAAAATCAAGCACAAACTTGACAAAATCCTCCTTACCAGCCTCTGCCATTGCAATAATGATCTGTAGGAAATGACCATGTTGAATTTGGTTAAAGATTCAATCGATTAAAGGGGGAGATGCAAACGATGAAGATAGATATTCAACAAGTCCAAGCTATATGTGGACGATCCGAATCCCGAATGGATAACCTCTGTGACCAAATGAGCCAGTTAATGTCGATGTTTCAAAAACAAAATGGCCAAAGTATCTCAAGCAATATAGAGAATAATCATTGGAGAGATAGAAAGGAGCACATAAAGGCAATTGCATTATGATTGAGCAAGGAATTAAAGTTACCAAGCAAGCTAACCCATGAAGAGGAGCTTCTCGAAGAGATCGACAAACTCATGGATGAGGAGGAAAAAGATGAGTACCATGAGTTGATCGAGGAGGTAGTCGAACCAGTGCCTAATCTGATAACCTCAACTTAAAGCATAACAAAGATACCCCCGAAATTAAAAGATTTGGGTAGCTTTAGGATTCCAATAGAGATAGGGGATCAATATTGTAGCAAAACCCTTTGCGATTAGGGGCCATCATAAATTTAATTCCCTATCGATATATCGAAAAATTAGACTTGGGGAGGTTAAAAATACCTTGATAACACTACACTTAGCTAATAAATCCTTGGTGCACCCAAAAGGTGTACTCAAGGATACATTGGTCAAGGTATAAGGATTCATAATTCTCGTCGACTTTGCAGTCCTCGACTTCGAGGAAGATTGAGAAATCCCCATTTTGTTGGGTTAGCCATTTTTGGCCACTTTAAAATCGATTATCGATCTTAAGCGAAACATGCTTATTATAAAAATTAATGATGAAATAGAAGTGTTCAAATGTGGTCACGGTTCCCAAAGTGAGGGATTACTTAGGGAGGAATGTTACGTGTTATTTAATTTAATCCTTAACGACCTTGATCGAAGGCATTTTTGAGTGGTGCATATGTAGGTATTCATAAAGCTAGAGAATAAGACAAATGGCAAGGCTCCGGTGGAAGAAGGAGTAATTGGGAGAATTGAGATGGTTGTGAATGACGATTGAAGTTAATGGTAAAGTTTAGAGAATTGCCAGACAAGTCCAGTAGTACGACATAGTATTAACCTTTGAACTTTAATAAACTTGTAAAATATTGTAAATTAATTTTAAATTTTAATTTTTAGTTAGATTTTAGGATAATTATAGTGTAATTACATGCTACAATTAGGAGAAATCAATAATTTGAATGTAACAGAATGAAAGGAAGCTAAATAGGGACAAGAACAGACGACTAGAGGATATCGATACATCCCGTAAGGCTAAGAACAACGTCGTGTCATGCCATGCATAGGCCATGGCGCAACACATGCATTTCAAAGAAAAAATGCTTGATTTAAAGTGTTTTGGTGTGCCATGCACAAGCTATGGCATGAAATGAGCACTTTGAAGCAAAAATAGGTGATATTAGGGCATTGTGTCGCCCTACTGCTGTGGTGCATCACACTTGTGTTTACAGCCAAAATTGGTCCATTTCAGGCATAAAGCCCAGTGGAATTCTATTTATAGTCACCGGTTCTAGGCATAAAAACACACACCAAAAACATCAAAAGAAGAGAAAACACCCTCTTGAAGTCTCCACACCTATTCGTTGCAATCTAGCTTCGAGTTTTCGCACTCCCACCCTTCGATTCACATAATTAAGTTATCTTTATTTCTTTACATTTTAGTTCGTATCTTTTCATTTTTTGTCATTCCACATCGATAAAAAGCCAAATTTCATATACAATTACCCGAGGTATCGTGTTTTAAGCTTGATATTTATCAATTTTATTACTTTGGTTTTGTTATTTTACGTTAATTGGAAAATGGCACTGCGAAAACAACAACATTCCACTCAGGCACCAAGCAATATCGATGCCAATTTCTTCCATAACATTAAATTTGAAAGGTTTTTTCTTCAAATGAGTGGTCATTTATTTTTACAAGAGCGTGGGTTCAATCCCACCACGTCTGCTTGCAATGAAATATAGGATTTGGTACAATCCCGCCATTGGAATGATTTTTGCACAACCCTGATTGAATCGGTAGTTGACACCATTGCATACGAGTTTTATGCCTCCTTGAAAGATAGGGAGAATCAAAAGAAATGTAATGAGGTGATCACTCACGTTACTGTCCAGAGTAAAGAGGTGCCGATTACTCATTGAGAAATTTGTTGATACTATGATGCCTCATATTATACCCAAAATCACCTAGAGACCTTAGAATTATTTAAGTTTGAGATTTTAATATGGAGGGTATTATCGATTATTTGACAGAGGGGCGTGGCTAGTGGACTAGCCAAGCCAACTCCGAGGCACGACCGTCATGTTCCCAATAGCCAAGATGTGGATGCAATTATCATGTTTGGGTTCATGAACATGAGAATGGGGTTCTGAAACCACTCAACATTTAGTCATTGTACCTTAATTAACTATAACACCCTATACCCAGCCTGGTCGCGAAGCCCGAATATTAAGATGCCACAACACCGTCTCATGTCATAACCAACAAGTAAATGCTCATGCTAACAAAGCATCCATCAGTTTGTTATTCGCATCGATCTTAAGTCAATCATACTAGCTAGTTATAATTTTCATGTGCTAAACTTACATTAAATAGTCTTTATAAACATATTAAAGCATGCATAAAGTCCACTTAGCAAAATTCTCAAACTAGGTCTGTAGGTATTGATACTGACATTAAGGTATCGATATTTTCTTTAAGTGGCATTGATACCACCTGGAATAATGATACCAAACTTGAATTCTATTTCTCGATTAAAAATGAAAGTCTCAAAAATTATCGATACCTATCATGATGTATCGATAAATTTACCCAGAGTATCGATACTTGAGCAAAGGTATCAATACCAAATATAACAACCCATTTTTAGTGAAATCAGAACAGTGATTTCGGGACCACAAATCTGAAGTTAGAAAATATATTTTATTATTATTTTATGGTCTATTGAATGATAATATTACCGTATAAAATTTTTTTTAAGGAGTTTTACCATTTACATGCTTAATTTGATAAAAAAGACTAAATCACGTAAAGTGCAAAAGTTGAGTTCTAATAGCTAATGGTATTAAATATCTATAGAACTTAAAAGTGAAGGTCCTTATGTGGTAATTAGCCCATTAATGTTGATAGTGGATGAGCATGGTTTGGCATTATTGAAATTTTGGTTAGTTTTTAAGGTTAATTTTGGAAATTTGTAAAAAAAAGTTTAATTAAAATAAAACCAAATTATCATCATCTTCCATTTCATTTCACAACCAATACTTAAAGAGAAGGAAGCCATTTTTGGTGTTTAACATTCGGCAACCCTAATTCCTTCAATTAGGTATGTGTTTTTAATCCGTTTTTAATGATTTCTATGTTTTCGAGATTATTGTAGCTTAATCTAGCTAGCCCGGGGACTAATTCGTGAAACTGTTAAACTGTTAGGGTTTACCATTAATGAACATGCTTGAGTTTTAAAGGTTGATGTTAGAAAATGAATGGTTGTTGTTAGATAAACAACTTTTGTAAAGGAATTTTTGATGAAATTATCAATTAAAGACTAAATTGAAAAATGTGATAAATTCATGGTAAAATTTGTGAATTTTTGAAATATGTGGGCTGCTGTAAGCATGTATAAAAATTGGCTAGGCTTAGGTAGGGGAAAAATTGCATGAATTTCATTTTTCGAGCCTAGGGACTAAATTGTAAAGAAATTAAAAGTATAGGGGTAAAATGGTAATTTTTCCAAAATATGTGTTGGACTAAATTGAATATGAAATATATTGAACTGGTTTAAATTTATTTGTATAAACCCAGTCATACCTCGTACGGAGTTAGATTGAGGCAATGAGAAAATCTCGGATTAATCGCCTGCGTATCTGTGTATATTCGTCGAGGTAAGTTCGTGTAATTAAATTGAGTATTTATATATTTTAATTGAATTATATATATGTGATTTGTATAAGTGCCATGTATAAATAATGATTGTATATCTAACGACGTACAACGATTACTGAGTCCCGTTTGAACCTTAGGAATTCGTAAGAACCAAATGACATATTATTAGGGTTACTGATTCTCAGCTCGTATGAGCTTATCGATTTACAACTCTTGAAAGCTTATCGATTCTTAGCTCATATGAGCTTACTGGTTTACAACTAATGAGAGCATATCGATTCATAGCTCGTATGAGCATACATGTACTGGAATTAACGGATTACAATTTAGCATACTATATGTGAGCTATCCCGAGTATCCAACGATATTCTAAATGGTTCAATGGGAAATATTCTGTTACAAGATGATATGATTTTGATAATCGGGAAATTCTATTAATCAGTATCAAAGAAATCAAAAGAACATCACAACAGTTCTACAACTTCTGTGGATCATTCTAGTAGAGACAGAGATACCTGACGCTCTAGTCCAAAACCTCAAGCTACATCTGTAGTGAGTGTGGGTAGTGTAGAGATGCTAGACCCTAGTGTAAGCATTGTAACAGACCACATTATGGTGAGTTTCAAGTGAAGAACGGAGCGTGTTTCAGGTGTGGTTCCTTAGACCACTATCTTAGAGATTGTCTAGAGAAATCCGAGAAAGAGAAAGTTCAAACTACAAGACCGAGCAACACAGCTGCGAGAGGTAGACCACCTTGTAATCCTAGAAATAGAGTGGTAGCCATGATGTGACAAAAAACTATGCTGTGAGATCTGAGGCAGGAGCACCAGCTAGGGCTTATGCTATTTGTAACAGCCCAATTTTGGGTCTAGTCAAAACAGTGCTTTCGGGACCACAAATTCGACGCAGAGAAATTTATTTTTTTTATATTTTTATGGTCTAAAGTTTTATGGAATGATTTTGTGAAAATTTTGTTTGAAATTTTTTACATTTGAGACTCAATTTAGTAAAAAGGACTAAATTGCAAATAGTGCAAAACTTGAGTTCTAGAAGCTAGAGGTGTCTATTTGCTATGAAATTTTAAATTGAAGGTCCTTATATTGTAATTAGAACATTTATTAAGTTAGTGGACAAAAATGAATATTAAGTAAGAGAAATTTTAGTGTTTTAAGAAAAGGGCATTTCGGTCATTTCGTAATTAAATGAATTAATAAGCAAATTAAAAGCCAAGTTTTGCTCATCTTTTACCCCTTGGCCAAAATTTACAAGAGGAAGACATAACTAGGGTTTGTCAAGCTTCCAAGCTCGATTGGAAGTCCGTTCTAGCCCCGTTTTTAATGATTTTCATGTTTTTGAGATCCTTGCAACCAAATCTAGCTTATTCAAGGGCTAATTTCAAAGAAAGATGAAGATTAAAATTTTATCCATGATAGATATTTGTGTATTTTGATGTCTACTGGAAGAAAATGCATGTTTGGTGTCAAATAAACAACTTTTGCTAAGTGATTTTCGGTAAAAATGTCAAAAAGGACCAATTTGTAAAAGTAATAAAATAAGTAGTAAAAGTGTAATTAAGTGGAAAATGGGCTGATATAAGTATTATAATGGTTTGGATAGGCTTGGGTAATGAAGAAATTGAATACATTTATTTTACGAGCCTAAGGACAAAATTGTAAAAATATGAAACATTAGGGGCAAAAATGTAATTTTACCATAATATGATTTTTGGACTGAATTGAACAATGTGAGTATTAAATAAGCTAAATTTGTTATTATACATCAAGAAAAACGAGGTTCGAACCTAGATCGAGAGAAAAACAATGTGTTAGACGATTAGTTGAAATTCTACTATTTTTGTACCGAGGCAAGTTCGTATATAAATAATGCATTGTTATATTTATGTTTTAAGTGCTTTAATGTTGTATAAATTGTAATTGACTCTTTGGACGAAGTCGACAAGTTTCGATAAGCGAGAATTCCCAGTTGAGCCTTAGGAATAGAATAGGATATGAGTGGCATGTCACTAGGAACCCATGTGTTTATGTGATCCGAGTGTTGGTCTTGTACGTCCTACCAGTGGCTGGGTATGCCGGTATATGTTACAGATACCTGACAGCTTGTGTGAGCAGCACTGTGTAGCTTTGTCCTGACTAACAACTTGTGTGAGCAGGCCTGTGGATAGCTCGAGGGCGAGCCTATATGTATTATGAGATATGAGGTAGCTTTGGCAACATGTATGGCACTTATGTGCAAAATTTTCGAGTATCCGTTAATATTCTGAGTGTTCAACGAGAATGTCAAAGTTATGAAAGACTATGGTTATGTTGCGAGTTGGTACAGGTATGTACTTAAAACTCATACATAACGAGCTCGATATGTGATGAAACCTTGGTAAGGTTGTGATTGAGTAAGTTACGACTATAAGATTTTAATAACTTTCATCCTAATTTTCATCATGTTAATTGCATGTTAAATGTGTAGTTGTGATGCTTATTATTTGCATAGGAACCTGCTAAGCTTTATAGCTTACTCCCCTTCCTTTCCCCTGTCTTATAGTGTCACCAAGCTAGCTCGGGATTCGGAGATTGTTTGAGATCCACTCATACTATCAAAAATTATTTTTGGTACCAATGATTTCAACATTTTGAGTTATGGCATGTATAGGGGACTTGGTCATTTTGTTATGTGTCGTAATTGATTAGGCCAAATGTGTTGGCTTATATTGGTTAAAAGCTCATTTTGTATAAGGCCATTTGAAATTGGCTACGATTGGGTTAAGCAATTTATATGATGATGTCTTTTATGGATGTGGAAATTTACATGATTTGGGTTGATGAGTATGTGATGTTTGTGTATAAAAGATGGTAGCATGTGAATGATATGTTGATGTCTTAGTGGTGGTTGATTTGGTTGTATATATATGCTTGGATTAGTGCTATGTTGTGTTGTATAGGTGTGTGCACGAAAAAAGGTAGCAAAATGGCTCAATGAATAGCCTTATTTTTGTCCACACGGGTTGGCACACGAGTGTGTGTCTAGGCCGTGTGTGACACACGGCTTGCCCCATGGGCATTGTTTAGGCCGTGTGTCCCCTGCACCTTAATTTTGAGAAATAGAATGCTCAAAATTGAGCACACGGGTAGAGATACAGTCGTATGTCTCAGCCGTGTGGATGACACAGCGTCAAGCACGGGCGTGTGTCCTGGGCGCGTGAAGTCTGCACTTATTTTATTAAAATCATAAATTTTAAATCGACCACACAGGCTAGCACACGGGCGTGTGCCTTGACCGTGTGTCTTGTAGTTGTTCTTGGGTGAAAAACAGAGAGTTACACAGGGTAGGGACACGAGCGTGTGTGACCACACGGGTGCGTGACACCTATTTAGGGCAAAATTTTCTAAGTGTTATAAATTTTCTAAAGTTCGCGGTTTAGTCCCGAACCATTTCCAAAGCATGTTTTGAGCCTCGTGGGCTCATGTTAGAGACTTTATGATTAAATGCAATGAGTTTTAATTTGGACGAGAATTCATGGCTCAGAAATGTATGTTTGCTTGTGTTTAAGTTTGGTAATGCCTCATAGCCTATTTTGGTGTCGAACATGGGTAAGGGGTGTTACACTATTCATGCACGCAAGGATGCTTCTACACCAGAGGTTATTATCAATACTTTCTTTATTTTTGATACTGATATTACTGCTTTGATTGATCCGGGATCCACTCATTCTTATGTGTGCACGAATTTAATGTCTAGTAAGAATTTACTTGTTGAGTCCACTAAATTCATGGTTAAAATATCAAACCACATCGGTTAGTATGTGTTAGTTGATAAAGTTTGCTAAAATCGTCCTCTGATGACTCGGGGTTACAGTTTCCAGCTAATTTGATGTTACTACCTTTTGATGAATTTGATGTGATTCTGGGTATGGATTGGCTAACTCTGCTTGATGCTGTTGTAAACTATAGACAAAAGCTTATCGTATTAAAATTTCAGAATGGTGAGACACTTCGTATTGAATTAGATAATCCAAGTGTCTAAATTGAAGCTTGAATCAGTGCTAGTGGTTTGCGAGTATCCCGATGTGTTTCCAGAGGAGTTGCCTAGATTACTGCCAGTTATATAGGTTGTGTTTGCTATAGTACTTGTACTAGAAACATCACCGGTATCGATAGCACCTTACAGAATGGTTCCTACCAAATTGAAAGAGTTGAAAGCACATCTATAAGAGTTGATAGATAGGGGTTTTGCTCAACCTAGTTTTTCACCTTGGGGTGCACCAGTTCTTTTTGTTTAGAAAAATGACGGATCGATGAGATTATGTATTGACTACCGTTTGGCTCAAAAAGGTTACAATAAAAAATTAATATCCATTGCCTCGAATTGACGATTTGTTTGATTAGTTGAATGGTGTCATAGTATTCTCGAAGATTGATATTTGTTCTGGCTACTATTAGTTATGAGTGAAAGATTCGGATATGCCGAAAATTACATTTAGAACCAGGTACGAACACTACGAATTTCTTGTGATGCTATTTGGTTTAACTAATGCACCTGCAGTATTTATGGATTTGATGAATAGAATCTTCAGACCGTATTTAGATAGATTTATGGTGGTATTTATTGATGACATTCTGATCTATTCTTGAGACGAGTCTAAGCATAATGAACATTTGAGAATTATTTTGCAAACCCTACAAGATAAACAACTCTTTGCTAAATTTAGCAAATGTGAGTTCTGGCTCTGAGAAGTCAGTTTTCTGGGACACATAGTATGAGCTGAAGGCATCAAAGTTGACCTGAGTAAAATTTTAGCAGTTGTTGATTGGAAACCACTAAGAAATGTATCTGAAGTCAAAAGTTTTCTGGGATTAGTTGGTTATTACAGAAGATTTGTCAAAGGGTTCTCAATGATAGCTACACCAATGACGCAGCTATTATAGAAAGATGTAAAGTTTGAATGGTCTGAAAAATGTCAGTAAAGTTTTAATCAATTGAAAGCATTATTAACTGAAGCACCAGTTTTGGCTCAGCCTAAATCAGGTAAAGAATTTATGATTTTCAGTGATGCATCTTTAAATGGTTTAGGATGTGTTTTGATGCAGGAAGGTAAAGTAATAGCTTATGCTTCCAAGCAGTTAAAGCTGCACGAGAAAAACTACCCAACACATGATCTAGAGTTGGCAACTATTGTGTTTGCATTGAAAATTTTGCGACATCATTTTTTCGGTGAAAAATGTCACATATTTACCGATCACATGAGTTTAAAGCATTTAATGTCGCAGAAAGATTTAAATCTGAGACAGCACAGATAGCTCGAACTGTTGAAGGATTATAAGTAGAAAGTCCTCTTTTGCTCTACACGTTATGAATACTCGACTGGCATTATTTGACAATGGATTGATCTTAGCTAAGTTGAAAGGTAAACCGGTGTTTTTACAACATATCTGCAAAGCTCAGAAATGTGATAGTGAATTGCTAATTAAACGGGTATAGTGTGAGTCGACTACTGCTTCAGAATTTTAGATAGGACCAATGATTGTTTATTGTTCAGAGGTAGAGTTTGTGTACCAAAGAATCCAGAGCTCATTCAGAGAATCTTACACGAAGCTCATAGTGGTAGCTTGTTTGTTCATTCGGGAAGCAATAAAATGTATAGTGATTTGAGACAGATGTACTAGTGGCCAGGAATGAAATGTGAGATATCTAATTTTGTAACAAGATGTTTGGTATGTCAGTAAGTTAAAGTTGAATATCAAATACCTTCAGGACTATTACAGTCAGTGATGATACCAAAGTGGAAATAGGATAGAGTTACTATGGATTTCTTATCGGGTTTGCCCTTGTCACCGAGGAAGAAAGATGCCATCTGGGTTATCGTAGATCATTTCACGCAGTCTGCACATTTTGTTTCGGTACGTACAAACTACTCCCTTGACAAATTAACTGAGTTATACGTTTAAGAGATTGTCAGATTACACGGAGTGCCACCATTATTTCGGGTAGAGATCCATGGTTTACATCACGATTTTGGAGAAAGTTACAAAAAGCTCTTGGTATGCTATTTTATTTTAGCACTGCGTTTCTGTTATAACCCGATTTAGGGCCTAGTCGGAACAGTGGTCTCGGGACCATGGATCCGAAAATAGAAAAATTATTTTTTTATTTTTATTATTTATTTATCTATGAGGTTATAGTACGATATTATTAGTGCATGAAAATTTTGGTGAGTTAATTTTAATGTTTTCAAGCCTGATTGCGAAAAAAGACTAAATTGCATAAAAGGCAAAAGTTACATTTTAGTACCTAAATATGTTAAATAGCTAGAGAACCAAAATTGAGGGCTTTTAAAGGGCAACTACACCCTTTTAATAGTGTTGGCCGGCCATGTGATAGATTTTAAACAAATAGTCAAAGTATTAGGTGGATGATGTCATGATTTGGTGATAAAATAATGCCGAAAAACCTAGCTATCATTTCCTTCTTCTTCATATTCTTTCTCCACAGAAAATATCAGCAAAAATGGAGTTTTGAAAGCTGAAAACTTACAGCAACTTATTCCTCTCATAATATAAGTGATCTTGATGATTTTCTTGATGATTTTCTTGATGATTTTTACATTTTTAGTATGCTTGTTTCATGGGTTTTCAAATGAGGGGTCTATTTTGCATAATGATTGAAAGTTTAGGGAGTTTCCATGAAAGGATTTGTGATGCTTTCTGAGTTTTTATGGAAGAATATGCGTCCTAGTTGTGTTATAAACAACTTTTGTGAAAGGTGTCAGCATGAAAACACTTAAAAGGACTATTTTGCATAGGTTGCAAAATAGGTGGTTAGTGTGTGAAATAGTGAGAATTTGGGATTTCTCTAGTAGTAAAAAGAGTTTAGCTAGGCTTGAAATACGAAGAAATTTGATAAAAATTGATTTTCGGGCATAGGGGTAAAATGGTCATTTTGCCAAGGCCTAGGGGCAAAATGGTCATTTTACCAAAGTTGTGAATTTATGAATGCTTAATTGTGTTTAGTGACTAAAAGGATGTATATTGTTAATATAGATCAAGATTTTCCAAGACCGAGCCTAGATCGAGGCAAAGCCAAGCAATCCGATTAAGCCGTCTAGTTAAGCACTTTTTGCAATCCGAGGTAAGTTGTATGTAAATAATAAAACTACACTGTTAATACTTGTATTCATATTGTCATTAAATTGATATTGTATGAGTTGTTAAGTTATAAATTGAGAATGCCTTGTAAGATTTGAGATAGTAGAAATATCCCGTTGAAACCTTAGGATATGAATTGGATATTCGTGTCAAGACATTGGGTGATTTGTGCGCCAGTGTAAGACTTGTCTGGGACACGGATCAGCTAAGATTTGTGCTGGTGTAAGACATGTCTGGGACATGCATCAGCACGCATAAATGAGAGCCAGTGTAAGACCATGTCTGGGACATGGCATCGGCACAGAGATGAGTGCCAGAGTAAGACATGTTTGGGACATGCATCGACCTCAACAGAGATAGCCAGTGTATGACCTGTCTGGGACACACATCGGCTAAGAGTTGTGCTAGTGTAAGACATGTCTGGGACATACATCAGCACGCATATATGAGAGCCAGTGTAAAACCATGTCTGGGACATGGCATCGGCAATATTTCCCATGTTGAAGGTTCATAGAATATCCAGTAGTATTCCAAACGGTTCAGTGGTGAAAGTTATAGTTCAATTTGATAAAGAAAGGATGATCATGTTATGAGTGTTACAGGTACCTGTGACACCCCTAAAGTGACCCTAGTCGGAAAGTGGTTTTGGGACCACAAAACCGAGTCATAAAAAAATAATTAACCATTATATTTGATGCTTATTATATGTATATAGGCATGTGTGAAAATTTCATGTTTGAATTTTGTTAATTGTAAGTGAATTTTGCTAAATAGGATTTGTGTGAGAAAATTTAGAAATGTGCTAGGCAAATGTTAAAGTGGCCTATTGATGCATCTTAGAAAATGTTGTCCTTGCATGTCAAAATACCCAAAAGATGAACTAGTGGCCGGCCATGCTATGGGATTAACCATATTATAAACACTTGTGTTAATGTGGTATGTAGGAAACAATAAAATAAAAGGTTAGTAATAAAGAAATGAAAAGGGAGGGGTGATGAAAACAAAGTTGTCTCATCCATGTTCCCCCTCCATTGCCGTGAGTTGAAGAAAGATAACAAAAGGAAACAAAAAATGCATGCTCATCCTTCTTCTTGATTGCCGAATGTGGGAAAGGGAATATTGAAGAGGAAAACCAAGGTAGTCGGCCATGGCTATCCTAGTTTAAGGTATGCATTGTGATTTTCTTTTAATTGACTATGAGATTAGATTGATAAGTGCATAGCTTATTTAACCCATGGTTTAATTTCATGCATCAATAGACAAATGTCCATTCGGCAAGTGCTAAATTGGTGTCATTTTGATAAGTTTTTTGAAAGATGTTAATTAATTGTTAAGTGGCTTAAATGATGTTTGAATGAGTAGAGTTCATGGTTGAAAAGTATAAATTGAAAGTTTCCGTGTGAGTGTATATACATTTTAGAAAGAAAGATGTTGTTGTTTAGTTGAATTTTCATTTGATAAATGTTCATTCGGTCAAATGGGAGAAGAATGAGATGAATTTAAATGTTGTGGTTTATTATATTTTAGTTGCTAAATGAAGAAAAATCGGCTAACAAGGGAGTACTAAGGCCGAATATGATTTTGAATATTAGTAGTGTAGTTGCCGAATTTGAACTATGAAGTTATTGAGTAATGTGTGTGTTTTAAGTGATAGAATTGAGTGAATGCTTGGAATGTGATATGTATGAATTATGTGTTAAATTAAGGTTTGCTAAGCTAGCTATTAAGATGAAGTGCAAATGTTAGTAATTGATTGCTAGTGTATATATGTGTACTAGCCGAGCTTTGAATTTAAATAATGGTTGGAGCACCATGTGTTGTAATGAGATTATTTGAGTGAAATCATAGATATTTATATGATGAATTCGATTGTCGATATACATGCTTAAATAAGATGCACACATGAATGAATAGATAGCTTGGTGTTGCATGTATTCGGTCATAAAGGTGCACATGAGGAAATGTTAGATTAATTGTATTAAATTGCTCAATGTGATTAAAAATGCGTATGACCATTTTGTGTTTGAGCTAAAGGTGGCCATATGACCTATCAAACTCCTTGTCATATTCAGCCATAAGCTAGCATAATGAGACTTTAATAAGTTAAATTTGTTTGAATTAGCTCAAGAGCTTAGAGGACCAAAGTTGGATAAGGGAAGGGAAAAAGTGATCGAATAGCCGCCGAAATCGTTCGACCACATCCGAGGTAAGTTTTAAGTGATTAAATGTTGAGTAAATTCAATTATAATAGGACATAATGAGTTTATTTAATAAGATATGATGTGGCCATGATATGTCTTAAACTCAAAAGGTAAGTTCCTAAGTGTTTGGACTTGGATATTTAAGAGCAAATTGTAATAATTTGCTCAGGACAGCAGCAGTAACGTGATTTTAGAAAATCACTATAAATGTTTGGTGTGGAATTATAGGCTGAATAAAATATGAAATCAAATCTTAATTAGTCTAGTTTCTTATAAAAGAGACCGTGTAAGCAAAGAAATCTCCTATAACGAGATATTTAAAGTTGTGTGAGATAGTGTCAGAATGACTCTGAAATCCCCTGTTCTGTTTTAAGAAAATCACTATAATTTGTACAAAAATGGTTACAAGATAAAATTTATATACTTAGACTCCTTAATGAGTCTAGTTTCAAATAAAATCAAATAAAACATACTTTGAATTCTGTACAATGAGAATTTTGATTCGTAGTGAAGACTGGTCAGATTAGTCAAACAGTGAAACAGGGGAAACTTTAAGAAAAATATGGTATTGATTGGCTAAACCTAAAATTCTGAAAAATTTATGGATGGAAGATATACGAGTCTATATTCAGGGAAAATTAACGGCAAGTGATTTGGAGCCTTGTAGCTCTGGTTATAAATAATTTAGTGACCATTGCTCAGGAAAACAGCTCGTAGTGAATATGTGATTTTGTTGTAAACATGGATAAAACTTGTTTTAGTTGCTCATAAGCTATTGATTAAACCCATACTTGAATTCTAATTCGTGATATTGTAAAATGATATATGAGTATTAGATGGATCTTTGATATTAAAATTTGTGAAATTGTAAGTTTATGAGTATTCGAATATGAAATGATAGTATGGCGTGAAATTGAATTATTCATTGGAAAATGATTGATGTAGATTCGGCCACGACCAAGTCTGTACATGATAGTATATGTGGTATGTGAAGTATATTTAAATAATTGTGATGTGAATACATGAAAATTTATATTTTGATTCAGGATTTTATGCGATGAATGTGAATTTGTATATATATGAGATAAGGCCGAATGGCCGATGTGATGAATGTGAAGGTGTATATATATGTAATAAGGCCTAATGGCCGATGTGATGAATGTGAAGGTGTATATATATGTGATAAGGCCTAATGGCCGATGTGATGAATGTGAAGGTGTATATATGTGATAAGGCCTAATGGCCGATGTGATGAATGTGAAAGTGTATATATGTGATAAGGCCTAATGGCCGATGTGATGAATGTGAAGGTGTATATATGTGATAAGGCCAAATGGCCAATGTGATGAATGTGAAAGTGTATATATGTGATAGGGCCGAGTGGCCAATGTGATGGATGTGAAAGTGTATAAATGTGATAAGTTCCGAAGGGCATTTGTGTCAGTACTATATCCGGGTTAAAACCCCGCAGGCTTTATGCGAGAATATTATCACTGATTAATGACCGTAGGCTTTGTGCTCGTACTATATCCGAGCTCTAAAGACCCGATGACTACGTGTGGAGATTTTGTCTGGGTAAGCCCCGAACTAAAGGTTTTGCTGAAGATTCAAGTAAAGCGTAAGATTATGCGACTTCACAGTGACAATTGGTAATAAATACGTTCAATGCGTTAAGTTGGTCAGGTATGTATTTTGAGATTATATTTAAGTTTGATTCAGACTAAATCACAAGGTCGTTATGTGATGCACATGTGAGTAAAGCAATAAGACTGTTCTATGATTATTGTGCATTTGGTCAATGTGGAAAGTTAGGTAAAAATATGTAATGTACCTATGATCATAAGAGGTCACTATCAAGTGAGAATTTATCTGCCTATTATATATGATGAGATGTGCATATTCGGAAAAGAGATGGTATGCCCGAAGGAAGAGTGAAATAAAAATACGAACAACTATGTTATAATTTGATTGTTATCTGTTGACACTGCTTAAAACTTACTAAGCATTGTAATGCTTATTCCATGTACTTTGTTTCCTCTGTTTTATAGATCTCATTTGGAAGCTACAGGCTCGGGGATCGTCAGCAACTAGTCACACTATCACTATCCACTGTTTGGTACTGCTACGTTTTGGACTATCTTATGGCATGTATAGAATAGACTAGTAGTGAGAGGATATTTTGGTTAATGTATATAAGCCATACGAAAATGGCATCTTTTGAATGTGTACTTATAGAAGTTTAAATTGTATCCCTGACTGTCTTTAGTACTTATCTAAAGGAATGTTCAAAAAAAAAAATTTTACTGTTCTGATATGAGTTTCAAGTCTGGTAATGCCCCTTTATCTATTCCGGCGACGGATACGGGATTGGGGTGTTACAGTACCTATATGATAAGCGTGAGTAACGAACTTAATTTAGAAAATGAGTCTCGAGTAGATGATAATGGGTAAGTTAAGTTATGGTTACCTTGGAGCTATAAGCATGATGGTAAATGGTGAGATTGTTGTTGTATATTTATTTATATGCAACTTACTAAGCTTTATGCTTACCCCCTTTCTTTTCCCTTTTATTTTAGTATCGCCAGGCTAGCCTAAGAATCCCATAAAGTCAGAGATATCGATCACACTATTAGCCGCAGCACTTGGTATAGTTTGATTTATATTTTTGAAGGTGGCATGTATAGGGCTAAACTAGGATGTTGTATTAAGAGAATCATTCATGGATTTTGGCTCAAGTCAAAAGCCCTTCGTTTTGTATTAAGTCTAGAATAATGGCTATTATTCATTTTGATAAATGCATATAGCGTTCTTTCTATGGATAATTTGGTGTCCATTGTGATGAAATTTGTATATTGACATGATCTTGTGTAGGTTGTGCAAGATCGGTGACAAAATGGCTTGGGAAATAGCCTAGTTTGTCCACATGGGTAAGACACACGGGCGTGTGTCTAGGCCGTGTGTGATACACGGCTCACACCCATGGGTGTGTGTCATGGCCGTGTGTCCCCTACACTTAAAATTTTAAAGACATTTTAGTACACGGGCAGGCCACACGGGTGTGTGCCCATGCCGTGTCATAAAGTCAGTGTGCATGCTAGTGGTACATGGGCAAGAGACACGGCCGTGTGTCTTGGCCGTATGAAGGACATGGTTATAGGGCACGGGTGTGTGCTTGGGCCGTGTATATTTGGTAAAATGCCCAGGTTTTTAGACACGAGTTTGGGACATGGGCGTGTCCCTAGCACACGGTCGTGTGTTCTATACCCACACGGGCGTGTGGAGCCTTGATGCATGAAATTTTTTAAGTTTTTCATAAGGTCCCGGTTGGGTTCTGAATCACCCCGGATCTATGTTTTGGGCCTCATAAGCCCGTATACGAGATAGATTGCTTGTGAAAAGAGAAGTTTTTAAATTGTTTGAGATTTCACGGTCCAATTTTATTCAATTCGTTGAGTTTAAGGCAGGTAGCACCGCGAATCCTATCCTAGCATCGAATACGGGTGAGGGGTGTTATAGTTTCACCCTTAGACTAATGGTCAATCTGAACATGTGATTCAGATTCTTGAGGATATGCTTCATTGTTGTGTATTAGAGTTTGAAGGCAACTGGGAAAAATATTAACCGTTGGTTGAATTCACGTATAACAAAAATTTTCAATGAAGCATAAAGATGGCACCGTATAAGGCTCTATATGGTTGTAGATGTCGAACTCCATTATATTGGACTAAGCTCAGTGAGAAAAAGATACACGGAGTTGATTTGATTTGTGAGACTGAAGAAAAAGTAAAAGTGGTCTGAGATAATTTGAAAGTAGCTTCAGATCTTCAGAAATCATATACGGATCTTAAATGTAAAGACATAGAGTTCCAAGTTGGCGATAGATATTCTTGAAATTTTCGCCCTGGAAGAAATTTCTTCAGTTTGGTCACAAAGGAAAGCTGAGTCCTCGATTTATCAGGCCGTACGAGATTACTGAAAGAATCGGACCTGTCGCATACCGATTAGTTTTACCGTCAGAACTAGAAAAGTTTCATAATTTTTTTCACATGTCTATGTTACGACAGTATCGATTTGATCCTTAACATATTATTTGTCTATGTTACGACGGTATCGATTTGATCCTTCACATATTATTTCCCCGACGGATGTCGAGATTCTGCTTGATATGTCGTACAGTGAAGAACAGATCAGAATTCTGGCACGAGAGATAAAAGAATTGAGATATAAGAACATAGCTTTATTAAAAGTTCTTTGGCAGTGACACAGAATAAAAGAAGCCACTTGAGAACCCTAGGAAGCTATGAGAAAACAATATCTGAACCTCTTTTCTGGTAAGATTTTTGGGGACGAAAATCCCTTTAAAGGGAGATTTGTAATAGCTCGCTTTTAATGAAATCAAAATAGTGGTTTTGAAACCACAAATCCAAAGTTGGAAAATGAATTTTATTATTATTTTATGGTCTACATAATGATAGTATTACTGTATAAAAATTTGCTTAAGAAATTTTACCGTTTACATGCTTAATTTGATAAAAAAGACTAATTCTCGTAAAGTACAAAAGTTGAGTTGTAATAGCTAATGGTATTAAATAGCTATAGGAATTTCAAGGGAAGGTCCTTATATGGTAATTAGCCTATTAATCATGATAGTGGATGAGCATTTTTTAAGGTTAATTTTGGAAATTTGTAAATAAAAGGTTAATTAAAATAAAACCAAATTATCATCATCTTCCATTATCATTTTACAACCGAAACTTAACTCAAAAGGAAGCCATTTTTGGTGTTTAACATTCGGCAACCCTAATTCCTTCAATTAGGTATGTATTTTTAATTCCTTTTTAATAATTTCTATGTTTTCGGGATCGTTGTAGCTTAATCTAGCTAGCCCGGGGACTAATTTTTGAAACTATTAAACTGTTAGGGTTTTACCATTGATGAACATGCTTGAGTTTTGAAGTTTGATGTTAGAAAATGAATTGTTGTTGTTAGATAAACAACTTTTGTAAATGAATTTTTGATGAAATTATCAATTAGGGGCTAAATTGAAAAATGTGATAAATTCATGGTAAAATTTATGAATTTGTGAAATATATAGACTGCTATAATCATGTATAGAAATCGGCTAGGCTTGGGTAGGGGAAAAATTGCATGAATTTCATTTTCCGAGCCTAGGGACTAAATTGCAAAGAAATAAAAATTATAGGGGTAAAATGATAATTTTGCCAAAAAATGTGCTGGACTAAATTGAATATGAAATATATTGAATTGGGTTAAATTAACCCGTATAGATCTAGTCAGACCTTGTACAGAGTTAGATCGAGGCAAAGAGAAAATCTCAGATTAATTGCCTCCGTATCTACGTATACTCGTTGAGGTAAGTTCGTGTAATTAAATTGAGTATTTATATGTTTTAATTGAATTATATGTATGTGATTTGTATAATTGACATGTATAAATACAAGTGCATATCCGACGACGTATGACGATTACTGAACACCGTTTGAACCTTAGGAATTCGTAGGATACGAATGACGTGTCATTAAGGTTACCGATTCTCAACTCGTATGAGCTTATCAATTTGTAGCTATTGAGAGCTTACCGATTCTAAACTCTATGAGCTTACCAATTTATAGCTTGTGAGAGCATACCGATTCATAGCTCGTATAAGCATACATGTACAGGAATGGACGGATTACAATTTAGCACATTATGTGTGAGATATCCGAGTATCAACGATATTCTAAATGGTTCAACTGGTAATGTTCTGTGACGAGATGATATTAGTTTTATACGAACTATTACAGGTATATAGATGAAACATATGGAAATGATATTATATGATATATTGAAACATGAAATGAATGATACATGAATATGAAACTTGCTTAATTATTATGTTCATCCATGTTTGTTGGCTATTATATGTGTTTTACATGGCTAACATGTTGGTGAATATGTGCTTAGGCATTTGGCCAAATTGAGTGGGAATATGCTATGTTTACTTACCTAAATTGTGACTAAATGGTAAGTTAAATTCAATGTTATACAAACTTACTAAGCTTAAATTCTTACTTTATGTATTTTTCGTGTTTGATAGTGAACCGGGAGCTCGTTCAGGTTAGAAGCTTGTCGAAGCTATATCAAATTATCCATCTACTCTTTCAGTACTTTCAGTTGTTTAATTTGGTTATAATTGCATGTATAGGTTATTTTTGCTAATATTGGCCTATATGTGTTATTGTGATTGTCGCCACATGATTTGGTTTGTGCCTTGGTATATTTTGGTATGTATATAGGTAGCCTTATCACGTTGATGTATGGCTTGATATGATAGAATGATGGAAGGTAAAATGGTGGTTTGAATATGCATTTTGTATAAGATTTGAAGCTTGATAGAATTTTTGTGAATTGGTGCTTGTTTGAATGGATTATTTGGTGTTTTTCGTGTACAAGTAATAAGTGAATTATATGACCATTTGATGCTAGTGATTAAGTGGTATAATTGGTATCAAATGGCCTGTTTTGATAATTAATCTACATGGAAAGTTTTGGTGCAAATATGCATATATGTTAGATGATCAATTGGTTATATTGAACACATGGTTAGTCATGTTTATAAATTAATCTATTTTGGAGTGTTACAAATATCCGCCTTCAAAAAGAATGTAACAGCCCGATTTTGGGTCTAGTCGGAACAGTAGTTTTGGGACCACAAATTCGACGTAGAGAAATTTATTTTTCTTATATTTTTATGGTCTAAGTTTTATGGAATGATTCTGTGAAAATTTCGTTCGAAAATTTTGACATTTGAGCACTTAATTTAGCAAAAACGACTAAATTGCAAAAAATGGGAAACTTGAGTTCTATAAAGTAGAGATGTCTAATTGCTATGAAATTTTAAATTAGGGGACCTTAGATGGTAATTAGACCATTACTTAAGTTGGTGGACAAAAATGGACATGGAGTAAGAGAAATTTTAGTGTTTTAAGAAAAGGGCATTTTGGTCATTTGGTAATTAAATGAATAAATAAGCAAAATAAAAGCCAATTTTTGCTCAAATTCTACCCGATGGCCGAAATTCTCAAGAGTGGACATAGCTAGGGTTTGTTCATCTTCAAAGCTCGATTGTAAGTCCATTCTAACCCCGTTTTTAATGATTTTCATGTTTTTGAGATCCTTGCAACCTAATCTAGCTTATTCAAGGACTAATTTGAAAGAAAGATGAAGTTTAAATTTTTTCCCATGTTAGATATTTGTGTATTTTGATGTCTAATAGTAGAAAATGCATGTTTGGTGTTAGATAGACAAGTTTTACTAGGTGATTTTTTGATGAAAATGTTAAAAATGACATTTGTAAAGGTTACAAAAATGAGTAGTAAAAGTGTGATTCAATGAATAATGTGGGCTGGTATGAGTGTGAAAATGGTTTGGCTAGGCTTGGGTTTTGAAGAAATTGAATACATTTCAGTTTACGAGTCTAGGGACTAAATTGTAAAAATGTGAAACATTAGGGGAAAAATATAATTTTTCCATAATATGATTTTTTTGGACTGAATTGAATAATGTGAGTATTAAATAAGCTAAATTTGTTATTATAGATCAAGAAAAATGAGGTTCGGACCTAGATCGGGGGAAAAACAAGGTGTTTGACGAATAGGTCTCATTCCTACTATTTTTGTACCGAGGTAAGTTCGTATGTAAATAATGCATTGTTATATTTATGTTTTAAATGTTTTAATATTGTATGAATTGTGATTTACTCTTTGGATGTATTCGACAAAGTTTCGACAAGCGAGAATTCCCGGTTGAGCCTTAGGAATAGAATAGGATATGAGTGACATGTCACTAGGAACCTATATGTTTATGTGATCCGGGTGCTGGTCTTGTACGTCCTACCAGTGGTTGGGTATGTCGGTATATGTTGAAGATACCTGACAGCTTGTGTGAGCAGCACTGTGTAGCTAAAAAATGAGCCTATATGTTTTATTAGATATAAGGTAGCTTTAGCTACATATATGGCACTTATGTGCAAGATTTCTGAGTATCCGTTAATATTTCGAGTGTTCAACGGGAATGTCAAAGTTTTGAAAGACTATGGTTATGTTGTGAGTTGGTACAGATATGTAAGTAAAACTCAAATGTAATGAGCTCGATATGTGTTGAACCCTTGGTAAGGTTGTGATTGGGTAAGCTATGATTATAAGATCTTAATAATATTCATGTCAATTTTCATTATGTTAATTGTATGTTAAATGTGTGGTTATGATGCTTATTATTTGCATAGGAACTTACTAAGCTATATAGCTTACTCCCCTTCCTTTCCATTGTCTTATAGTGTCACCAAGCTAGCTCGAGGATCGGAGATCCTCGTAGATCCACTCACACTATCAACAATTATTTTGGTACCAATGATTTCAACATTTTGAGTTATGACATGTATAAGGGACTTGGTCATTTTGTTATGTGTCATAATTGATTTGGCCAAATGTGTTGGCTTATATTGGTTAAAAGCTCATTTTGTATAAGCCCATTTGAAATTGGTTACTATTGGTATAATCAATTTATATGATGATGTTTTTCGTAGATGTGGGAGTTTACTTGATTGAGTTGATAAGTATATGATGTATGTGCATGATAGATGGTAGCATGTGAATAATGTGTTGATGTCTTGGTTGTGGCTGATTTGGTTGTATGTAAATGTTTAGATTGGTGCTATGTTGTGTTGTGTAGGTGTGTGTCATAAAGGGTGGCAAAATGGCTTGGTAAATAGCCTTATTTTTGTCCACACGGGTAGGCACACGAGAGTGTGTCTAGGCCGTGTGTGACACACAGCTTGCCCTGCGAGCATGTGTTTAAGCCGTGTGTCCCCTACACCTTAATTTTGAGAAACAGAATGCTCAGAATTAAGCACACAGGCGTGTGTCTTAGCCGTGTGGATGGCACGGCCTCGAACACGGACGTGTGCCCTGGCCATGTGAAGTCTGCACTTATTTTGTAAAAATTTAATTTTCCACATGGGCTAGCACACAGGTATGTGCCTTTGCCGTGTGATTTCAATTTGTTCTTGGGTGACAATCAGAGAGTTACACTGGTTAGGGATACGGACGTGTGTGACCAAACGGCCTACCCACACAGGCGTGTGACCCCTGTTTAATGAAAATTTTTTAAGTGTTGTAAAATTTTTTAAAGTTCTCAGTTTAGTTCGGAACCATTTCCAAAGCATGTTTTGTGCCTCGTAGGCTCGTATTAGGGACTTTATGATTAAATTCAAAAATTTTTAATTTGGACAAAAATTTATGGCTCGAAAATGTATGTTTGCTTGTGTTTAAGTCCGGCAATGCCTCGTACCCTATTCTGGCGTTGAATACGAGTAAGGGGTGTTACAAAGAATTTTGTCCTTAAAATTTCCTATTAACACGCCACTTGCGTATTCACAAAATATGCTATTTCTAACTTTAAACTAACCATCACACTTTTGCTGTGCACTCTAATTCTTATTCTCGCTAACTTTCTACTACTTTTCTTAGTGATTCTATTCACTACCATGAACTTATTCTACAACAACTTTGCTAACAGTTTCCTCTATTCACTATGACACTATTGTCTAAACAACTCATAACCAATTTTCCTAATTCTCTAGTCTTTATTGGGATTCTTCACTTATTAGCTAAATCACTTAAAATTTACGAAGGCATAGAACCTAAATCTATCAATGGGGATAAAAGAAATGATTACAAGGAAAGAATACCCTTAATGTCAAAGTTTGAATCTTGATACTGTGGTTCTGTAATAGCATAAACTTAAGCTGAACCTCTAGACTAAACCAGTGTAGCAATAGTATGAGCAATAATTCGCTGCCCAACCAGACTCCCATTACTTCCACCAAACTCTAAGTCTGTGAAACCTCTGCTCTATTTGAGCATTCCCTTAGAAAATGTTTCTTCGAACCACTTTTAAAACAAGCATCTACTAACTTACGACACTCACCAGAAAGCCTACACTTACTATGCATACAAAACGACTATTTAGAACCACTCGTCGAACCACTGTCACTAACCACTACATTACTTTGCTGCTTAGACTCACTTGGTCGAAACTCGTATCATGCACTCCTATCAAAACTTTGAGTATAACACATTTTCTTATGCGGTCGATCAAATACACCATCGGAAGTCCTCTTGCCCGATTCAGTTACCACAGAACGTGGAACTTTAGCCAAAGTCTCCTCAACTACTTTGGATTTCTCAACTAACTCATCAAACATCTCTACATTTTGTGCTACTAAATAAACCTGAATCTCACGATTAAGCCCAAAACGAAACCTCTTACAATGATCCCCCTCATAAGGAACCATCTTAGTAGTGTACTGACTAAGTTGTACGAACTCAGCCTTATAATTAGGCATTGACAAATCTCCCTGAACCAAATTACAAGCCTCCATATATTGCTCACCTAAAAGCTTCCTCTTAAAAACCTCAAGAAAGTAATTCCAAGTCAATTGATCGCGTGATTCGTAACAAGTAATAAATATTTATAATGAAGATCAAACCTAGACTAACTATCATCACGACGAAAAGGTAAGCGCACCTATCGAACAATAGTATAGTAATGGCAAGACCGGGATATCATACCCAAGGGAACCAAAAGTACTAGTAATAACTATCTTTTTATTATCTAGCCTATGAATAAAAGGGTTTGTTTATTAAACTAATTATCTAAACTAATTAACTAATTTAATTAAACCAAAGAGAAAATTTGGAAAAAGACTTGAAGAAAAGCAATTGATAAAGACGACACCCAAGGAGGAATCCACCTAGATTTCACTTGTTATCTGACTCTGAACTAGACGATTTATTCACTTGACTTGATCCGTGAGATTCGCTAACCTATGTTATTATCCCTTTCGAGACTAATAACGTCTAACCCTCAGTTGAATTAATCGAAATTTTTTTCTTAATTAAAACCCCTAGGGAAGCAGTAAATCACTCATGAACTCCCAATTAGGTTTCACCCTAATCTGGCAAAATCTCATAACCCTATTTCTAGGTGTTTGATCAACTCCGCTTAATTATGCCAAATCTACTCTTAGGTAGGGTCTATTCCTCCTCTACATAAGCACATAAAATCATGAATTAATACCCGAAATATTAACTAAGCATTAAGAGCATACAATTAAGAACAAATCAAGTATTTATCATACAGTTCAGATAATAATAACAAGATCCATCATAGGTTTTATCCCCCTTAGGTATCTAAGGGGTTTAGTTCATAATAAAATAAGAGTACATCTCAAAAGTATAAAAATAACAAAACATGAAGAAAACTCTAAAACCCCTGAAGGAATTCTGAGAGAGATCTTCAGTCTTGGAGTAGCTCCAGCTTTTGGGATGAATCGTCTGGCTTCCTTCAAGTAATTCCTGGAGTGTGGTTCTGTACTCCAGAAAAGTTCTAAAAGAGCCCCATTTATTAGGTCACACTTAGGATATTTATATAGGCTTTGGATTAGCTTTCTTCCTCCCTAAGTACCCTTTTCTGTGTAAAAAACAACTCTTTGAAAAAGGGACACGCTCATGTGCCACGGCCGTGTGACATGTTTTCTAGGCCGTGTTTGATTAGTTAAATTACACACAGCTGTGTAGGTCAATGGCCAGGCCGTGTGAATCGTGAGATCCTTGGTTGACACCCTTGAAAGACACGGGCGTGTGAGCAGCCCGTGTGGCAAGGCTTAGGCCGTGTGAACTTCTTGATTTGGTCCGTTTTGTTCATTTTTAGCTCATTTTTGGCTCCTTTTGACTCTTGGTGCTCTCCTGAGTACAAAACATGAAATAACCGGATTAAGAGCACCAAAATCCACAAATCTAGTAGTAAACATCTATAAATATGCTAAGTATTTGGAGTAAAACTATGTATAATTTGGCGTTTATCAAATACCCCCACACTTAAGCATTTGCTTGTCCTCAAGCAAAACTCTCATTTACTACTAGAGTTCATTCCTCTTAATCACATAATCA
Organism: Gossypium arboreum; assembly: GCF_025698485.1. NCBI lineage: Eukaryota > Viridiplantae > Streptophyta > Magnoliopsida > Malvales > Malvaceae > Gossypium > Gossypium arboreum. Next base: position 90,824,870 of record NC_069075.1, on the reverse strand, counting down.
TTACTGATAATGTTACACGTTATTCCACAGAAAATCATATAGTGAGAATTAAACTATAGGGGCATTAAAAGCCTTAAACAATCTAAATCGAATATTTTGATAATAAAATCATAGGTAATCTCCTTCCTCTAAGTAATTAAGTTTAGTCCTAAATATACAAGAGATGACATCCTCACTAAAGATTCACTCAAATCACTTAAAGTGTTTAAGGTTCAAGATTAAGCACTCGATTGTCTAACATGAAAAGTTATTACCATAGGCTTGAATGAAAATCAAATTTCCACCACGTGTAAATGATATGATACATTAATCAAAAGGTCTTTGCATGGTTGTAACGGGGTTTAGGTTACAGGTAAGGATACAAGCTAAAGAGACAAAGGTTAGAATCGAGATAATTTCAATATATTACCCCACTATCAAAAACTTAATTACTGAACCACAAACAAATATCTAGAACTATTTTACATGAGTTCTTGACAACTTTAGCTTGCTGAGAATTACAATAATAATACTGAGTTTTTTTTTAAGAACAAATCAAGTCAATACAATATAGAAATCATACTTCATGATTCAGTAACAAAAAATGGTGAACATAGTGAGGTAACAGTATTAAATTTAATCTCGATAGAAAAAAGTAAATTAAGTAAGAGGATTTCAACAATAATAGGTTAATGGGTTAATGACGAAGGTTAATTAATAAAAAAGGTTAGTAGGCTCAAAGGGGGTTCACTAAGGGTTTAATTATGTGGGAAGGCTTTTTATGGAGTAAATGGGTTGAATCCTAAGTGCCTTTATCATCTCAGTGTATCAAATCATACGTGTGATCTCCACATGTATAATCGAAGCAAGTTCTAGAATAACAGCTCAATGTTGACACACTCAAACCACAAAAGAAGTAAGCAAGAAAGAAAGCTATATGCTCAAAAGGCTCAAAAATCTCACCAAAAATTTGGGTTTTTGATGTCATTCCTGTATACTTAAGATTTCAAGATAATACCTCAATTTAGGAAAAATAGTCTAAAAAATTTTATTTCTCAAAATATCAACTTATCATGCTCGATTCTTTAAGGTCCTATAATCAAATAATCATGCATAATTCCCTTGGTCTAATTCACGACATATCAACAATAATTATAGATCAATCAGAATTCATTCTATCAATATTATGAGAAAATCACTTAAGCACAAGACCAAATTTAGGGATTTGAGAATAATGCAAAAAGTTAGGTTTCATGTTCACCCCCCACACTTAAGATGTACATTTCCCTAAATGTACAAAGATAGATTATTCAAAATAAAGAAAATCATAAGAGGAAAGGAGGTGAAACTCCCTGTTATATGGATGCGGAGCTTGATTCTAAGGCTGGAGTGTTTGGGGAAAGTAGTAGCTGCCATTGTTCTTAGCTAGATGAAGAAATTGGGTCGTTGAACATAGCACTCGTGAGGTATTATTTCCCATTTGATTCCTCATTCCGTAAAATATTCCTAGCAGCTTTGCTTGGAAGTCTGTAGAATCATGAAGAGCTTATTAAGAGTTGGTGTGGAAGAGAGCGTAGTGGGATTACTTGTTAGAAATACCAGAAAATGAAAAAAAAATTACTAATATAGATATGTATTTCAAATTAAAATAATAAAATTGAAATGAAAATAAAAATAAAAAAGAAAAAAAATAAAAATAAATAAAATAAAATAAAATAAAATAAGAATAAAAAGATAGGAGGATTCAACGATCCTCGTCAGTGGGGCCCTCAGGTGGTGGCGCTGGGGTGGCAATGTGAAAGTGCTGGCACAGCTGCTGCATCATGGCCTGCATATCGTCCATCTGTCGGTCCCATCGCCGATCTCGCTCGTGAATCATCACGAACTGTGTAGTGCAATACTGCTCGAAGTGGGTGAGTCGGTCAGAAAGGTGTGCCAATGAAGCAGCCGCATGAACTGGTCGTTCCTTAGGTGGCACGATGGAAGGCTCCTCATGCTGTGGGGGAACATCATCAGGAATGTCCTCAAGATCCTCCTTGTCAATGGCATGAGAGAGACGGTACTGAAGAGGATCAGTCCCACGTCGGCGCTCGATCATCCTCATGTGTAACATAGTCGTGATGCCCTATGGGGACATCTGACCTATCAGTGTAAGCGCTGATGACTGAGCCACAGTGTTGAGGAGACCGAAGTGTTTGGCAAGGCGCGTCACGTAGGGGCCGATGGAGATCACTCCCTTCCTATGCCACTCGGTCTGATGGCGAATGGTGAAAGCAATGAAGTATGCCAAGTCAGTCACGTGTGCATTCGCCATGCACCATAAATAGTAGGCGTCGTGGGTGTTGACGACGCCGGTGCTCTCTCTCCTCCCAGTCAATGTGTTTGCCAATATGGCATAGAGATAGCGTAAAGAAGGAGCGATAGCTGAGGCTTTCGAGCGGCTGGGGTTGTAGGTGGAAGAGAGTGGTGCCAAAGCTTTCCAGCATAAGGAGGGAGAAATGTGGATATTTCATGGTAGTGCATTCATGTCTTTCTCCTCCATAAACTCATCGGTGTAAAGTCCCAGAGCGACTCCAAACTCTGGGACACTCATCGCGCGAACTAGACCGCCTAATCGGAAGTGAATGGTGCTTGGGTCGTCATTGTTCGTCATCACCACCTGTAAATGAAAAGTAGAGCATAATTCTAAGGTTAGCTCTAAATAAGTGGGCTCGGTAATAACGAAGAACCGCTCCCATGGGTCTATGGACAGAAGGGTGCGGATGGCATCAGCTAGCTGAACTTGCTCGACGGTAGCCCAGTCAATGCAGCGACCTATAGTGAGGGGTCGTGCGCGTAGTATCTGAAATAGTTCCTCCTACGAAGCTTTCGAAAATTCAAGGAACGGGTACTAAACTTCAGCTATAGCATGTACCGAGGAAGAACCCGGTCCCCTACGTCTCTTTGAGGATGGGACTGCAGCCTTCTTGCCTTTCAATGACGACATAATGTTCTTGAAAATTCATTGATAGAATCCAAGATACATTAGTAGTTAAGCAAGAGGCTTAAAACTAGCATATGCTATTTAGTAGCTTAAACAATTCAAATATAGAAAATTCTAAAGCAAATTCCTAACTTATCTAAAACATATTTGTAATAGTAACAATATCTATGTAAAGCATGTAGAATACTAATGTAGCAACACAAATTGGAAAAATAAGGTTGAGAAAGTGAACCAAAGGCTGCTGTAGGGCGGTGCACGGGCATGTTGGTGGCGAGCACGGGCATGTGACGCGGGGATATAGCCATGTGGAGGAAAAATTGAGGGTATAGAGAGGGCAAAGTGGGGATTAATGCAAGGGGAGTAGATTTGAGGGTGTTTTGGGGGTTGGGGAAGTGAAAATCTGAGGAATGGTGGCTGGAATAGGGATTAGGGAATGGGGAAGGGTAGATTTCGACTAGGGTTTTGAAAAGGGGAAGAAGATGAACTGTGGTTTGCTTATATAGGGGAGGTTCACACGGCCTAGGGCCACGCCTGTGTACTTTGAGGGTGAGCCCGTGTTTTTCAAATTTTGCAAGTTAGGTCGTGCCCGGCTACTATCCCACGCACATGTGTCTTAGGCGTGTGGCGAACATGGCCATGTCGCATGGCCATGCCTAGCTTTGTTCGCTTCTCCCATGCCCGTGTTATGGTAGCACGCCTGTGTATTATTGTACACAGCTGAACGGCACGGACGTGTCTCACACCTGTGTCGAAGAAACAGAATCAAGCCTTGTCCCTGGCACGCCCGTGGTTTTCCATCCCCACGCTCGTGGTCTCCTATCAAGCTCACCCACGACCATGTCTCACTGCCGTCGGGATTTATCGCACCCCGAGTTTTGGGGAAATTATGTCATGCTTCCATACGACCGTATCGCACGACCGTGTCCCTTCCCCTGTTTGGCCACGACTTTAGGCACGCCTGTGTGCCTGGCCGTGTATGCTGAAAAACTTTGCAATTCAAAGATTAAGTTAATGATTCAAAGTGTTAGAAATTAAAAATAAAGAAATCAAAATATGTTAGTGCTCGGGTTGCCTCCCGAGAAGCGCTTATTTATAGTCTAAGCTTGACTTACCTCTCTATTGAATGATCATGGTGGTTTGAGGAGTTCATACTCCTCATTCCTACTATTAGCCTTGACAAAATAAGGTTTGAGACGGGTATTGTTTACCTTAAAAGTGCCGAACTTGGGGTGACTTACCTCAACCGTACCAAATGGGAAAATACTGAGTATCGTAAGAGGGATTTCCTCATTTGATGTGGTAGTGACAATGTGGGGATCTGCAGCATTTAGTAAGACTTTATCGCCAAACTTAAGTTGATTAGGAGAGATATCGGGCTTGTTTTGGCGTAGTTTCAGTTTATCATGTGTTCTCGGTTTGTGTGCTCGCCATTCATCTAGCTCCTCTATTTGAAGCCTTCGTTCCTCATGGGTGTCTTTATTTGCTACTTGATAATAGTGCACTGTCTCCGTTGTCTTGGTTCGAGGAGGTTCCTGCAAGAACGATTGAATATTAGTTTTGTCATCGACAAGTTTCATAGCATTATCTTGAGTCTTAGAGGTTTTGACTGAGTTGCGTGCTTGGAGTGTTACTGCGTCGTCTCCTGCACGAAGTGTTAGCTCTCCTATGCCTACATTAATAATGGTTCTGGCAGTTGCTAAAAAGGGTCATTCTAAAATTAAAGGTACCTCGTTATCCTCATCCATACCTAAGACGACAAAGTCTACTGGGTAAATAAATATATCAATTTTAACGAGAACATCTTTAATAATACCTTTAGGAAATCTAAACATCTTTAATAGTACCTTTAGGAAATCGAACTATTTTGTCAGCCAATTGTATGCTCATCCTAGTCTGTTTGGGTTTACTGAGACCTAGTCGTTTAAACATTTTATACGGCATAACATTTATACTTGCTCCTAGATCAGCTAAAGCATTATTCACAGATAAACTACCAATTAAGCAAGAAATTGTAAAACTCCCTGGATCTTTCAATTTGTTAGGTAGCTTATTCTTTAGAATAGCTGAGCAGACTGTATTGAGTTCCACATGCAATGTAGCGTCTAATTTTCTTTTATTGCTCAGAAGTTCCTTTAAAAAATTTTCTGAGTTGGGCATCTGCGACAGAATTTCAATAAAGGGTAAGTTAATATGTAATTTCTTTAAGAGTTTGACAAACTTACCGAATTGTTCTTCTGTTCTGTCTTTCATCATCGCTTTAGGATATGGCATACGAGGTTCATGATTCGTACTTACCTGTTTAGGATCATCGTCGTTTACCTCTTCTCGACCTTTTTTCATTCTGTTGTCTTGCTCTAATTCTGGCTCCGGTGCAATGAATCCTTCCTTATTTTGAGTATTAATTGCATTAAGGTGTTCCCTCGGATTAGGTTCAGTATTACTTGGTAAGCTACCTTGTGGTCGTTCGAAGATTAGTTTGGATAGCTGGCCTATTTGAGTTTCGATTCCTTGGATCGATGCTTGTTGATTCTTAAGTGCAGTCTCGGTATTTTGGAAACGGGTTTCTGACACCGAGATGAATTTAGAAAGCATCTCTTCAAGGTTTGGTTTCTTCTCTTGTTGATAAGGTGGCTGTTGAAAACCTTGAGGATTTTGTGGCTTTTGATTCCCTTGACCACCTCAGGAGAAATTTGGGTGGTTCCTCCAACCTGCATTATAAGTATTACTGTATGGTTTATTTTGAGATTGGAAGTTATTGTTACCCATATAGTTGACTTATTCTTCTGCAGTTGTAGGATTGAAGGATTGGTATTCTGTATGCACACCTCTGCCACTTGAGTCATACCTCATTACTGGATGTACCTGCGTAGAACCAAGTAAACCGCCAATCTTTTTATTGAGAAGTTCTACCTGATTAGAGAGCATGGTGACTAAATCGATGTCATAAACGCTGGTTGTTTTCGTTGGCTTTGTCCTCATAACTTTCCACTGATAGTTATTCAATGACATCTCCTCTATAAATTCATAGGCATCTTCTGATGTTTTATTGTTGATGGTTCCGCTAGCAGCTGCATCAACCATTTGCCGAGTCGAGGGATTCAGGCCATTATGGAATGTTTGTACTTGAAGCCAAAGCGGTAACCCATGGTGAGGGCACCTTCTCAGTAAGTCCTTGTATCTGTCCCATGCATCGTAAAGTGTTTCTAAATCCATTTGCACAAAAGAAGAGATATCATTACATAATTTAGCTGTTTTAGCCGGCGGAAAATATTTTAGTAAAAATTTCTCGGTCATTTGTTCCCAAGTAGTGATAGACCCTTGTGGTAATGAGTTCAACCACTGTTTAGCTTTGTTTTTCAGTAAAAAGGGAAACAACCGAAGACGTATGGCATCATCAGAAATGCCATTGATTTTAAATGTATTGCAAAATTCCAGAAAGTTTGCTAAGTGAGTGTTGGGATATTTAGCCTGCAAACCATCAAACTGAACAAACTGTTGTACCATCTGAATAGTGTTAGGTTTTAATTCAAAAGTATTTGCAGCTACAGCAGGTCTAACTATGCTAGATTCAGTTCCTGTTAAAGAAGGTTTAGCATAATCATACATAGTTCGTGGAGCAGGATTTTGATTAGCTGCAATTGCGGGAGGTAGCTAATTGCCTTGGTTTTCAGCCATCTTGTCAGTTTGGGGTCGAGTATTGTCTTCTCGCACGTTCTCTATGTATCGTAAGCTGCGCCTTATTTCTCTTTGATTTCTACGAACTGTGCGATCGATTTCTTCGTTAAAAAGTAATGGTCCTGACGGGTTTCTTCTAGTCATAAACTATAAAAACCTGCCAAGAGAAAAAATAAGTAAATTAATAAATAATAATAAACTAAAATTAAATTGCAAGAAAAAATAAATGGCTAAAGTAATAAAAATTTAGCGTTCCTAATATTTTGAATCCTCAGCAACAGCGTCAAAAACTTGATCGCGTGATTCGTAACAAGTAATAAATATTTATAATGAAGATAAAACCTAGACTAACTATTATCACTATGAAAAGGCAAGTGCACCTATCGAACAATAGTATAGTAATGGCAAGACCGGGATATCGTACCCAAGGGAACCAAAAGTACTAGTAATAACTATCTTTTTATTATCTAGCCTACGAATAAAAGGGTTTGTTTATTAAACTAATTATCTAAACTAATTAACTAATTTAATTAAAGCAAAGAGAAAATTTGGAAAAAGACTTGAAGAAAAGCAATTGATAAAGACGACACCCAATGAGGAATCCACCTAGATTTCACTTGTTATCTGACTCTGAACCAGACGATCTATTCACTTGACTTGATCCGTGAGATTCCCTAACCTATGTTATTATCCCTTTCGAGACTAATAACGTCTAACCCTCAGTTGAATTAATCGAAATTTCTTTCTTAATTAAAACCCCTAGGGAAGCAGTAAATCACTCTATGGACTCCCATATTAGGTTTCACCCTAATCCGACAAAATCTTATAACCCTATTTCTAGGCATTCGATCAACTCCGCTTAAATATGCCAAATCTACTCTTAGGAAGGGTCTATTCCTCCTCTGCATAAGCAGATCAAATCATGAATTAATACCCGGAATATTAACTCAAGCAGTAAGAACACATAATTAAGAACAAATCAAGTACTTATCATACAGTTCAGATAATAATAACAAGATCCATCATAGGTTTTATTCCCCTTAGGTATCTAAGGGGTTTAGTTCATAATAAAATAAGAGTACATCTCAAAAGTATAAAAATAACAAAACATGAAGAAAACTCTAAAACCCCTGAAGGAATTCTGAGAGAGATCTTCAGTCTTGGAGTAGCTCCCGCTTTTGGGATGGATTATCTGGCTTACTTCAAGTAATTACTGGCGTGTGGTTCTATACTCTAGAAAAGTTCTGGAAGAGCCCTCTTTATTAGGTCACACTTAGGGTGTTTATATAGGCTTTGGATTAGCTTTCTTCCTCCCTAAGTACCCTTTTCTGTGTAAAATACAATTCTTTGAAAAAAGGACACGCCCGTGTGCCACGGCCATGTGATGTGTTTGCCAGGTCGTGTTCGATCCGTTAAATTGCACACGACTGTGTGGGTCAATGGCCAGGCCGTATGAATCGTGAGAGCCTTGGTCGACACCCTTGAAGGACACGGGCATGTGAGCAGCCCATGTGGCAAGGCTTAGGCCGTGTGAACTTCTCGAATTGGTCTGTTTTGTCCCTTTTTAGCTCGTTTTTGGCTCCTTTTGACTCTTGGTGCTCTCCTGAGTACAAAACATGAAATAACCGGATTAAGAGTACCAAAATCCACAAATCTAGTAGTAAACATCCATAAATATGCTAAGTATTTAGGGTAAAACTATGTATAATTTAGCGTTTATCATCAATCTATTAGAAAAAAATACCTATCCTAACCATATTCCACCAACGATGAGCCTTATCATCAAGTAAGGACACAACACAACCCAACTTTTCCTTGTCAGAACAAGACATTTGTTCAAGGATCTTTCCAACTCCTTCCAACCAATACTCAGCCCTGATCAGATCAGTACCTTTTATTCTAGAAAACTCTTTACCACCCAAAGCCAGAAGATGTTCAAGCGGTAACCCACGGCTAACAGGTGTAGGATTGGCAGGTGCAGAAGCACAATTAGCACCAGCAATCCATTGAAATGCTCCTATCATGGCTTCTATCAGTTATATTTACTATAGGTGGCAGTACAGGAGGTGTGGAAGATGTACCATCTTCTTGAGCACTAGCTCTGACATTAACACGTTTAGGAGACATATCTAATAATCTAACATACACACAAACAAAGAAATAAATAAACGATGTAAGTGGCAAGGAGATGATCCAAGTCTCGTTCATGCAAGAAAACTTTAGGATTAAAGGCAATGTGTTCCCGTTCTTACCCCACATGCAATTCAATGAGAACATTTCAAACAATCAAATGTAGTACAAACAGAGTTATATCAACAATTCCAAGAATATAGGGAAATTTAGATTCATAAGTTTCGAAACTCCAAACACATAATAATTACCTAGGTCTGAGAGTTCTTGAACTTAGAGCTCTGATACCACCAAATGTAACACCCTATACTTGGCTTAGTCGTCAAGCCCAAATATTAGGATGCCACACCACCGTCTAATGTCATAACCAACAAGTAAAAGCTCATTACAACAAAATATCCATCAGTTTGCTACTCGTATCGATCTTAATTCAATCATACTAGCTAGTTATCATTGTCACGTGCTAAACTTATATTAAATAGTCTTTATAAACATATTAAAACATGCATAAGGTCCACTTAGCAAAATTCTCAAACTAGGTCCGTAGGTATCAATACAGACACTAAAGCATCGATATCTTCTTTAAGTGATACCGATACCACTTGAAATAACGATACCTAACTTGCATTCTGTTTCTTGATTAAAAATCAAGGTATCAAAAATTATCTGTACCTATCATGAAGTATCGATAAATTTATCCCGAGTATCGATACTCGAGCAAAGGTATCGGTACCAAATCTCTATTCTGACTTATTGCACATTTCAAAACACAGAAGTATCAATTTTAAAACCCTTTTATCGATACCTTTGCCCCAGACCTAAAAAATGCAACATATATGAGCTATTAATCCATTCCAATTTAGTTCCTAAACATCTTACATCAATTAATTTGACAAATAATCATTCAATGACCTAATTAACAGTTCAATATCACAAAACTGTGTTCGAGCAAGTAACGTAAATCCATTCTCATGTTCATAAACCCAAGCATAATAATAACATGTAATCCTGATAAACAGAACCAAAAACCAACAAAATGTCTAGAAGTTAAATTGGCTATAAAAAAGTCTACCACATTGCCTTTTTTCCCAAAACGTAAATAAATATAGAACACCTACAAAATAATACAAAAGTCTTGCTTGGATCACCTTTGGGAACCACACCGCTCATACCAACACACAACTATTCTGCAATGGTTAAAGAAAGGAGTGTGTGAGCTTAACAAGCTCAGTGAATGCCTAGAACAACTATGATGCAATCGATTCATCAAGTATTAACAAAAAAACCATATAGCCTAACCTTAAAGTTCCAACTTCAGTGTCATGGTAAACATATTCACTTTTAAGCATATGTTCTATTTCACATATAGTTACCTAACATTCAAGCATATATCATAATATTCAAAAATAGGTTTCTAAATAAATTGCATAATTGTCACACATCATATAAACACATATCACAATGCATATATTCATAATTTAAGATACTTTAGATAGCAACCGCATACTTATTTAGGCATATATCACTTTACACATATATACATTTTAAGATAATTTTGCACTTGAGCTATGAAACATTAAAGTTCATTCTATCATCACTCATTGGATACGCAGATCTCCAACACACTAAACATAGACTCATAGAGTCAAACATGTCCCAAAAGTGAAGCATAAAGCTAACACTCTCCTTATTTCCCCTCACATGTCCTGTTGAATGGAGTTTAGCTCACATTTTTTTATCCCTCCAACATGTCCCAGGGCCTCAAAGCCCAAAATCACTGTACATATAGGTGAGTACTCACAATCCTATGACATGCCAACTATATCCAATGGTTTCAAGATTACAAGGCCAAAATATCTGAAGTCAAACACATATCACTTATCGATTATTATTGCAAAGTCACTGCAGATTTGCATCTTTAGCAAAACACTGTCACTAACATTTAACATATATATAACATGTACATATTTTCACTTTCACAGCAGTTATCATAACCACATATCATGTGTTATAGCATCTCATCTCAATTCACATATTCACAAACACATAAGCACTTTATTCACAAGATAACATAGGTATGAGAAAGCTTACACTTGGAATATATAGTAGGAGTTTAGGCTACTACTAAATTCCAAAATAATGCATTGAATCATATCCACAAGTAATTATTCCAAACACTCACCAATTACGCTTTCACCGAAAAGCTGAAAGCTCAAACTAGCTTTTCCTTGCCTTTATCTCTACTCGAAGAAGGTTCTATCGAATCTGAAACTTCAACACAAAAAATTCACACAAAAATACATCCAAAAATCAGTCAATGACCCATTGCAAGCATACCAAACATAAGCCTAAACTAAGTTCTCATGTAACCGAAACCTTTAACATAGCCAACTTAAAACTCAAATATCTCGGTCATGTTTTCACCTACAACGAATTCTGTTCATCTTATAATTCACCTAAGACTAATTCCCAACCTTTAAAATACAATAAAATACTTAAATCATAGTATCGACTTTTTCGACATGTTTTATGACTATTTTCTGAAAATTCATTAAAAATCAATAATTCTTTTACAAAACTTCAAAGTAAGTTTAGAAACCTTCTAATCATATTAAAACAAGTTAGAAAACACTTTAAAACCATGTTTTTATGCAAAATTCTAAAATTCACCATTAAAGCCTCGATTTTCAGCTTTTATTTAAAACATGTGTTTCAATGGCTACAAATTCAGTTTAAGGGACTAGATATCATTTAAAACTCATAGAAAGTCGAATGGTTACCTTCGATGGAAGAAAAATGAACTTTGATTCAAATTTGAAAAAATCCAAGTTTGGAGAAGATGATGAAGTTTTTTTTTGGGTGATTTTCTTGGTTTTTATACAGGTTTATGGTTCAAAGGTTATAGAAATCAAAGATGTTTAGAAATTAGAAGTAAAAATTGGTTGGGAGAGTAAACGGAAAACAAAGGGAAGTCACCAATATGAGGGAGGAGAAGTTAACGTGAAAGCTATTTGGAAAACGAGGTTTTTAGGTTGATTTTGGAAATTTGGTCAAATTGCTTCATAAAAACTCTTAATTTTGACTCTTTTACAAACTAATCCTATTTTCAAAATTAAAGCTATTTAAAACTCATTTTCAGAAATTGACTTGATTTTATAAAAACCATCGTTGGAAACATTATCAGTTACCAAACTTATGAAATTTCGAGTTCATATAGGCCAAAATTCCTAAAATATCCCTAAAACTCCCAGGCCCTATTTTGGGGTGTTTCATTAACTATCTATTCAATAAAATTATTGTTCTAAAATTCAATAAATTGTTACACTTGAGATTGGGATGAAATGCAACCTATTCAAGTCCTTTTTCATAATGAAGTTGAAGAAATGCCCAAGAATACTTCTCCACTAGCCACTGAAGTATTGCCTACACATGGAGAAGAAACTAGTATAGCAACTAAAGCACTTCGTTGTGCTCGAAGAAAGCTCGCATAGATGCAAGATTATAAGGTAACTGAAATTGGAGAAAATGATGATGCAATTGCTCATTTTTCTTTATTTGCAGATTGTAACCCAACAAGTTTTGAAAGTGTTGTTAAAGAGGCAAAATGGAAAGAGGCAATGGATGCTGAAATCTAAGTCATTGAAAGGAATGATACTTGGGAGATGACTGATCTTCCTAAGGGACACAACACTATTAATGTCAAGTGGATCTATAAGATGAATTTGAAGGAAAATAGGGAGCTTGACAAGTACAAAGCGCGGTTAGTGGCTAAGGGGTACAAACAAGATTATGGTGTAGACTATTCAATGAGGAATTTTGAAAGATCATAAGGGTAACATGGTCATTTAGCTAGAAAGATAATATTAAAGAATAATGATAATGATAATGATGATGGTGATGGTGATATTTTAGATTAATTAAATAGATAAATATTATCTTATTAATATTTTGACTTGATATTTATTTATATTTTATTAATTTTTAGTTAATATATAAGGAAGGAAAGATGAAGAGAAATTTTCATCCTTCCATGCTTCCAGTGTGGGTGGGAAGGAAATAAGAGAGAAACTTTGTTTCATTTACATTTTTGTCCTTCCACCAAAAGTCCACCATTTTCACCTAGAAATAAAAAGAATTTGTAATAGCTAGTTTTTTAGTTGTGTCGCAAACAATGGTTTCGGGGCCGCCAAATTCAACGAGTAATATTATTTACAAGTCAAATGTGATTTTAAAAAGATTTTTATTTGATAAGTTATGTTATATAAGCGGTTTATTAAGTTCAAGTGGTAAGATAGGTTAAGTGTTTTAGAAAATTAGGTATCGGGACATCATTTCTATAAATCATGTCGTAAATATTTTTATAAGTATTTACAGAGTGCCATTAAGGTGATATTAAATTTTCGTTGAAAAATTTTAACGTTTTGATATTTAATTAATTAAAAAGAAATAAATCGTAAAAGATGTAAAATTTGATCACTATTTGATTTGAGTGATTAATTGTAAAATTTGATCACTATTTGATTTGAGTGATTAAATGATTAATTGAATAAAAGAAAAGGGATTTAAATAGTAATTAGAAAATTCAAGTAGTTAGTGGACAACTATGGGCATGAAATTGGTATTTTATTTATTTATTAACCAAGGTTAAAATAGTAATTTGACAAATTAAATAAAATAAAAACAAAAGTTATTAGCATAATTTTCATGTCTTCTTCACCAAATGGTAAGGAGGAAAACACCATTTTTAGACCTTGAGGTTTCGGCAACTTCACAAGTTAATTTGGTAAGTGATTTTAGCCCTGTTTCTAATAATTTTTATGTTTTTGAAATCGTTGCAACTAGGTCCAGCTAGGCCGTACATTTGATTTTGCAACTATTAAAGATTTTGAATGTTTCCATTAATGAAATTTGTGATTTTAGATGTTAAATGATGAATTTGAGATATTAGTTGTTATTAAGTATTTTATTAAGTCATTTTTGATGAATTTTCTAATTAGGGACTAAATTGTTAAAATAGTAAAATTACAAGGATTGGATGTGAAAATTGTTGCAATAATGGGTTGTATTGGATGCTGTAAGTATTCGGCTAGGCTCAATTTTGGGTAAAATGGTTAATTTGATTGTTTTAGGCTCAGGGACTGAATTGAATAAAAGTAAAACTTTAGGGGCAATTTTGTAAAAATGTAAAAAAGACTAAATTGTATAAAATAATTTTTTTTACTGTCTAAATTAATAGATTGAATGAAATTATTAATTTAGATCAAGATCGGGTGGAAAATCGAGGAAAATAAAAATTACCAAAATGCCCCTGTACTTTGACATTTCTACAATTTAGCCCAGTAAGTTCGTATGAACTATAATTACTTAAATGTTAGTTCAAATGAATGTTTGATATGTTATTCTAATGTACATGAATCAATATATACATGTTATTATGAAATCTATCATGTTATGAGACGATGGAAATCCAATGATGTACGACGACTATCAAACCCCATTTGAGCCTTAGGAATTTGTAGGATACAAATGACATGCCATTAGGGTTTACATGTTTCAGGTGCTGGTCTTGAATGTCCTACCGATGGCTGAGGTTCGGAATGTGTTGCGAATACTCCACAGCTCGTGTAAGCCGCATGTGTAGCTTACATTCCGACCTACAGCTTGTGTGAGCAAACCCATTTCACAGCTTTTGTGAGCATACTCATTTCATAGCTCGTGTGAGCATATATGTACAGGAAATGACAGACTATGATTATATTTTTAGCACACTTCGTGTGAGCTATCCCGTGTATCTAAAGGTATTCTATTTGGTTCAACGGGCATGAATTTACAAGGATATGGTAAGTGTTCTATATGAACCAAGACTTGTATGTTTGAAAGACTTTGAAATGGTGAGTTACATGGAAAATATGTTATGTTGAGATGGATGATAAATTCAATTGAATCATGCTCAAGTATAATGGATGATAAATTCATATGAATCATGTTTAAATGAACTAACATGTGTTGTTGATGTGCTTAGGCTTATGCCAAGCTTGTGGATATGATTGATATTTATGGTTATGCTTGTACTATGCATATGAAATGGGTAAGAAAAGGGAATGATACAGTAAGTACGTAATTGGGATGTAATATGATGTTATAAAAAGGTTTAATGAGATAAATGATGTATTCATATGTGAGTAAATTGTTTATACTTTGAATGAATATATCTATGTCATTGATAAATACACTGAATTGAAAATTAATAATGTTGTTTAGGCTTATGATAAGCATTGGGAACGGAAAGGAAAGTAAGTAAATTGAAAGGTGTATAATCTTATAGAAAGGTTGATGGTTATACATTACGTCCCATAAAATCTTTTCATATTATGAATTATAAATATATGTGACATTAATGAATTTACTCATTTGTGAGTTGATAATTATGGTTTGGTAAATCTTGAGGCATTAGTATAGGTTTATACTTAACCTATAAATTTCATTATTGAAATGTAATATTATGCTTATGATTTATATGAGCTTACTAAGCATTCATTGCTTATGTGATTATCTTTCTCTTACTTTACAGATTATCAGAAGCTTGATCAGGTTGGAAGCTAGTCGGAGCTCTATCACACTATCCATCGATTTTATCAATAGATTTTAATGCTTTGGTTGTGGTTATAATGGCATGTATAGGTGGAATTATGTCTAATGTTTAGTTAATGTAGTGGCATGAAATGTTGTTTTGAATTTGTGAAACTTATGTTATTTTGGATGCCTTGATGGTTGGTGTGCTTTTGGCACTTGATAATGGTTGGTGTTTATAAGATTTAATTGATATATGGTTTGTGCCCAAAGTGGTAAATGTTGGCATGGTTGTAAAATGATCATTTATGGCATGTTTTGATATAGAATTTAATCAAATATGTTTGGTTGAATAATGACCATTTGGACATTAAATTGGTATGTATAGTTGTTGGAACCATTTGGAAATGGCTAGATTGGTAACATTTAAATGGTTTTGATGCATGTGAGAAGTGGTCAAAATGGTAAGGTCATTTTGACATGTTTTTTTTATATGGAAACAAGTTAATTGAAAATTGGTTAAATATGCACATGTATAGGTGTTTTGGTATTTGATGAAATCACCATTATGTTTGGCTTGTAATTATGGTATTTTGGTTGATAACCTAATTGTCATGTTGGCATGTATATATGTGGTTTTTTATGGCTGATGACATTTTGGCATTTTGGTGCTTGTTGGCTAATGTTGGAATGGTTTAGTGATGATATGTTTTGAATGGCCAAATTGGTATATTTGAGTGTAAATTTTGGTATATAATCATTGTGGTAAGTTTGATAAGGAAATTATATTAGAAAAATATGGATGGTTAATGGATAAACTATGCAAAAGTTGAAACATGTTTGGTTGTTGTGATTGAGGTGCCTTTTGGGCATATTGGTTGTATGAACAAATACCATAATGATCTAGCATGATTATGCATGTTTTAGGTACATTTTGAATGCTTGAATGGAAGTGCAAATGGCTTGTTTATATGACCATGTTTTGGGTGAAAGGAATGGCTTGAAATTGTCTTATTTCTTGTCCACACAGCCCAAGACACAAGCGTGTGTCTCAGCCGTGTGTGACACATGGTCACGCGACACCACTGTGTGTCCCCTGTAGGTTTTTAAAGGTTGCATTTCGAGAGTTACACGGCCTGGCACACGGGCATCTAGCTTGGCTGTGTGAACCAAGTCAGAGAGTTACATAGGCACAAACACAGGCTGGGACACGACGTTGTGTCCCTACTTCAAATGGCCACACGACCGTGTGACCCCTGTAGTATGAATTTTTCTTTTTCCATAAGGTTCTAAATGTTTTTGATTTAGTCCCAAATCATTTCTAAACTGTTCTAAGGCCTTGAAGGCTCAAAAAAGGGATGTTATGCATGTGTTTAATGGAATATGATATGTTTTTATAAATTGTAATAGAATGTTTTAAGTTAAAAGTTTTCGGTAATACTCCGTAACCCTATTTTGGCAACGGATACAGGTTAGGGGTGTTATAGCATTTCCATAGCTGCCAAGAAAGAAGAATGATAAGTAAACTTGGGGAGCTAGAATATCAAGTTAGATTCAAGAGAATAGAAGCTGGAGGAGAGAGAAAGTCAAGCTAAAGTTTGGTTTCAAGAGAATAATGTATGGATGTTAAGGTTTTATATTGTTTTTAAGTTTAATAGTAATAGAAAAATATAGAAATGATATTGAAGTCTAGATTTCTTATGGAAAGTATTATGTTTTTGACATGTTGATGAAAGAAGAAAGTGAATTAAGTGATAATGAGAAGAGAAGGACAAGTGATTTTGGATAGAAAAGAGGTAGGTACCCATGAACTTCTTTGTTATGTAAGGATCAAAATATGAACTTTGTAAACTATATGGTAATTAAGTAAAATATAGATTGAAATAATTTAGTATGTAAAGCATAATAGTTGTGTTATGTGATAGTGAAAAATACACAAAGTATTGAATAAGTGAACTTATGAAAAAACATGGAATTTTATGGAAATAAGGACTAAATTGAAATACTTGAGAAATATATGTGGTGGAAATAATGTAAGTGAAATACATAGAAATTTGTTGCGTAAAATAAGATAGTGGGATTAATTATGTGAAAAAGTGAGATAAGAAAGAAAATTTGTTTAATAGTGAATAGAGAACTTTTATGTTAAAAAGTGATAAATTGGAAAGTCATAAAATTTACAAAAAATATTGATAAAAAAGAATATAGTGAAAAATACAAGAATGTATGAATATAGTAGTCCAAACTACAATTATTTTCTAAGTTGGGGAAATTAAGAGTTAAATTGTGAGTTCGGGAAAACTTATGTTAGAAATAGAAAAAGTGAAGTGCATAACACTTGAGATGTCAAAATATATATTGTGGAGAATTTAAGAATATTAATAAGTTTTGAAATATGTTATATTTGCTATTGAAAGTGGACGATATTGTTATATGAAATGTTACATTGAGGACTAAATTGCAAAGTATATAAAAGTGATATGTGAAATGCATAATGAGAAGTATGAGTGAATTATGGAAGATTATTAAATGTGGTTGTAAGTCACATGTGTTAAAGAAAGTGAAAGATATAGTTATGTAAATTATCGTTACTAGGACTAAATTGTAAAAAAGCGTAAAAGTAATATGTATATGATACGATTTTCCCAAGTGGACGAGATAAGAACTATTGGGATATCAGTGGCATATCAATAAGGAAAATTTAGCATGCTTACCATGTTGCACTTTTGCATTTACTGTTTTGTACTTCGTTGCTTTACCATTCTGCACTTCGGTACCTACTGTTTTGCACTTTGGTGCTTAGTGATTTGCACTTCGGTGCTTACTATTCTATTAGTGAACTTTAGTGCACCTGTACCAATTTCATATATCCAAAGTGTTCTGTTTAGTCTATTGGGCCTCTGTTAAAAGGTATACGATCTTCAAGTTAAAAGTTTATTTCTGACTAATGATTGAAATAATGAATGTAATTGAGGGAATATAAGGAAGACAGGGGCTGGTAATGTAACACCCCGAACCCGAGACCGTTGCCGGTGTCGGACACGAGGGGTTAACAAGCCAAAACCACTTATGGCACCGACCAATTTGACATTCCCAGGCAAGCTGGAAAACTGCGTCGCTGTCGCCTTAAAAAGCATATCTCGAGTTTCACAACTCAGAAACTGATTCCGTAAATTTTCCCTGAATTTAGACTCATATATACATCCATGGATTTATTTCTAGAATTTTTGGTCAGGCCAATTGGTACAGTTTATTAGTTAAAGTCACCCATATTACAGGGGTCGACTACACTGACCTTCGCGAGTTACAACTTGAATATCTCTCTGTACAGGGTTTCAATACTGATGCCGTTTGTTTCTAATGAAACTATACTCAAAAGGGAATCTGAACATATAAGGAATGACTTCTAATTCATTCTGGATAATTTATGGTAAATTTTCAAATTCGCGACAGCGGACCCAGAAACCGTTCTGGTCCTGTCTCACGAGAACTTTAATATCTCTCTGTATACTGTTCATATGATCGTTTCATTACTTTCATATGAAAATAGACTCGTCAAGGTTCGATAGAATAATTTATTCACTATTTAAAACCATTCCTACAAATTTTGGTGATTTTTCACATCCACATCACTGCAGCTGGCAGCATCTGTTTTTAAGGTAGGCTTTACCTATATTGTAGTTCCCATGGACCAACTATAGTCTAGTCATACTTAGGTCCACATATGATCATATTTAGCCATTCCAATGGCTGATCATGTGACCAACTCTCTCATTCCAAACCATAATCACATCATGAAACCAAATATAATTACAAACCACATATGGTCAAATTCCATACTCCACTTTTACGAACCATTTTCGCATGGCCGCACACATATACATCACAAAGTACTTAAAACAACCGAGGGTAGTCCTATACATGCCATATCCAAAACTCAACTAAAGGAGTACCAAAAGGGCTTTGATAGTGTGGTTGACTTCAACTTCTATGATCCCGAATCCGATCGCTAACGAGCAAAATCTATAAGCAGAGAAACAAAGAAACGGAGTAAGCAATTTATGCTTAGTAAGTTTCGAGCCATAATATACACACAACCAAAGCATAGCATTCAAGTAGCTAAACAATAATTCATATGCACAATTTCTCAAAGACATGCTTACTTCACAATCCCAACTCTCATGTTCATACACAAATAACGGCTTAGTTAATGCCGATAGCTCATTTATCATTGGAGCGAATATTCATACGCACTTACTCATAGTGTGCAAAGCACACACAAAACATACCTTGTTGTTGGGAATTTCACAAGTGCATTAACTGAAAATTTTACAGCAAGCTTATAATTTTCAAATCACATACCTTCTTGAGTTTAACCGGATATAGCTACTCGTTCAAACGCCTTGGGACATAGCCGGTTATGGTAACCCGCACAAATGCCTTGAGATTTAACCCGGATATCACAACTCGCACAATTGCCTTCGGGCTTAGCCCGGATATCATAGCTCGCACCATTGCCTTCGGGCTTAGCCTGGATATCACAACTCGCACAATTGCCTTCGGGCTTAGCCCGGATATCACTGGTCGCACATTCATACACATCTTTGTTTCAATTTCATAACAAACTTTTATGCACAATTTACTTAATCAAGAATATCATTTCGGCTCAATGGCCACATACAAGGGCACAATTCGATTGCTTATTACTTCGTTCAATCGAATCAAAATCTAAGTTTCGATACTCGAAAACTTACCTCGGATGTTTTCGAACGATTCCGATGGCTATTCGACTACTTTTTCCTTCCCTTTATCGGATTTGGTCCCCCTTTGCTCTTGAGCTTAATTTAACAAATAATTTGATTCAATCATTTGAGTATCGAAAAGAGGAACTCAAGGCACTTAGCCCACATATATTCACTAGACATTAAAGTCACATAAGTACGGAATTCATGAATCGACTCAACACACAAAGCCTTCAACATGCTTACTCATGGCCGAACAACACAACCTCTTAGGCACTCATTCATGGCCGATTATACTTAGTCATACTTGCACCAAATCAACAATAAATTCCAAGATTTTCACATCATATGTGTACTAGGCGAATGTACTTGCAATTTCACAAACATTCTTCAACATTTTCTTCTTTAAACAAACATATTTATCACTTACTTCATAACCAAAACATCATGTGCAAACATATATACACATATAGGTGCAAGGTCAATTCTCAAGGTGTTCACAACCATCCAAAACACAATTTTAACTATCATGCAAGAAGCATAAACCATGCTCATGAGCATACCATGGCGAATACCTCACACACCATGCTCCTTCTAATTTTTTGGTCATGGTTAAATAAAGGACTCAATGTCCTACTCAAGAATACTAAAAGAAATTTCAAGAGTGGTCAATCCATCATTACATGCATCATTAGCAAGCTTCACATTTAACATGCAATGGCTTCAACACAATACCAACCTTGGCCAAATACCATTTCCATGGCATAACAAGGATTTGAACCATGGCTAACATGAACATCAAGTTAGCAACTAAAACATGCATGAATCTCATGACACAACCTCATACATACCTTAATCTTGATGCAAGTATAGCCAAATCTCCTTCTAGATCTCTTCTAAACCAAAAATGGAGCAAAATCCTCCTTCTTCCTTAGTTTTGGCTCAAAGAAAAGATGAACAATTTTTTCTTTTCTTTCTCAAAACTCACTACCAAGGGGGTAGCATGGATGAGACCATTTTTTTCTTTCTTTGTCCATGCTCTTTATTTTATTAATTCACCCTAATGCACCAACAAAACATGTTTCATGACATGTTTAGCCCATCCTCCCTTGTCATGGCCGGCCACTTCATGTTAGGGGGGAAAATTGACATGCAAATCCCTTATTTTTGCATGCATTATCAACTAGTCATCACACATTTCCCCATCATACTTTCAAAGTTTACTACTTGGTCCTTTCTAGTGAAATTCACATTTATAACTCTAAATCGAAGCATCAAAAATGTCACACATGAATTAACACATATCATAGGCATCAAAATAAATTTTAAATTATTTTTATGCCTCGGTTTTGTGGTCCCGAAACCACATCCCGTCTAGGGTCAATTTTGGGCTGTCACAGGTAACCTAAATGTGTAGAAACAATTTGTGTAAGAACTGATAAATATTAGTAATGAAATTATGAAAGTTTATATTAAGTGGTGATATATGATACATGTCCTATAAAGAGTAGTAAGTTTTATTGGTTGAATTGACAATGTGAGGATTAGATTGTGAAATAAGTAAAAGACGACAGATGTGAATGTGATATAATAAGAATTACTAGAGAAATATAGACATTAAACTATTAAATGAAATATTTAGAAATTAAAGAATTGAATAGGTATTGATATCATGGGTACTTACTAAGATGTCACAAGCTTCACGTGTTGTTTTCTAACTCGTATGTATAAGATAGATAGCAAATGTTGGATCGAAAAATTGACCTTAGCTCATCTCATCACATCTACCAAGCTATGAAAAATGTAAGATACAATTATTTTTATTTATATATGGCGTGTACATAGGTTTGTTAAGCTATGAATAAGGTTAAGTGTTGGAAGAGCTAAATAAGTGAGAAACAGATGGTTTGTTTCCAAACCATGGTTCGAATGGAGTCATCTCTTTTATTGCCTTGGATGGTAGCCTATTCAGTAAATAGATTGATGTGTTCACTGTCTCAGCCCAAAACCCATTTGACAACTTACTTTCAAACAATAGGCACCTCGCCATATCCATCACTGTCATGTTCTTCCTCTTGCATACTCCATTTTGCTGCTAAGTGTAGATATTGGTGAGCTGATGACGGATTCCAGCTTCTTCACAGTAGCTTTGGAATTTCTCTAAGGTGTACTCGGTTCCATTGTCAGAACTGATCTTCTTTAGCTTCCTATCAGTCTGGTTTTCAGCCTTTACTTTAAATTTCCAAAAAAAATTCTGTGACATCAGTTTTTTGTTTCAAAAACTACACTCAGCAATACCTGTTGTAGTCATCAATGAACAAAACAAAGTACCTACACCCAATTAATGAGGGTGTTTTCATGGGTCCGCACATGTCAAAGTGCACAAACTGTAGCTTTTCTTAAGCTCGCCAAGCTTTGTTTGCTGGAAATCATAACCTCGCCTGCTTTTCAAGTTGGCAGACTTTGCAGATACCATTTTACTTCTCAACACTGATTGTTTCTTGAACTAAACCTGCCTCGCACATTTGACTAATGGACTTATAGTTTGCATGTCCAATTCTTTTGTGCCAAAAGTTCGTATCATCAATAGAACTGGTAAGGCCCTTGAGGTCGCCAAATTCTAGTCCAACATGGAACTTCTATTTTCATCGAGACTATTACAATTTATTGTCCCAATGAATCAAATATGATGCAACCATAATCCTTAAAAATTACCTTATAATCTTTCTCAAGTAGTTGACCAATGTTAAGGAGATTCTGATTTATCATAGGTACAAAGAGAACATCAAAAATTATTTTTTTACTTGATGGAGAACTGATCACCACTTCGCCTCTCCCCTTAGCTTCTAAGAGTTCATCGTTACTAATCCTTACCTTAAGATCGCAACTTCGTTAATCTTCTTGAAGATGCTCTCATCTAAGGTCATATGGTTAGTGCATCCACTATTGATCAACTTACCTCTCACGACTCTTTTTTTTATACAGAACATGTGGTTGCGAACACCTGCTCCTTATGAATGTGATCTCCCTCAGTTGTATGAGCCTGCACATTCTATTGAGGGGTTCGCAATTTGTTCTTGCATACCTTCTCCATGTGGCCTAACTGCTTGCATGATCTGCACTTAACATCTGATCTAAACCAATAATATTTTTTTGGGTGAGTGTTTTCCTTACAATGCGAGCATGGTGAATATTTCTTCTTTCCACCATCTTGCATCGACTTCTCCTTCCCCTCTGACCAACCTTTCTTTCCTTTATGTTTTTAGGGGTTCGTACCTTGAATACTGAAGGCTCACAATGCATCTTCTGCGTGCTCCTCTAGTCTTGATGCTCTTTTTTGCTCTTGAGCATACAGGGCATTTATTAACTCTGAGAGAGATCATCGAGAGGTCCTTTGATTTTTCAAGTAAGGAAATCTTCGATTCATACCTCTCAGGAAGTGTTGTTATGACCTTCTCAACGACCCCGCTATTTGTGAACTCATCCTCAAGTAACCTGATGTTATTAACAACTGTCATAATCTTGTCTGCACACTGCTTCATTATTTTAGCCTGTGTTATATTCAAATTCTCAAAATCTCTCCTGAGATTAATGAGTTGTTATCTAGTCTTGTCCAAACCTTGAAACTCCTCCTTTAGCTTATCCCAAGCTTATTTTGGGGTTTCGCATGCCATAATACGTATGAATATGACATTCGAGACGTCATTCTGTAAACAGGACATTGACTTGTACTCGTCACTGTGGTGTTTGATTTGAGCAACTATAGCGTTGTCCCTCAAAGGTGCAAGCTAGACATCAGCATTCATAATCTCCCACAAGTCATAAACTTGTAGGTAGGTCTCCATCTTGACAATCCCTACGTGAGAGTTCTCACCATTGAAAGCAAACAATGAAGGGGGTGAAAAGCTTGGGGAAGCCATGTTTAACACAGAAAGAACAACGATGACCCATAATAAGATAGCTATGATACCAATTGTTGGATTTTCAAAACTTAAGGAAGAGGGAATTGAAAAGAAGAAGTAACAAATTTAGCAACAAATTCATCTGCTAAACTTTTATTTATTTCACTCTCTATTACGCACTAGTTTTGAACAATGGAATTTGGGTATTTATAACAAGAAAAGCTGCTAAATAAGGAAAGAAATAACAAATATTTTATGTTAATAAATGAAAAATATATTATGCTAATAAGTAATAAATATTCTACAAACAAAACCTATTCTGTAAACAAAACTTGCACGTAAGCTCTTTAAAATCTAGTTGCTTCGTAGCTCGCATGTTATATTACAACCCTAGCTATACTTCTGTCTTGCGAACCCAGCTCGCATCTTTTCTTGCGAACCCAGTTCGCATCTATCTTGCGACCCCTACTTCGCCAAAGTAAGAGGCTTGCCATTTTGAGGTAGCTCGCCAATGTTAGAAGGTTCGCCAACTTTGTATGTGTTCATTTTAGATAGCTCGCCATACTCAGAGGGTTCGGCGATTTGATGAGCTCGCATGAGTTGCCACTTCGCAATAAAAATGCTTAAAGATGAGATTGTGCTTGGTAGTTGTTTGTTTTGTCGTTTCTTCCTTTTTGCTAAAGAATTGGTGGTTTTGATTTTCTGTTGATTATAGGTGCTTTTTGCTTGTGATTTGAAAATTTCAAGCTATGGTTTTCTAAAATGTCTTAGAGTCAGTCAACTCATTCATATCAACAACAGAACAGTGAAGAAAGGAAACATAAGCCAACATTGCCATCTTCTTTCTGTTTAAGGTGGATTCATTGGCTAAGGGAGGCATTGGCAGCTCATGTCATCTGTGTTTGCAGCTTGGTGATCGGAATTTATAAGTTCTTGTATCTTTAGTAGCTATTGTTGTATAATTTTGTATGCTGTGTTTACTGCTTTTTATTTTGCTTGCAGCTTATGTTGATCACATCATGTGTGTCGTGGGCGCCATTTTGGTGGTTTCTGTGTGTAACGCCCCCTTACCCGAGACCGTCGCCGGAGTCGAGCACGAGGCATTACTAAACTTATTTGAGCACTTAAACAAATTCAGACAAGCTATCCAACTACATCATAGTTGCTTAAAAATTCATATCTCGAGTTCTGAAACTCAAAATCAAATTCCGTAAATTTTTCCTTAAACTAGACTCATATATCTATCTACTAATGTTTTTGTAGAATTTTTGGTCAGGCCAATTAGTACAGTTTATTAGTTAAAGTCTCCCCTGTTTTAGGGTTCGACTGCTCTGACCTCCTCTGACCTCTATATATTACGAATCAGATTTCTCCCTGTAAAGAGTTTAAATGACTATGCTGTTTGTTTCTAATAAAACTAGACTCAATAAGGAATCTTTACATATAAAGCATGACTTCTAATTATCTTTGTACAATTTATGGTGAATTTCCAAAATTAGAACAGGGGATCCAGAAATCTCTTTGGTCTTGTTTCACAAAAATTTAAACTTCTCATAAAATATAACTCATATACCTGTTTTGTTCCATACATATGAAAATAGACTCATAATTCTTCAATTTCATATTTTATTCATCATCTAATTGTATCTATACTATTTTTAATGATTTTTCAAACTCACGTCACTGCTGTTGTCTGAATCTATTTTATGGTAAATTTTGCCTATTCATGGTTTCCATGGATTAGCTAGCAATTTAGCATACATAACACCAAATATGATCATGATTAGCCATTCCAATGGCTAATCATTACCAAGCATTTCCATACCACTCAATATCCATATCATAAGACCATTTATACAAGATGATTATAATGCTATACATGCCATACTCAAAATATACAAGCCATTATGCCAAGATGGTATACGGATAGTGTGAGTGGGCCTCCGACCGTTCCCGATTTCTGAGCTGGCTTGTCAAAACTACAAGGAATGAAAAGGAGGGAGTAAGCATAAATGCTTAGTAAGTCCATATGAAATTAATAAGCAATTACCAACATGCTTTTAAGATAAAACACCACAATTGTACAATTATACATACTCAACTTAAATTGTTTTATCGAGATACATTTACTAAATAATTTATTTCTGAAGCTACGAAACTCCAAATTAAGTTTCGTTAACTTTTCTTGAAACTAGATTCATATACCTTTCTCCCATAAAATTTCTAGAATTTTTGGTTTAGCCATTTAGTACAGTTTATTCATTAAAGTTTCCCCTGTTTCGCTGTCCAACAATTCTGATCCCTCTTCACTAAAAATTATTTATCTCATAATTCGGGACTTGGATGATGTTCCCGTCTATCCCTCTTGAAAATAGACTTGATAAGGATTTTAAATATATAAATTAAAACTCATAATTATTTTTGTACAATTTCTAATGATTTTCTAAAATCAGAACAGGGGATCTCGAAGTCATTCAAACTCTGTCTCACAACAATTTAAATATCTTATAACATAAAATCCAATTGCATGCACCGTTTCCTCTATATGAAACTAGACTCATCAGGATTTAATCTCATATTTTATTCAGCCCTTAACTCAATTTCCACAATTTATGGTGAATTTCAAAATTACACTACTGCAGTAACCCAAAACGCCAAGGCCATATTTATTCATTCACCACTATTATTCACTAAATCCATACAATATCATTTCATCCATCATGGTAAGAACACATAATTATGCTTCATAAGCATAGATCCATAATCTCAATGTCATCAAGTATCAAGAACTTATTCCAAATCGTGTCATTTTCATAGTATTCACCAATTCTTAATCTTTTCGGGCCATTTTACATTTTCGTTCATAATCAAATTAGGGAACGATTACGGAATTGAGTACCTCATTATCACAATGCCATAGTAAAACTATGGTCTTGCACATAGTCACATATCACATACCGAGGCCATAGCCCAGCCATGGTCTTACACGGATCACATATCACTGCGATGCCATATCCCAGATATGGTCTTATACAGTAGCACATATCACACCGATGCCATATCCCGGATATGGTCTTATACGGAAGCACATATCACATTTCTCCGAAGCCATAGCCCAGCTATGGTCTTATACGGAAATCACATTTCACATGCTTCCATGGTCCAACCATGGTCTTTTCCGTCAATTCGTCTTAGCCACTGAATGAAAGTACTCAAGTCCGTTGTTCCATTTAATTTGTACTTTTATTCAAATATCATTTACAATTATCACAGTTTAATGACATTTTATATGCAATAATATACTATATCATTCATGAAATTTTCATTTCAAAACATTAAATTACACATTGCATTATTAAAATCATATGAACTTACCTCGATATAAAATATTAGCAATCGAGCCTATTCCTCGTAGACTTTATTTTTCCCTCGATCACGACTTGAATCTCGTTTCTCTTGATCTATAATATAAATTATTTCTACTCATTAGCATTTATTTGATTTTTATTTCACTTCACAATTTATGCTGTTCAACTTTCAAATTTGCATTTTTACCCCAAAATTTACAGTTTTTACAATTTAGTCCCTGCTCAATTCACCCATCAATTGAACTAATTTTTTTTCTCAATTAACACTTTTATTTTATCATTATAAACTAATTCACAACCTTTGATATTCTGAATTTCAACACCAACATCTAATTCAAACTTTTTCACAATTAGGTCCTAAATACCATTTTCTATCAAAATGACTTAATAAAACAACCTTAATATGAAATTAGAACTTAAATTTCATAATAATTCATCATATATACTCAGCCAGGGTAACTTCCAATTTCACCCACCAAATCAAAAACTAATGAATTAGATGATTGGACCTAATTGCAAAAGTCTTAAAAATACAAAAAATATAAGAAAAGGGCAAGAAATAGACTCACATGCAGTGAAATTGTGCAAAACCAACTTAAAAGCTCTCTCCCATGGCTGTCTGGCCGAAATTATGAGAAGAATGGCCTAGAAATCTCTTTCAATTTCAATTTATTTGTTTAATTTTGTAAAATTTACCATTTTACCCTTAGCTCACCTGATTCCAGATTTTTTTTTCTTGCTTATGCCGCCTCATCCATTCCCTTTTGGCTAATTTGCCTCTTAAGTCCTCCCTCATTTAACACTTGAGCTATTTAATCATTTTATCAAGTTTTGTACCTTTTTCAATTTAGTCATTTTTAATTAATTGACTATCCAAACGTTAAAATTTTCTAACGAAACTTTAATACTAACTTATTTACACTCCATAAATATTTTTAAAAATATTTATGGCTCGAATTATGGATTCGAGGTCTTGATACCTCGTTTTAGACCCAATTTACTTATTAAATTCTTTTCTCTCTCTTTTTTTTTAACACAAAATTCACTAATTCAAAATTCTTCTAAATTCACACTTGACTCATAATTAAATTTTTAAACATATTTTTCGAATTTAGTGATCTCAAATCACTGTTCCGATATCACTGAAATTTGGGTCGTTACACTGTGAGAGCATTTTCTTTGTTTTGTCTAAGTTTTTGTTTAGTGCACTTTGGCTCATCATCTTTTATTAATAAATTCTCTTTGACAAGAGAAAAAAAAAAAAGGATATTTGGTGAGAACCTTGTTTTGTCATGTTGATATTTTCTTAATAAAATTTTATTGTTTGATTGAGAGAAAAACAAGGTAAACAAAAATAACTAAAAGCTTGCAAATATATATCCAATTATAAATTGAGTTACAAGTGACAGAATTAACAAAGCTTACATATGGAAATCTAAATTAATTAACAATGGGTGATGACCCCGGTATCATTTGCGGGGTTCTACGTATTGTCAATAAGTCGAAAGTAGCTGACTGAAAAGGAATGGAATTCACACCTGAAGCATCAAAGGAGCCAAGTCTATTTTAATAATGATATCCAGGTCTCTCTCTTTTTAGCAGCCAAGCGAGATCTCAGCTACAGTCATTGACTTAAAGTAAAGACCATTGTTAAACCCAAAAGTCACTCAAATTAACTTGCATGAATGGATATCACATAATTTCTTTCGAGCTTCTTCTCATGGCGATATGTAATATATAGTGTGTATATATCCAAGTTCCAACCTAACACATAGTAGCCCATTATATCCCACCACCATTTATAGCTTTAACTATAACTAAATTGTTTATGGAGAAGGAATACAAGAAAGAAACTAATTGGACAAGGAAACCCCAACCTCTTGTTTGTTTGCAGAGGAAACCAATAAAAGATTTTAGATGGTTGAAGAAGTTGTAATTAGTGTAGTACTAAACATGGGTTAGAGCTAGATTGATTGTGCATCCGTAATTTTCAACTGTCTTTTTCTGGCATGCAACTACTCCTTTGAATATCTTGCATCCTTTTTGGGAACAAATATCATCGCAGCACTCTACATAATCCTTTCTTTCTTCCTTCTTCTCCCTTTATGGATATAAATATATATTTCATTCAGAGTTGATTTTCTGTCGTATCAATTACGATCCATGTCCAAATGCATATGGGTATATATGTACATACCAGGAAAGACGTAACAATGAGCTTGCCTCTTAATTAATATTAATATGTTGAAGTGTTTGACAAGTAGCATGCCATTGCCAACCATGAATCTCCTGTTATCTCTACTGCCTTTTACTTTTATCATTATCCTTCAATCATTCTTCTCGAAAGTTTTACCCTCCATATATGCATACGTTGATTTTAATAAAACAAAAGTCGTCGTGAAATTATTTTTAACAACTTTAGAGAATGCCAACACGTATTGGAGAGTCGTGTTGAATATGTGAATGCAAGCTTCATATATATAAAAATAATATAAAATGAGCTCAAAATCTTAATTTATAACTGAGGAATAACAATATGATTGAAGATGAAGAGTTAAATTCTATTTGAACAAGTAATTTAACAAAAACCATAAACCTAATATATGTATGCACAGAAGAAGCAAAGGAGGCGAAACATGAGCAGCAGAAGTGGGAGAAATGAAGGGAATCGAGGAGAGTGGTCTAATAAAATGTTGGATATTTCCTTGATTCCTTCATTTTTCTATGGCAGCGGTTGTCGACCCAGGAACACCCCTGGCCCCGTAGTCTAAACAATTCAAAGGAGATGGATCATCACGTGCCTTTGTTACACATATTATTAATTATAATATAAACAATCATGTTTATATTAATAGCAGCTGCTGAGTGAGTGAGTGCATTGTCTAAGTTCCATCATTTATCTTGCTTAATTATAGAGATGCTACATCCCATAACCATAACCATAACCAAGATAAATATATACACACACGACTTGTTGAACTTCGTTTGCCCTAGCCAGCAAATATATAAAATTGGTTTTGGTAGAAATATTCATTTACTTGTGAGCAGTAGAAAAACAAGCTAATTTGACTGGATCTAAGCTCCAGGACAAGAGGGCAATGGCGTAAATATAAGAAAAGGGATTTCTTATATGACTGAGCATATTGTTATTTTGGAATTAAATAAAAAGAATATAGTAAATAAATAAATAAAATATAAAGGACGTGGACAAAATATATAGTGTACCTTCAAAGTGAAGACCCATAGTTGGTGAGAGCTTCATAGATACACACCCTGCAAGAATCATGATATATGGTTTAAATCCTTCCTTTTCTTTCTTTCTTTCTTGTGCATGCTATTGCTAGCAAAGTAAGAAAACCAACCAGCTGCCTGCTATTCTTTTTTTTTTTTTTAAACACTTTTGTTTATGATATATATATATATATATAAGCAGCAAAACCTAATCGAAGAATTTGTTATTCAATACTTGTTTCTTTTTGTTTTTGTTTATCTTGTTTGCAAGTAAGCTACTTAGGTTTTCAACGTTGCTTGCTTCATTTCTGTTATTTGGGAAGGAAATTAATCGCCGTACTCTTTTCACTTCTCCTTGCTTGCTTCCTCCTTTGTCTATTGCCTATTGGTTTTTTTTTTCTTTTTCAATTTGTTTTACAATATTATATATTTTATACAGGAGCAAATTAAATAGAAGAAAAGCAGAAATTATTGAAAGGAAAAAAATAAGAATGGAAGGAGATAAGGGAAAGGAAGAAACGTTGCCACCAGGATTTCGGTTTCATCCAACTGATGAAGAGCTCATCACTTTCTATCTTGTAAACAAGATTTCAGATGCTAACTTTACTGGAAGAGCAATTGCCGACGTTGATCTCAACAAATGCGAGCCCTGGGACCTTCCTGGTACTTTAACCTACCTATATTTCCTTTGTTTACTTTCTCCATAAAACAAATATATAGATCCATACCTTCATACGTTTCGCATCTTTGAATCATGTTTAGTCTTCTGAAACAAATTATGAAAAGGCCAAATTCAGTTATATTTATGTTCTTTCTTCCAATATAGAAAGGCTGCAGCTATCAACATAGGTAAGTTCTATACATAACTTGCTTTCTTTAATCTCAGGAAAAATATTTTACGAAAGAAAAAGGAAGTTTACGATGAAATTAGAGTTGCAGTGTAAATTGCTTTTTTTGGCTTACCTACTGCATTTCAAATTAAGAAGCTTGAATTAATGGATAAAATTGCATTATCATTTCTTCTAGCATATTATTCTTACGTGTATGTATATATATGTATATTCTTTAAGAAACAAAGAGATAATCTTTGCATATACATATATATAATAATTATTGTATGAGATGAGCTGACTGCTGATATTGTATATATGATGGATCTTACCAAACCCTAATCTGGAGTGATCAACAGGGAAGGCAAAAATGGGAGAAAAAGAGTGGTACTTTTTCAGCCTTCGCGATCGAAAATACCCAACTGGTGTAAGAACAAACCGAGCAACCAACACAGGTTACTGGAAGACCACGGGAAAGGACAAGGAGATCTTCAACAGTAACAGTAGAGTCACATCAGAGTTGGTTGGGATGAAGAAGACCTTAGTGTTTTACCGAGGGAGAGCTCCTAGAGGGGAGAAAACCAATTGGGTCATGCATGAGTACCGTATTCACTCTAAATCATCTTTTAGAACTAACAAGGTACGGACCCTCTTCACCATCTGCCCATCTGCTACTTTTGATTTTACTATATATTCATTAATTACCTAATATTATATCAGTTCAATTCCTAATCTGACATTGATAAAGTCCATGCCATGCCTGTTGTAACATCAGCAGGAGGAATGGGTGGTCTGCCGCGTGTTTCAGAAGAGTGCGGGGTTGAAGAAGTATCCGTCAGCCTCAAATCAATCCAGAGCTGCAGTGAATCCCTACAATTTAGATATAGGAGGAGGAAGTCTGTTACCAATGATGCAGGCGGAGAACTATCACTTGTCTATGGGAGCGGAGCTCTCAAGGGTTCTAAGGGGCGGTCCTAGCTGTAGTGCCAATCTACCTATTCCATCCCAAATCAACTATCCAGTTCCAGGAGGGTTTACTATTTCCGGACTGAATTTAAATCTTGGAGGAGGCTCCACGCAGCCTGTGATGCGACCAATGCAACCTCCCCCACCTCCACCAATGCTGCAGCACCAAGACGTTACGCCCTCTTTGATGAACACCGCTACTTTTGGCGCGGAGGGTGGCTATGGTGCAGAGATCACCACTCAAAATGCAAATGGGCCGACCAACAGATACTTGAGCATGGACCATTGCATGGACTTGGATAACTATTGGCCCACGTACTAATGGACAATGCAAAATCCAATGTCCCCAAGCATGCTTTTTGTTTTTAGTATTAGTCAGTGGTTAAGTTTGGTAGTATTTGTTTTAAATTGGAACAGTTTGGGGAATTTAACGGGTCATCTTCTCATAATAGATAATAAGGAATTTATATGCTCTAGCCTAAAACTGGGCCTCTTTATGTCTTTGTATGTCTCAACTCTCTCAATTATGGATGATTTCACAAAATGAATATCATCATCTGTTACCTACTTTCTTTTATAATCCTTTGCCACAACGAAATTTCGCCATAATATATTTTAAACCATTCTTCCTAAATACGAAAGCTCACATAATGAACCTAATCTTTAAACGCAGTTGCCTCATCGCTCCTTAAGATCTCGTTTTGAACAAAAATGAAAAAAAGAAAGCACATGCAAAATGACAAACAGCTAACAAAGCCAAAGCCGATGGCATAATTATGCATGTAAAATCAAAATAAGAAATCATTAATAATTATTAACCTTTAACACTACCATACATCTCATGAGCTCTGCTGCTTAAAGTATGACTTCCATTGTGAATCTAGAAGTATAAATAAATAAAATTAACCCCTAGCATGAGATATCTCAAGATTCGAGGGGTTCTACATCCAACAAAAAGAGGGAAAAATAAAAGTTCTGATGCCCGGAGTTTCATACTTAACATCTGCACTAGCACCAGCACCAGCCTGCACAAAAATGTTTACAGCCATAGAACCAGTATAACCCGAATGCTCAAGGTACACATAGACGATGCAGGTCTCAATAATCAATAACTTGTACACACAGCTAATACATATAATTTGGGGATCTGCACTCAAGCACTTATTAATAATCAATAACAGTCGCTGTAGACTATTTTGAAGCTAATACATATAATTTGGACAAAAAATAAAACCATAATACCAACTAACATTTCCAATTCACAGTTCCGATATTGAAGATGACTCCAACAAAGAGAAATTCTAGATAAAGAAAACAATTACTTAAAAGGTTGTAGGGACAAACAGCACCAAAGTCTCCCCTTAAAAGTAGTAACTCTGTCTAATGAAACTTTCAGAGCTAAGGCCCATAACATTTTTGAGTTCTTTCAGCTGAAGAAATAATTACTACAACCGGCAAATAGCAGATTACAATTTACAAAGTTCTCTTAGAAAATTTTGTCATAAGAAACTCCAAAAGAATGCCACATGGGCATAGCACAATGAGCCAAGCAAACTTAGTACCTCCATCAACTCATTCATTTTCAAAGAGACCTCAAACTTTGCCTTCAACGATTCCTCCTATTGAAATAAAATAATATAGTTAGAAATATGGTTGAGGACCATCATCTAGTGCAAGTATGATATTGCACCTTGTTAACCTTAACCTATACCTCAACAAATTTAAGAGCTACATCCATTTTTGCTATGGCGTTCTTCTGCTACTGTTGGGATTTTGAAACAATTTATGAAATAATTTATCCGAAGGAAGTATAAAGCTCAATGAGAAACTTGAGCAACAACGTAATAAATCCGGATAAAGAATAACAATAACTTTTATATTCAAGTCTGGAAGTTTTTAAGCAAACGAACAGAATCTGGCTTGAACTATGAAAGTAAAAATTGAGAGAGTATTTTTCTTGAATGATTTCTATTGAAATTCATTGATTAAAAAGATGGCATAATGCTAATACATATACCAGTCATAAGCTGGTCAGCTTTAACAGGTCTCACTTACTATTTTTAGGTTTCATTGTAGCTTGCACAACTTGTACATTGCAACTTGCAAATCACAACTTACACAATTAGGTAAGCTGATCTATCAATCTTATCAGCACCCAATTACATTAATTACATTACCTACTTAGTTCTAATTAAACTAAGTTACAAAATACTTAAAGTAACAAAATGAAACCAAAATTGAACAGTAGCATCAACTTCAGTAGCTGCATGTACTTCATCCGGAAATACTATAGCATCTTGGTCTTCATACTTCATCCACATAACTTGGGCTGCATGGTATGCTCTTTAGCTGTTCATGTGCTGTATGCATGCCAACTTCAACACTCCTCCTTGGCTTGCATGCTGCATTATGCTTATCTCGAAACACCCATTTAACTCCTATGACCTTACTGTTGACAGGTCTTGGAACTAGTTCCCAAGCCTGATTCTTGTGGATCATGCTCATCTCATCGAGCATGGCCTGCTTCCATTCCTTTTGTGCTTCAGCTTCTTCAAAGCAACTTGGTTCAACTGCAGCCACTTGAGTTCTTTCATATATCTCAGCCAATGGTCTTGTGCCTCTGACTTGTTCATCATCAATGCCCATTTCAGGACCATTTTGATCAGCTTCAGTCTGATCTGTGACAAAATCTTCAGAAACTTCATCTCTAATACTACAATCGGATTTCTTAGAATCTCGAGTTTTTTTTGGAGAAACCTTCTCATTAACTTCAACAGTTTCCCGAGCTTTAGGCTTTTTGGTCTTATTTTCCAACTCTTGTTGTGTTTCTTTCTTTGCAATTTCTACTGAAGCCAACTGGTCTTTGAGATTCTTTAGCTTTTCTTGTGCTTACCCTAGTTGATATTCTAAATTCGCAATACGAGTGCCAAGCTTCTTTTGGTTCAATTGATCAGATTGTGGAGCACCTCTTGGTGAACGACGATTTCCAAGCTTAGGACTATTACAATCAGTAATGGGTCGGTGATGCAAAGGGTCTAAATCAGAACTTGATGGCCTAACCTGATGCGTCCCTCGAGGAGATTGCCTTTGTGGCATGTCCACAACAAAGCTTCTGTTAGTCATGATTACTGACATGAGTTTGGATCCATTTGAATCACTGATCAGGCATTTTTTGCCTTTGAATACTACTGAATATCCTTTCTCCAGTAACTGAGCAATGCTAATCAAGTTTCTATCAATATCAAGCACAAACAAGACATTTGTAACAAGTTTGGTACTTGTAGGAGTGTCTATCAGCACATCTCCTTTGCCTTTACCTTTGATGAAATGTCCATTTCCAACCTTCACCCTTGTTTTGAAGCTTTTGTCAATTGACTTAAAGATAACAACATTTGGAGCATATGGTTTGTGCAACTACTGTCTATTAGCCATCCTTTTGTGGCTTTTCTTTTAGTAGATGAGCAAGAGACAGCAAAGACTCGTTCTTCTTGATCACTTTCTTCTTCTGCCACTTGAGCTTCAGCTCTTGGCTGCTGAGGTTGGTTTTGTCTCTGCTTGCCTTTGTTTCTATAAAATTTCTCAACATAACCCACATTTTTGCAGAATTTGCACTGCACATCAGGCTTGAACCAACATACTTCACCTGGATGACTTAGCCTTTTGCAGTGTGGGCAAGATGGATATCTTCCTGCACCATCTACTTTAGGCTCGTTTGACCAGGTTTTTTTCCCCTTGTATGTAGAGGAGTTTGAGGCTGGTCTGTTTTTGGCTTGGAAGGCACCTTTTTGATGCTTCTGCAGTTTATTGGCTCTCCTTTGCTCTTGAGCATAAAGAGCATTTATCAGCATTGTCAATGAAATGCTAGTCAGGTCCCTCGAGTCTTCAAGGGATGATATCTTTGCCTCATACCTTTCAGGCAAGGTTGAGATCACAGTCTCTACAATTCCTGCTTTACTAAACTGTTCTCCAAGTAGCCTTATGTTGTTTACTATAGCCATGATTCTGTCTGAGTATTACTTCACTGTTTCTTCCTCTTTCATCTTTAAGTTTTCAAAGTCCCTTCTTAAGTTCAATAGCTGTTGCTGCCTTGTTCTTTCAGTCCCTTGGAACTTCTCCTTCAGTTTATCCCAGGCCTGCTTTGGTGACTCACAAGCCATAATACTTGTGAAAATCACATCAGACACATTGTTTTGGATGCAAGAAGTGGCTTTGTGCCTTTTGGTTCTTTCATCTGAATGTTGTTTGATTTGAGCCACTGTTAGATTAGCTCTAAAAGGTGCTGGTTCAACATCTGAGTTGACAACCTCCCACAAATTGAATGCCTGCAGGTAGGTCTTCATTTTCACTACCCAAATGTGGTAGCCCTCTCCATTGAAGACTAGTGGTGGCGCTGGTGAGAATCCTGAGGAAGACATGGCTTTAAGGATTGAAATATGACAAGTCTACTAAGAATTTAGCTCTAGATACCAATTGTTAGGATTTTGAAACAATTTATCTGGAGGAAGTATGAAGCTCAGTGAGAAACTTGAGCAACAACATAATAAATCTGGATATAGAATAACAAAAACTTTGATATTCAAGTCTGGAGGTTTTTGAGCAAACGAACAGAATCTGGCTTGAACTACGAAAGCAAAAATTGAGAATGTATTTTTCTTGAATGATTTCTATTAAAATTCATTGATTAAAAGATGACATAATGCCAATATATATACTAGTCATAAGCTGGTCAGCTTTAACAGGTTTCACTTACTATTTTTAGGCTTCATTACAACTTGCACAATTTGCACATTGCAACTTACAAATCACAACTTGCACAATTAGGTAAGCTGATCTATCAATCTTATCAGCACCCAATTACATTAATTACATTGCCTACTTAGTTCTAATTAAACTAAGTTACAAAATATTACTTAAAGTAACAAAATGAAACCGAAATTGAACCGTAGCATCAACTTCAGTAGCTGCATGTACTTCACTCGGAAATACTACAGCATCTTGATCTTCATACTTCATCCACATAACTTGGACTGCATGGTCTGCTCCTTAGTTGTTCATGTGCTGCATGCATGCCAACTTCAACAGCTACTTATTGATTTTTCTTATGCTGTAGACATGATTACAACATAGGACGTGAACCATAAGAAAGGCATTCCGCATTTATGTATATATATTGATGGCAGAGCATAGCGACAACACAATTTCAACTCCACATACTTCAGCAAACTAAAATAGAAGAAGAAACTTACTATCTCTAGCTGGACAACCAGAAGTCACATTAAAATGATAAAAAATGAGCTTTCATAATCCGTAAAACTAGGAAGACCCTTAATTAACAGCCACCTGTTTCTGAAATTTAAGAGCCTCTGCACGAGCCTTTTGCAGTTGCTCCTCAGCTTATGAGGTTCCCTTTTTCTTAGAAACAACAAAGTATAGCCTTTAGCAGTGGAATAAAGGGTTAGCCATGTGTCTTTGAAGTACGTTCTTCTTCTTATTCGTTTTTCAAAAAAAAGGAAGAGGAAAATAGAGACATGAAGAGATGATAATTCAGTGTGCAAGGATGCAATGCTGTCAGATTTCTAATATAATCCTGTCTTCCCGCTATATCATTTCATCCTTGGTTTTCAATTCTAGAGATGTCTCTTCAACATTTGATTTTGTATACAAGGAAAAAAAAAACAAGATTTGTAATTAGTCAAAAAAGATGAACATAAATCTACATTTAAGAAAGAAACGAAAATTGAAGCTTAAACTACTCTAATAACTAATAAAACTAGAATGAAATGAAATGTTGAATACAAGTGGATGAGCGAAAGTATTTCAAGTTGCTATAAAAAGGAAACGAAGTCCTAAAGTGAGAGAAAAATAGAAAGAATGATAACAGTAAGCAGTGAAGTGAAGTAGAGAATGGGGAAAAGGAAGACTAACAAAGAAGACAGATGTTAGGCATGAGTTGATCCAACGCCAAGTTGAGAGATGTGTAAATGGAGGCGTCCGAAGCAAGCAGTGGCTCCATTGAGACATCATTTCTGATATTGGTGAAAAGTAGAGGGAGAAAATGACGAACTTTGAGTTTGAGGCTGCCATCCAGCGATTACGAAGCCGCTAAAACTCGCCTACATCATATATTTGAATTGGCATTGTCCATCTCTCCACGATTAGGTTGGGCTATTTTGTGTGTTTTGGATAACATCTAGCCCCAATCACATTGGACTATCGGCAAATGTGTACAGATTGGCCCAACTTTCATCTCCCAATTTCAGTGATTGACTTGACTGACTCTAACGCTTTTATAGTAACATAAATCAAATAATTCTCTTTATTAACTTTACAAAAAAAATCATTTTAACTTTTAATTTAATTTTTTATCCTTTTCCCTTAAATTTATATCGTTGACAAATCACTCCAATATAAGTGGAAAAGTTAATGACAATTAATTTTGTTGACGTGTCATCCACATGAAAGTTCATGTGTAGTTACATTAGAAATTAATTTTTTAAATTAAAAATATTTTTATATTTATTATACATTTTAATAATTTTAATTTTTTTGAATTATTTATATTTAAAAATTAATTTGACAACCCACTTGTATGTCACATTATCAAAATTAGTAGACGTTAACTTTTCATTTATTTTGAGATGATTTGACAAATAATATAAGTTTAAGGGAAAAAAAGTAAAATTTTAAATAGAGAGCTAAAATACCTATTTTTGTAAAATT
This sequence comes from Gossypium arboreum, assembly GCF_025698485.1. Classification (NCBI taxonomy): domain Eukaryota; kingdom Viridiplantae; phylum Streptophyta; class Magnoliopsida; order Malvales; family Malvaceae; genus Gossypium; species Gossypium arboreum. Next base: position 90,785,774 of record NC_069075.1, on the reverse strand, counting down.
GAAAGGCCAATAAAGTCATTTTGCCTTAAAGAAATTGATTTAGTCCTTCTACTAATAAAAAATCAATTAGAGATAACATTTGCTAGTTAAAATATCATTTATGGTAATGAAGTTGATAATTTAAAATTTTTATAGTTTTACAAATGAAATCTTCTTATTTGGAGTTATATTGTAAATGAAAAATAATTTTCATGTCATTTTTTAACGGTAAACATTAACTCGGTTATAATTTGGCATTATTTTATTCTTTTTAATGGCAAAGGGTTTAAATTGATACATTTAATTATGAGGAATAAATTTGATCTAGTCTATATAATTTGAGGTACTTTTGTGTAAATTGTGGTTGTGCAATGTAATTCTAAGCAAGAAAACTTGACAATTCAAATTGAGGTATTTGAATGATTTAAGTAGTACAAATTTAAAAATAAAATAAAATAGTATTTTTATTTAATTTATAATTAATTTTAATTTTAGGATTTAAAATAAATATTATATATTTAAAATAGAAAAAATAATTTAAAGTTTATATAAAATTATTTTTTAAAAATTATGTAAGAGTTATTAATTATTTTTTAAAGTTTATATAAAATTATTTTTTAAAAATTATGTAAGAGTTATTAATTATTTTTTATTTACTTGAAAATTTGTTTTAACAAATTTATTTTTATTAAAATAAATTTAAATTCTCAAAACTTTAAAATTAATATAAAAATTGAGAACGAAAATTAAGTAAATTATCATAAACTATTCGAAAAATCCAAAAAAAAAAACCAAACTCACCCCTTGTGCATCATACAGAAACAGTGACAGGCATTAGCCATAGATAGTTTGTGGAGTAGAGTCTAATGTCTCCTGTATTGTATTGCATTTGGATGATCATACGTTTTAATTCCAACGTGGGCATCACTCCATCATTGTTGTCATGAATTCATGATCAGAATTTTCTTATATCTACATCTACATGCAACGCTTAGCTGATGGAGGCAGATATATTCTTAATTTTCCTAATTTGAAATGCAAAACGAGGGCTAAATTAGAAGGATAAACCATTTTTTTTAATTTAGCCTTTAGGCTGGTTTTAAAATTAATTAGAAAAATAGGTTGATTTTAGGAAAGAGAAAGTGAAAGTACGTTCAGCTGTTAGGGTTTTTAAAATTTTTTAGGTTTTAGGGTTTAGGGTATTTTGAAAGTGTTTAGGGTTTTTGTCTAAGACGGTAAAATTTCTTAGGTAGTTTTGAGGGGTCGGGGATGTGATAACGCACTTTAGCACGCATACATTTCATATGTCATGGTGAGATAGAACCATCACCTTAGAAATCCATCGTCCGAAAATCAAGTTTCGGGGCAATAATGCTTGATATGATCAGGGGTTAAAGTCTAGGTGGAGATCCTAATTGGCGGTCGTGATGCAGTCACGGGTTTTAGTATAACTGGGGGCCTAGGTGACGATTGTTACGCGGTCAGGAGTTCAAGCTTTTTCGATACCCGTAAATAATGCCCTATATATATATCATACATAAGATTGATGCCATAATCATACGGAAAAACTCTAGGAACTTTCGGTATAATCAACATAATTTTTTTCAATATTTCCAAGAAGTTGATATTTTTAACCTTTCATTCCTGTCCCAAGATTGACTCCAAGGTGGACATAAGAGGGCTCTTTGGTGGAGAGTGGATGTTCCGGCACAGTAGAGGTCAAACTTGGGTCGGCGCGGCAACGGTTGTAGTTATTAATGGGTTGTGAAATAATGAAAACTGTCGTCGCCCTAAAATGAGCATTATCATTACTGCACCGCAATAGTCACTCCCCGCCCGAGAGGCCTCTTGCGTTTATGACGATGTCGGTCTTCGAATAAGAAAGAGGGTTAAAGGTATCGGTTGCCTAGAAATGGAAAAAAAAATTACACCGATTATAGCAGGAAGCCCTAGAGTTTTTCCGTATGAATATGTCATCAAACTTCTGTATGGTAGTTATAGGGCATCATTTTCAAGTATTCGAAAAAATTGAGCTCGTGACTGCGTAACAACCGTCAATTGGCTCCCTGGTTATACCCCGATCCATTACTGCATAACGGCCGTTGATTGAAACCTTCACGTTGACTTCCACCCTTGATCGTAGAAAGCGAAATCACCCCATAATTGACTTCCCTAGGATAGGCTTTGGAGGGAATTATCCCAACATAACACTGTAGCAAATGTACCATTTTGGTAATAATCTCATGGGCATACCATTTAAGTTATTAATTATTTTTTGTATTATTGAGGTAAAAAAGGCGAACTGATTTTTTTATCCACAAAACTTTAGTTTTACATATTTTATTATCTATATTATTCCTTTCACATCAAAACTTAATTTTAATTTAATTTATTATTTTATTTTTAATTTTGTACATATGCATATTATTAATTTATTATAATTTTTATACTAAATATGAAAATAATTTTATATACTAGTAGGCAAGGACGAGATAAGGATTTTACTCCAAGGGGGCAAAACTTCTAATCCGAATGACATTTTTTAACATAAAAAAGTGACAATTCTTCTTGGATACTTTTTTTCCTAATCAAACAAATCAATTTATTTTTTTTTAAAAGCATGAACGGTTTAACTATAAAAAATTAAAAGAAAAACCACACTATATATAATTAAATATTTCTTTCCAATATGAAAAGAATAGTAACTAATACTATACTAAAAATTTCATAAATATCATTATAATTCTAAAAATTAAATTTAAAAAACTTGGCCTTAGTCCTATTTCTCAATATTAGGCATCCTAAATTGCACCTTCCGCTTTTTCATAAGATCTAATTCATCAATGATAGAATTTGTTCAAAATTCTCAAGCTATCTCTTTTTCGATGTATGCCATCAAGTAAATTGAAAGAAAATCATTCTCCATTCTATTGCAAAGCTTTGTCTTCAAGATTTTCATGGCTAAAAATGCTCATTCGGTTGTTGTAGTAGACACAGGAAGAGTTAGCACAAGATGAATAATTCTATCAAGAAGAGGATAAATACTTGACTTATTTATCTTAGCTAGCACTTGACACAACTCGGATCTTAGCTAGCACTTGACACAACTTGGCAATTGTAGAATCTTTCTGCAACTCCGTCTTTTGATAAGTACCATGTGACATCCTGATTTTGGGCCTAGTCGGAACAGTGGTTTCGGAACCATAAATCTGAGGTCGGAGAAATTATTTTTGATATTATTTTATGTTTTATAGCATGATTTTATAGCTATTTGAAAGGTTTGGTGAATTAATTTTAGCAGTTGCATGTTTAATTTCGAAAAAGGGATGAAATCGGATAAAGAGTGAAAATTATGTTCTACTAGTGAAAAGTGTTACGTAGCTAAAGAAATTAGATGTGGAGGTCCTTATTGAGTAAATAGACCACTAATAATGAGTGGTGGATGTACATGGAGACAAAAAAAATTAAAATGGTCAAAGTTGGTGGTTTTAGGTGACTTAATAAGTAGAATAATAGTAAAATAAAAAGAAAAGCTATCATCTTTTGACTTCTCTTTCTTCTCCACCGATTCTTACCCAATGAAATGGACATGGAAGCTTGAAAATTTCAGTAACTTCTAACCCTCAAAAGTAAGTGATTTTGATGGTTATTTTTGATGATTTTTATATTTTTAGAACCCTTGTAGCATAATCTAGTTAATGAGGAGATTATTTTGCAAAATGGTTGAAAGTCTAGGGTTTTCCTATGAGAATATTCATGTTGTTTGCTGCATTTTTATGGAATAAAATGAATATTGGTTGTTAAATAAACAACTTTTGTTAAATGATTTTCGTGAAAACACATAAAATGGGTCATTTTGTAAAAGTTGTAAAATAAGTGGTAAATGTGTGAAATAATGAAAAATGTGGGTTTCCCTAAGCATGAAAAAGGTTCGGCTATGCATGGGTAGTAAATAAATTAAACACATTTCATTTTACGAGTCTAGGGGCAAAAGTGTAAATATAATAAAGTATAGGGGTAAAAATATAATTTTACCAAAAATTTGAAATTGGGCTAATTTGAGTAGCATGATGAATAAATAAATTAAATGTGTTGTTACAGATCAAGGAAGATGAAATTCGGAATTAGTTCAGGGGAAAAGCAAGATAATCGAGTAATTAACTTATTTCGTTGTTTCATACCGAGGCAAGTTCGCATGTTAATAAGCATTAAAATTGATATGTTTAAATGCTTAATCAATATCATGTATTATTCCATATGTTATTATTAGATCGTGAATAATATAAAAATAAAAGATCGTATTGAAAGATCAAATTAAGAGAAATGCAGGGTTGAGCATGATCGAATTACAACATGTTATGAATTAACGGTAAAGACCATGGTTGGACCATGGCAATATGCGTAACTGTAACACCCCGTACTCGAGACCGTTGCCGGAGTCGAACACGAGGTGCTAACGGACTTAATTCATTTACTTACACAGTTTATTTTAAAATTTCCAGACAAGCTGGTTAACTGCGTCACTATCACCTTAAAAATCATATCTTGAGTTCCAAAACTCAAAAACTGATTCCGTAAATTTTTCCTGAAACTAGACTTATATGTCCATCTACAAATTTTTTTCTAGAATTTTTGGTTGAGCCAATTAGTACAGTTTATTAGTTAAAGTCTCTCCTGTTTCAGGGTTCGACTACTCTGACCTTCATGCATTACTCCCTGTACAGAGATTCAATACTTATGCCGTTTGTTTCTAATGAAACTAGACTCAAAAAGGAATCTATACATATGAAGCATGACTTCTAATTATCTCTGGTTAATTTATGGTAAATTTTCAAAGTCAGAACAAGGGATCCAGTAATCGTTCTGGCCCTGTTTCACGAAAACTTAAGCATCTCATAAAATACGGCTCATATGGTCATTTCGCTTCTTCCATATGAAAATAGACTCATCATGGTTCGTTTACATAATTTATTCATTATTTAATTACATTTCTACTATTTTTAGTGATTTTTCAAACTCAGGTCAGTGCTGCTGTCAGCATCTATTTTAAGGCAGATTTCACCTATTTCATAGTTTTCCATGAATCAACTAGCAAATTGACATACATTATTATCAAGGGTAATCCCGATTAGCCATGACGTACGTAGCACCAATAGGACCGTGATTGGCCATTCCAATGGCTAGTCATTACCAAACATTTCCACACCACTTAATAACCATATCACAAGACCATAATGTTATACTTGAAATATCTGAGCCATTTTCGCATGGCTATACGAATACACATTACAAAAGGGTCCTTAATTAACAACAAGGGTCAGCCCTATACATGCCGTTTTCAAAATTGAACTAAAAGAGTACCAAAAGTGGCTTAGATAGTGTGGACGACTTGACTTTGACAATCCCGAGTCCGATGGTGACGAGCAAAATCTATAAAACAGAGAATTAAAGCGGAGAATAAGCATTTCGATGCTTAGTAAGTTTTAAGCAATGAAATCATTTAAAGGAATGGCATAATAATATCAAGTTTATTTGTTCATCCCTTGGCTGAATAGAAACATAACCGAGATATCACTTTTATCATTAATATCACAAAGGTGAAACCAATTTATCCAGCCAACTCCAATCCACAACCGAATGCTCTCATCTCAAATGTCCCTGTCTATTTCATGCATAGGCACACACATTCATAACTATGACATTGAACTCTCATATTCGGAACTCATACATCATAATCAGATCATAAACGTTCGGATGATTTAAATAATGTGCTAAGCATTCCCATCGAATTTCAAAGTCATAATTGAAGTATATTCACATTCTCAACAAGGGTAAATTACTTACCTGGTTGTCTTACAGTAAGTAGCGCATGTGATTAAAATTATTCCAGCATGTATTATATGATTTCTCGAAGAACACTTACGGGTTTTCACCTCAAATATTATGCTGGTGCAACATCCTTCGGAATAAAGTCCGACTCTTAGCACCGGCTCAAAAGCCCTTCGAGACCAAGCTCGGATTAGACTACTGGCTCAAAGGCCCTTCGGAACTAAGTCCGGTTATGACACTGGCTCTAAAAAGCCCTTCGAAACTAAGTTCGGTTATTAGCACTGGCTCAAAAGCCCTTCGAGACCAAGCTCGGAGTTAGACCCCGATTAGCATTCACACGTATATGCATATATATATATATCATATCACATCTGGATATCATTCTGATACTCGAATACAATTACAGCATGTTTACTAACCATACATCAATCGATTCATTAATCCCACACAAATAACATAATCCCTTTTCGTTAATCCACAAGATTCCTATAACCATTCGGCTACAAGTAAATACCTTACTTATTTATTTTACCATGTAATTCAAGTAGAATCGTCAAGTCACGAGTTAATTATTATGCTCATAGACAAATAATTGCCTTATTAAATCGTGAGCTAAATTTCATTACTAAAAGACTTACCTCGGATGTTGTCGAACGATTTCAACGGCAATTCGATCACTTTTTCCTTTCCCTTATCCAACTTTGATCCTCTAAGCTCTTGAGCTAAATCAAACAAATTTACTTCTCAATCAAACACATACATACGGCAACCATATACATTTCAAAAACCAATTCATTCGTATCATTTGTCCATATATTAGCTTTTAGCATATTTGGTCATTAGAGCGACCTATTTAACTTTCAAGCATTCATTTCTAATTTTAATTAAACAATACCGAATGCCATTAACTACTAATGCCACACACACATATGCATAAAATTCATCCATACATAACCTATAGCTCATTCGGTCATTCATCTCTCAAACCTATCAAAGCTTCATATCAAACTTCCCTGGCCGAATACACATATAAGCACATAATGCACATTTAGCATTTTTATTTACTTCACGATACATTCGGCCTTGGCATAATTTCATTAAAAATCCCTATTAGCCACTTTACCAATCAATTATATCATCTACTTAATATTTCATAACTTATCATGCTAGCTGAATATTATTTATTCAAGTTCATCATCTTCATATTCGGCATTAGCATCAAATATAATAGCCAATTCTTCCCACTTTGAATCTATGCATCCATTTAATCATAGTTTGTTCAAGCACTCATACAACAAGATTCATCCAATTTAACAAGAAACAAAAACTTTATTCCTCCATAGCTACAATGGCCGAAAGATCTAGACATCTCAATACCGAAATTTCTAACATGGGTTGCCTAAAGAATTTGGTAGGGAGTTCAAATTTATCTAACATTTCAAGTAACTTAACACATCCATATAGCTAACATGCTAGTAGTATCAAGGCATCGACTAAAATTTTGAAGCCTCTTAGCGAATCCTAACTCTCCAACAACCCCAATTTCATCCATGAGATAAATAGAAGTAGGCTAACCCTCCAAAGGATGTGTAAACCTCCAAAAGCAACATTGAACATACCTTAATCTAAAGAACCACCTTGGCCGAACTTCCCCTCTTCTTCTTCCTTCAATTCACGGCAATGGAGGAGCAACCTAGCTAATTTTTTGTTTCTCCCCTACTAACCACTATTATTTTATTACCCATGTTCTTTATT